>NC_060215.1:149323750-149647500 GCF_021130785.1 Homalodisca vitripennis
TACCATATATGTCTTGTCAAGAATTTAGGATATCAGCTGTATGATAAGACAACTGCTTTTGGTATGGACATATGGGGTGTTTGTTGTGTGTTATCGTTTACCGTTTACTGTTACCGTTTATCGTTAGTAAAGGGATCATCAGCTCTCCCCTTAAAAGTGTTAAAAATCAACATGCAGTATTCATTATTTTAAAGCCTCTAGTTGCTTCTTTAGATAACAAATTTGAATATGAAAATCTTTTGTTTAATGTTTTGAAGAGATGAGTTGCCTTAAGCTCCCAAAGTCTCCTCTGTGTAAAAAAATAGAACCTCATGTTATTGATCTTTAATTTTTCGTAGTAGTTGAGAAAGGGTTTATGATCCGAATTATTTTATTGTTTCAATAGTATTATATGGAAAGACTGTATTTAAGTGAGTGATTATAAAATTCAATTGGTTTATTACAAATTTATTTTTACGTTTGTGTAGTGACTTCAAATGTTTGGAGGTATTTTGATTTTTCACTCGTGTTACAAATTAATTTCTTGATGAGGTGCCATACATTTTTATGGAGCAGTTTATGTTTGCTTCTTCCATTAAGATCGAATAATTACGTCAGCACATTATTTTTACTTACATTGTATTTTACTTGTGTTGGTGATATTTAGGATTGGCGAAGGGAGTGGCCAATACGACAGCAGCTCTAGTGTTGCGGGCCAAGTCTGTGGCAGGGACAATGCCGTCGGACCAGCAAAACACAGTTATCACCGCAGCCACGCAGTGTGCTCTGGCCACCTCTCAGCTGGTCGCCTGCGCCAAGGTTAATAATTTATTTATGGAAAGTAATGAAAAAAAGAATTACTTTGTTGATCTCAATATATTGAACTTATACAAACGAGTTATTTTTCACTGCTATAAATTCTAACTTCTTAATAATTTGTCTCTCCTCAGTGACAAAGTGTGTGGATTATAAATCAGAAAAAGGTGCATTCTATGAATTGGAAATTGCTTCTCAGTTAATTTAATTTAATTTCCGAGTACATAAAATAAAAGAATTCATCGCAGTTATTTCCCAACTATATTTTCCAAATGTTTATTTCCGTTTTCACTATCATCACGCAATAAAAAATCAAAATATGAAGTTGAGAAGTGTACGAGATGCGTTACTGAATGTATTTGTGTGTTTACGAACATTGTAGGTAGTGGCGCCGACTCTGCACAGCCCGGCTTGTCAACAACAGCTGATGTCTGCAGTACAGGAAGTGGCTCGCTCTGTCGAGGGCTTGGTGCAGATCTGTAATGAGAGCTGCCAGGATGAACACCTGCTCAAGGAGCTGAGCAAGGCAGCGGCCGAGGTCACCCGCACGCTCAACCAGCTGCTCAACCATATCAAGTTAGTATCAGAACATTGTTTGGGTCCCCACGTATCAATTCTAGGATATATGAAATCAAACTTAAATAATTATTTTAATGGGAATTCATATACCATTTGATCATTAACAGGCTGTAAATGGTAAAAATTTAATCAAAATCGTAAAATAGTTCAAAAAAATAAAAAGAATTATTTTTGTAAAACCCAATTTTTAATTTATTTTCAAATTTATTAAAAATTAAGATTTTCCTGGATACATTTTATTAGTTTAACTTATACTAATTTGATCAAAATCTAACGATCTATATAGTCGCCATTCAATTTCATTTCAGGTTAAAATATAATATGATCTTTCATAGCTTTTAGAGTTTTAGAATAATTTTAGTTTGTGTCATTCTATTGAACGTTATTAGGCTATATAAGTAATAATAAGTTAACTAACAAAATTTATATTTTACCAAAAACATTGTAAAATTTAAACATAGAAAATATCAAAAAATCCAAGACAAATCTGTATATCTGCTAACTACATCCACCATAATTGGTCACTATTGGTCCTCTCATTTGGTCACAACTGATGCTTAAAACTTATTTGAACAGAACAAACAATTATGAAAATCCCTCTTTACCTAGGTTCCAAAACAAATATTCCCTCTGGAGACCAAAATTTAGATTTTTTTTACCATCACAATGCTTTTTCCTATATGGATGATGAGGTAAAAAATGAATTTACCAAAAAAAATTGACTCATGAATCGTACAGTATGATCATAACTGTGCTTGTATTATAACTGGATCTTGTTATGTTAAAATTAGATTGAGCAGCCGAGAAAGAGCGAAAGAAAGTATTCAGGAGAGCTCTGTGGAGACAATACTGGTAGCCACGGACAGACTGTTTGCTTCAACTGGGGATGCAGGAGAGATGGTCCGCCAAGCAAGGGTACTGGGTCAAGCTACAGCTCAGCTCATACAGGCCATCAAGGTACACATCATTACAAAGTGAACCACTATGCTATTGCTGTCAAACCTTACATTTTCTCTTTTATCAACAAAAATTAATGATACGTTTTTAACCCTGAAGTTGTTAGTCGTTTGTTTTGATGATATTTAGGTCATAGTCATTCCATAATATGTACAAGATACAAAGAATAGCGTCACTACAATAAAACTAAATACTAATATATACATTTAATAAAACGGTAACATTAGTTCATTTAAATGATAAAACATACATCTTAAAATTTATCTTCAATTCCTCTTTAAATGAATTAATAATTGGTTTTTGTATTGAAATATTCCTCAAAAGAATATAGAGACAAATTAGTTAAATAATCCTTTACTTTTTTTTAATTTTAACAGATCTGTTTCCATTATACATTTTTTTGGTAAATTATGTAAATATCTCGCACCTCTGTAATTTGTTTCCTTTTTGTAAAATTCGAGATTGTGTTGATCGATATGTCTATTAAAACAAGTATTATATGTACGTTTATTAGTTTTTAGTATAGGATCAAAAAATTGTTTTACATAAATTATTGATTCAAATATGTGTAAACCATATACTGTCAGAATTCCGAGTTCAGAAAAATATGTTTTAACAGAATCTGTATATCTTAAATGTTTCATGACTCTCAAAGATTTTTTTGTAGGACCAACAACCTACCTAAATTGCTTATCGTTGTTGCTCCATAAATGCTTATTCCGTAAGCTAAATGTGAGTGGATCAATGAGAAATATATTAATTTCATTGTATGTAAATTGCTAGTTTTTGCCATTTGTCGCAATGCATATAGACCAGTAGACGTCTTATTGGTAACATGATCTACATGTTTATCCCAAGCTAAATTTTTATCTCTTATAAGTCCTAAAAACTTTGTGTGGTCTACTTGTTTAACCCTTTTAGTGCCAGACAAAAAATCAAAAGTTGGTCTGAGAAATGCCAGTGATTTTTCACATAATACTACGGAAGGATGCCAGGCCTATTTCAGCCGTTTTGCAGTGTTTTACTAAAAAAATTGTAAAAATTACAAATATTGAGATATTTTCCTAATTTTTTCATTGTTTTGCAGTAAAATAAATTCCCTTATAAAAAACTATAAAGCAAATTATATTTCCAAATGTAATTAACTTAAAAAAATTTAAAAAAGTAGACATTTTACTTACAGTTTTTATATTTTTCCAGTTTTACATGAAAAATAGTACTTAAAAAATTATTTCACTATAACACATACTATCACTTGAAAGAGGAATTAAAACTGAATACTCACATAAAAAGTTTTGATTAATATTTCAAAAACCAAAATAATCATGTTAATTTTTTTAGAAAGTTACATTTCCACTTTTTTGTGTTATTAACACTATTTAGCTTCTTTATAAAGCTTATAATATTTTCCACTATGAAACCATTAAAAACTGTCTGAAACTACTTTCTACTTAAAAAATAATGTACACTTTGTAAAATATCAGAAAAAAAAATTTACACACTTTTTGTACATAGATATTATAGTTAGGCGGTAACACAAATATGGTTACTTGTCACTCAAAGCACCATCACTCAAATCATCTGATTCTAATACAGCAAGAACTGTATTCTCGCTAAGTGGAGATCGCGAGCGTTTCATTTTATTAAAGTTTACTTTTTACGTTAGTAAAACATTGTTAGTAAACTATTTATCAACAAACTAAACACTGTGGAAGCAGGAACACAAACAACCAAACACACAGGTTAGACGTGAACTATCAGCTGACACAACTTTGTCTGATGCAACAACCACGACCATTTCTATCATGGCTAAACAAACACCTGACTAACCTTACGATATTACTATTATTATTTTTTTTATGTAGATTGGTTCATTCTGATTGTTTGTATACCAACAAATTTATAACAAGTTAAAAAATGATTGCGGTATGACTTTTACTCCGAACGTCCATATATACGGACGTCTGCATTCTTCGGTAGTTGTATATACGGATGTTGGCACTAAAAGGGTTAAGTCTGTCATTGTCTAGAAAAATGTCACAGTTTAAATTTAATCTGGATTGCTTTGTAGAAAAAGAAATATAATTAGATTCATCTGAAGTTAATAAAAAATTATTTTTGTCAAAAAAATCCTTAATCCTACTTAGACCAATATATGATGAAATTTCAATATTCTCAAGCTTCCGACCAGAAAACAAAACATTTGAGGTACAATTGAAATGACAAAGAGTTGTTTTATCAACACATAAAGTATTTTTGTCCTTATTGATCCTTCAAATCTGCTATTATTTATGATCATTTTTCGTTGTTTCTTTAGAGTCACCGTTGCCATTCTCGTCTGCATACTGAGTACACTGTGTTCTTATTTTCATTTGGTAAAATATTTATTTCAGTAGTTTGATTTGGTATATTTATTACCGGACAAAACATAAATATAGTTCGATTTCATTGTGTGAATGACGAGTAATTGTTTATTTCTATTGCAACTTTATTCAAATGTTAGTGATTTGACTGTAAGCGTATTAGAGTCTATCTCACTCGCCAAATAATGTTTGTTGTAAAAACTACATAGAACTATATATTTTCTGAAACTAGACATTTTTCTATCTTTTAGTTATTTTGGAATTATCAGTTTCTAAATTTGTATTTAGTTTGCTATGCATAGTCTCCCCAAAATTACGTAAATTAAAAATTTTAATTTCAAGACATACCTAATGTAAAATACATGTAGAGCAATGAGATATATTTATTAGTAGGTTATATTATTCTAATACAGGTACAGGTATTATGTAATAAAGCAATATATTCTGAATAAAACTACAGGAATTTTAACTGCCAGCTCCAGGGTTAATCTATTTTAAAAAGTAGAGCAGAACATTTGTGTAGATTTTGCATTATTTTTGTGTGTAAACCAAAATTTTTGTAGTTACAATCTGCATTACAAAAAATCTTAACCAAAAAACTTTAAAATATAATGATTATTTTATTAACTTCATCAAGAAGCAATTAAAACTCATGATGAAGGAGTAAAAAATTGGTCTTGCATCAGAGTTTAGATTGATACACTGTAATTATCGTTGATTTATTTGTCAGGGAGAAGCAGATAAACAGCCGGACTCTGAGATTCAGAGGAGGCTCCTGGCTGCGGCGAAGGTTCTAGCGGAGGCCACAGCTCGAATGGTGGAAGCAGCACGTCAGTGTGCTAGCAATCCTCACGACACGGCACGCCAACAACATTTGCGTCACACTGTCGAGGAGTTGCGTGCCGCTACTACTCTGGCTGCCACACCTGCTTTACGCAAGACACTCGTCACTCGTTTGGAGGTAAAACATTTCCGTAGTAGACGATGTCAAATAGAGAGTTATTTTTTTCATAGAGGTCAATCCTTTAAATTTTTTTGGAGACTAACTGAATTTTTTTGTATTCAGAGCGCAGCAAAGCAAGCAGCAAGTACGGCGACACAGTGTATCTCAGCTGCTCAAGGGGTCACTCAGCACAACACCAACAGAGCGGCACAAGAGGAGCTACACGCTGACTGCAAAAGCCTGGCGGAAAATATACCCAGCCTAGTACAGGGAGTGAAAGGAACAATCGCTCAGCCCGACAGCGCCACTGCACAACTGAATCTGATCAGCGCCAGCCATCAGTTCCTCCAGGTCAGGCCGAGTGTGCTACCTCAATCTTTTATACCAAAATGTTACTAAAAGCGTTGCAATATCCTTATAGATTAACAATAGTTTATTGGATCCATGTGTGATGACTGCCTTATCAGTAATGTAGTCAGCAAGTTTCTGTTTCTGTGTGTTTCTGGTGACTTCCTGAATGGTCTATGGACTGATCCCACCATCATCACAGTCCGCTTAATGTCTCAACAGACACAAGTTGTCGGGAAAGTTTCTGCTGTGTGTGTGGCAGCCTAGTCTAGTTTCGCTAGGATGTGTTAGCTCCATTGTAATATCTCTTCTCGCTGAATTCATTTTGGTAGAACTTGTAATTTTCAAAGCACACAAATTCATCTGTGTTACTCGTAAAATTTGTTACTGTACATTGGCAGCCTGTTTCTATGGTTGGCAATTATGTCAATATAAAGAGCTCACTAGCTTATGATAAATTCTTCTGAAGCATCTGAATGCAATTGTGTGAACCTGTTTTGTGATGCCCTAGATAAAACGAGAGATGTCATGGAATTGTTTAAATTTGGTATTAAAAGTACTTGATAGTTGAGAACTGATCGAGCTCCCCAAGAGCTGGTTGACAACTTATAAACTGTTTCCTTTTTAAATGATCCTTTACACTTTTCTCGTGGTAGACCACTTAATGATTGTCACCAAAAGCACAAACATGTAAAGCGAGTAAAAAGTAATTTCGGAATTAAAATTACAATCTTTGTGTTGGACCAGATCTAGAGACAGTAATAAAACCAAATCAAAATATTCTTTATTCATACTGTATTACATAAATACAATTGAATGGTGTCAAAAACGTACAAATTAAGACCATGTATTTATGATCTTTTACTAAATTAAAATAGAGTACCGCACAGTATCTTCACAGTCCATTGAATGAATAAAGGGTTTTACATATTAAATACAATTTTAGTTTGTTTTTAAATTTTGAAAAAGAAGATTCTGATTGTATATTTTCAGGTATTTTCTTGTAAAAGTTAATTCCAGCATATTGTGGTTTATTTTTAAAAAAGTGCCAATTGATGAGAAGGAGTAGCCAATTCGTCTCTCTGTCTTGTGTTGTACTGGTGATTAGTACCATTAAGTATTTGCTCTCCGATTCTTGGCCTGACTGACAATATTACTTCATAAACATATAATAGCACATAAACAGTAAGAATCTGTTGTTCCGCAAATTTTTCCTTTACTGAGGTTTATGGTTTTAGATTCAATATAATTCTTATTACCCTTTTTTGTGTACTTTTAGAATTGAATCAAGATTTTTAGAAGTTGTTGCTCCATGTAAAGATATGCTAAAATAATTGTGGAGTGTACGTAAGAAAAATAAATCATTTTTAAAGTTTTATAATCACACAGATATTTTAATTTAATAATGGTAGTTGAAGTAATTGTGGTAGTTGAAGCAGTGAGCGTTAATTCTAACATTACATTGCAGCCTGGAGGTCGGGTGGTATCCAGCTGCCGTGGGGTGTTACCGACAGTGACAGACCAATCAGCAGCCTTGCAGTTGTCAGGCGCATCGGCATCTCTCAGTACAGCACTGGGAGAGCTACGCACTGCCGCCGACCGTGCCAAGGAGGCCTGTGGCTCCGTTCTGGAGCTGGATGCCGCCACGGACATGGTCACTAGTCTACGCGAAGAGACCATCCAGCTGCAACACGCCGCAGAGAGAGGCCAGCTGCGTCCCCTGCCGGGAGATATGGTTCGTTATTATTGTGTGTTTTTCTATTCCTAGTTTCTTTTGTGTTAGTCTTATAAAGTCTAACCGAAATTAATATCACAATACGTACAATACTTAAATGTGAGGATAAAGATTATATTAATTATTCTGTTTGAATTGAATTCTTCAATATCTTGAATCTCTTCTTCCTGGAAAACAAATTATTTTCTTTAAAAGAAACACACAATTCTCCAATAATTTTAAATTTCTTACACAAAGCCTTTCGACATCTATGATGCCATTGTCAGGTGTGAATCAAACCTGACGATGGCTTCTTGGATGTCGAAAGGCTTTGTGTAAGAAATTAAAAACTATTGGAGAATTGTGTGTTTATTTAAAGAAAAGAAAAAATTCTGTTTAAAGTTCTGTACATTTTTTCAAGTAAAAACAGTTTTTTTCAAGCCACATATAGTAATTTTTTATGAAATACAGTAAAATTTTGAACAATGATTTATTTTTCAAAAATACACTCATTTTTACATCATGTAATCGGAACACAACAGCTTTGATATAAAAATGAATCGATAACCATATTTAAATAAACAGCTGATTGAACTGTCAACTGTTGTAAGTAAAAAAAAAATCTACGCAACTCCTGAATTTCTGTCAACAGTGGTTGTAATCATAACATACAACTCTAAAGGCGAGTTAAGGTAATTTTTCTACATCCAGTCCAGATGTAGGTGGACAATCTCTTTATGTCAGTCTACCTTTATGAATTGAGCTATGATGACTTATAACGAATACTCCATTCTGTTTGCAGGTTGATTCAGCCAGTGTTCATCAAGTAGGCAGTGCTGCGAAGAACGTGAATGCCAACATCGCACAGGTGGTAAGTGCAGCCACACAAGGCAACGAGATGTATACCGCACTAGCTGCTCGTGACACGGCCAACTCTCTGCGCGACTTCACCAACGCAGTTCGTGTAGTAGCGGCCAGCACACAACACAAGGAGACTCAGCAAAGGTACAGTGTATTACACCTTCCTCCATAATTTTCCTGTCCTTTATTAAATCCAACTGTACAAGGAAGAGACTTATCGTCTTTTTTTACTGGTATTATAACTGGAGGTAAACATTTGTATTCTTTTGTTTTATTGCCATCTCGGCTTTGTATTTATTTAGTTTTGTTTGTTGCAGGCTGGTGATTTTCACAGAGAAAGTACTGGAAATGTCACTGATTCTGATTGAGGAAGCAAAGAGAACTTTGCACGACCAGTCCAACCTTGATAACCTCAACCAGGCTGCAAAGAAAGTTACCCAGGTACTGAATTGTTAAGTTTATATCGAAGTCTTTCAAGTTATTTTATATATTTTTAAGTCCTTAAACTGTTTTTTAGTAGTCAATACAAGATCTAATACAATCAAGATATGAGCTGTTATTTTTGGTGCACTCAGGTATTTATTTAAACTCACATTTTGCTGATATTTATATAACACAAAAGTCCGTGTAATGCTGACAATATTGATATTACGTCAGAACACAGAAATGCCCTTGTGATTCACATGTTCATATGTGTTCACATCTTACCGTGCTGCTCACAGAAATTATTTTCAATTTGGCAGTTTCAAACGTAATCCTGAAACCTATTGAATGTAGCCTGTTTCCTACTCAATGTCAGGATAGCAAATTAAAATTAATTGACATTTTATGATGGTATTTGGCGTAAAAACAACGATAACGCAAGATTAAGTATGACACTAGACGAATCTATCACTTTGTGCAGACTAGGTAAGAACTGGAACTAGTATTTCACAACCCTCGACTGGATTAACTTGGAGAGTAAACATAAATCTGGCACACTTAAACTTTGTAGCTAGTCCTCATGGCTACCTTGTTTTAACCACTCTTGAAAAAAGAAGAAACATTTAATTTTCATTCCAAAATTAAGATGCATCCAGTCTAAATGGAAAAAATTTGATATATTTTAGTATTCACAGCTATATATCTTCAATATGCCCATTTTCTAAGCAATCAACGTAATCTAAATAAGAGGTATAAAAATGTGATGTGAAAAGTATGTTTACTAATCAGTTTCTTTTGCTTACTTTGTACTCAGTAAATAAATTGGTAAGATTTTCTGGCTTCACATATATTAGTCCTTAATAAAATAAACAAAGTTGTCTGATCCAAGTATTTTGTTTGAATTTTTCACAGTCCCTGAACGACTGCATCAGTGTACTACCTGGTCAGCGAGCGGTGGATGCTGCGATAGATACGATCCACGCGGCATCAGCTGCCCTGGACCGTTCGGATTTCCCACCATCAGACAAGCCGTACGGACAGCTCCAGGCCGAACTCAACTCTGCAGCAGCAGGACTCAGTGATGCCAGCACTGAAGTGGTTTCATCGGTCCGGTCACCTCAGCATCTCGAGAAGGCGTCCAACAAATTCGGGAATGCTGTCGGTGACATCCTCGGTGTGGGAATGGAAATGGCTGGTCAAACTAAGGTAGGTGGAGATCTGTAAAAATGTAATCATTATGTGGTATTTTATCAGTAAATGTGTTGCAAGTACTTAGTTTTCGCGTTCAGACTTTTCGTTTTCAAATTATACTAGCCTGGACATGATGATCTTACTACTTGTAAATATCAGTGTCAGTTTACTTACTTATAAATTCCAATGACTAGGACACAAAACTAAATCAGAAAAGTTTTTCTATTGCTTATATGTGTAAAATAAAAATGCACTACAATAGAGAATATCATTATTATACACCCAATGCATTATATACTTGAAATTGGCCTATGGAACACTTTGTTTTCCTGAGGGAAAAAGACGGTTTGTCGTCCCCCGCGCGCTTAGTCCTAAAGAGGACCTTTGCGCCTCCCTTACTTATATTTGTGTCCTCAGAATCTAAGACTTAAAGAAGCCGATCAGATTTGAGGGCTCCTGTTCTATGGAACTGAGGAGATATGCTCTCAGGAATCTTTTCTAAATTTTTGAAATGGCAGGACAATTTAACCAAATATGCTCTGCTGATTCCTCCTCTTCTCCACAGAGTCTACATTCGTACATTCACTACTCATAAGATGTTTCCTTAGGGGACCATTTCCTGTCAACATCCCTAATATCAGTCTTATATCCTCCTTACTCGGGAACACTTTAAGACTATTAATAAGGACCATTATTAATTATTTGCAGGACACGGAAGTGCGCGGGCAGATGGTGGTGTCTCTGAAGAATGTGTCGATGGTGTCCTCCAAACTTCTTGTGACAGCCAAATATGTGGCAGCAGATCCAGCCGCCCCCAACGCCAAAAACCAGCTCGCTGCTGCTGCCAGGTATCTATGGGCCAGTTTCTTTCATCAGTAATTACAGCACTGTACATCATACAAGTTAGACTTAGTTATCAACCATTTGCTAACACTGGCGGTTTAATGTGGCAGGGCCGTGACGGACAGTGTTAACTACCTGGTAGATGTGTGCACCTCAGCCGCTCCAGGACAGAAGGAGTGTGACAACGCAATACGCAACATCCAGGCCATGAGACCTCTCCTGGACAACCCCTCCGAGCCCATCAGTGACGCCTCGTACTTTGACTGTCTGGACACAGTCATGGAGAAATCCAAGAGTCTTGGTTAGTGTTTTAGCTAAGTACTTAAAAAAATTCAGAACATATGCTAAACGTATTTCAATAATGATAAGTTAAAATTAGCTGGATGTTTATGTTGAATCTTGAATCCTACGAATCTTCAAAAAAGATTCAGAACTGAGAATTGATTAACAAGATTCGACTATTGCTTTAATTGATAGACAAAAGTCACAATTATCCCTACACAAATTCATTACCCTAATTATACATGCCTTTTTAGCGTGCATAATGATGATTCAGTATTAAAGTCAATTCAATACAAACTGAGCTGCAATTCATATGCTGTCTTTAAAAAAAATTAAGTTTGATCATAGTAGGTGCCTGTTAATGTAATAAGTAATTAATTGAGAATGGTGGTATCTAACCCAGCATTTATTATAAAATAAAAAAAATCTTATATTTCCAAACTTTTAACTTTCATACTACAGATATATTTATCCACTTCATGTAATTCACATGACTTGTATTTTAAAGTGAGTGAAAATACTTAGTCATAAATATTTTATTAAATTCCACAAGTACTAGAAATGTAGGAAGACAAGTTGGTGATTTGGCAATGCTGTGAGTAAGCTGGAAAAATAGTGATAGTCGTATCTTTCTTATGTCAAACTACTTAATACTGAGTAATTTCAACAATGCAAAATAGTGATGCGTACTCTCGTCTATCTGTAGTGATGGTCGTTTGATATTGTCAGTCATGGAAACAGAAGTGCCTGAGCCAAAGCGAGTTCTTATATAACGTGAGCATAATCTTTTTTGGTTATTATTTAAAGACGATACCTTCTAAAAGTAATTGCCAATTTTTAATACGCAACCGTTTTAAAGATTAATACTGGTTATAAGAATTTATTCACAATTACTTAAAGAATAGTTTGAAATGGTTTGGTGATAACTTTATTCCAATCAAACATTGGCTTAAAAGAAAGCATTTAGGAAGATTTTGGAATGGGAATTGAGATTCAGAAATTTTGGTTTTGATTACTACTTTTTATCTAATGTGGTTCGATATAACTAATCAATTTCAATTTGACATACAAGTTAGGGGCAGTCTACAGTTTAATTAATTGAAACTCATTGACAGGTGATGGGATGACTGGTATAGCGAACCACGCCAAACGCTGTCAGCATGAGCAGTTTGGAGAGTCCGTGCGCAGTGTGAGCGACTCAATCTGCGGGCTAGTGGAGGCTGCGGCGCAGGCAGCGTACCTGCTAGCAGTGAGTGAGCCGTCCAGTGTGGCGGCCAGGCAGGGCCTTGTAGACCAAGCCCAGTTCGCCCGAGCATACCAAGCCATCCAGGGCGCCTGTGCAAGTCTCTCCTCTTCCACAAGCAACCAGCAACAGGTGATTTACAATACCACGATTTGTCCTGAATAGTTATACTAGATCATCTTTCCAAGTTAGAGAAAATGGCCGGTCCATTTTCTCTAAGTGTTCTAACAATCAACTGAAACTAAGTTTCAAGAACTAGGATCTGCTCTCCTCCTCAGATGGTCAAGTTTAAAATGCATGCTAACATCAAGTGACAACAGAGATATTGTACGTGCAACTCCACCACCAACTAAAATAAAACAAATTTTATCTGCGCGACATGTAAAAGTGCACACTACACACATGGCATTCAGAACAAAATGTTAAACAATCATCAAAAATTATCTTTTTTTTAACAAAAATTACAGTAACTGGATAGAATATATGTTAAAGACCCTAGTCACTAATAGTACCCGCAACATGAGGTAAAGTTTCAATATTTTTTTAAAAATAAAGTGAACAAACAAATGCTAATGATTGCGCTTTAGAACTTTGTCCTAATTTGGAAACCGCTAGCATGACCCAGAACAACGTACGTAACAGTACAGGCTAAAGAGTAACTAGGTTAAAAAAAGGTGATAAAAACATATATTTATGTGGTCTAATGTTAGAGTAGAAATCATGCTGTAAATGGTGAATGACTCCAGGATTATTTTTTAAACTTAATTTAGATACTTATCTCAAATTAAACAATTTAGTGATTAATCATTTCATATTACGGTGACATGTTTCAAAGAGTTTTCAATTTTAGTACTTCACCTCAACTTCATAGAATTTGCTGTCGTGAACAAGAAACGACTGTCAATAAATTAGAATTGTGCAACACATTACACACACAAGTACATTAACAATTGTAAAACAGAACATGAACACACATGATAATAAATTTACATGTGCATAATTTATAAAATAAAATAACAACACAATTTTTATTCCTGGTCAACAAACACAAAAAAACCGTTTAGTATTGAATGAAACATATTTCTGCTACTCAAATAATAACATCAAAAGATGGTTTAACATTGGATTTATAAAGTTTTAACTTAAAATACAGCCACAAATTGGACAGTAATTTAATCAGATTTTGCAAAGATACAGATCCTCTAACCCTCGTCCTCTCCCTTTGGATCTGATCATTGACCTATCAGCAGACTTGAATGGTCAATTATTTGTTTGGTTGGTCATCAGTCTGACGTGTCAATGCTGAGCCAGTCTAGCAGACAAATTTTGAATACTGTTCTCAAAATAAAATATTTCAAAATATGCCCCTAAGTCTGATATAACACTATGAAGTACGTTTATTTTGTCAATATGATTATTTCCTTAAAAACGTATTTGTTAGAGAGTGATATCTTTGACTAGTAGTGCTTTTCAATCAATTAATTACCAATTGTACAAAGTCAATAATTCTCCAAGGAACATTCATATTTTACTGTAAACACTTATTAGCATTTATTGCAGTTAATACGTTATTTTACACTTAAACTAACAAAATGACAACAGCTATTCATTACTTTTCTGTACAGTCAGTTACAATGTGATAAATGTTTGACAGGTACTTTCAGCAGCGACTGTAATCGCTAAACACACCAGTGCCTTGTGTAACGCTTGTCGGCTGGCCAGCTCCAAGACCGCCAACCCCGTTGCCAAACGACATTTCGTGCAGTCCGCCAAAGATGTCGCCAACTCCACTGCCAATCTTGTCAAGGAAATCAAAGGTATACTTAATTCTAGGAATATACGTTTAATTTACAATTGACCAGTCCGTTAGTACATGTTAGGCACAATATTATGAGGTTGTCTTGTTCTAACAAAAGCGTTGTTACAGCATTGGACTTGGACTACTCAGATCAGAATCGCAAATCGTGCTCTGCCGCGACTGTGCCTCTCCTGGACGCTGTGGAGTCGCTGGTGACATTTGCCAGCTCACCGGAGTTCGCTAGCCAGCCGGCACGCATCAGTGAAAGTGCTCGCATCACCCAGCAACCCATCGTGGAGGCCGGCTGTGCCATCATAGACTCCAGCTGCGTCATGGTCAGTGCCGCCAAGAGCTTGGCCGTTGCCCCCAAGGACCCACCTACTTGGCAGTTGCTGGCTAACCAGAGCAAGAGTGTCTCAGATTCCATCAAGAAACTGGTGGCCTCTATAAGGTATAAGAGTAAACATTCTATATTATCTAATTTCCTTTTTTTAATTTTGCAAAGTATCCCTATGTTTTTGTGGGTATACATGTTTAATATAAAATTAACGTATGGGTTAACTATTGGTTTAATTTGCCTATTTTACTAGACTTTGATGACAACTTTTCAGGGATAAGGCACCAGGCCAGCGAGAATGTGAAGAAGCCATCAAGAAGCTGGGTCAGAGAATAACGGAATTGGACCAGGCAGCTCTGTTGGCTTTGTCCCAGAACCTGCCTCCCTCCAGAGATAACAGCCTGCAGGGCTTTGCGGAACAGACAGACAGTGCAGCCGCTGAATTGTCCGATAGATTGGAAATACTGCGCAGTGCCGCAAAGGCTGAAGCGGAGAACATCGGTCATGCGGTTCGTATTAGATATCTGTTGTAAATTTAATGTTATTTAGTTCAACTTGTAGAATGTTTTATTCTCTGTATAAACTTATTATGTTCCTGAAAGTGCAATTTGTTCTGTAAAATTTAAATACTCGGCTAATTTAAATTAATTAAATCAGACACCTCATGTTATTTCAAATTAAATAAGTTACATCCGTACTGATCCATGAAAATTCACAAAATGTTTTGTATGACTGGATTAGTTGACTAGTCAAATTTAATTTGCAAAATAAGTAAGTGGTTAAGTAAATAATTTTTTCACTAGTTAGATTAACATTAGATTTGCGACCTCTAATAACTAAAAAGGTGTTTATTGTAATAGCGGAAATATTACATGAGGCAATAACAAACACAATCATACATATTTCCCCTTCCTGCCACCCCCTGATGGTCAACTTGATAAAATAAAAGCCAATAATACTGTATTTAACATTAAATAACAACTATTTGAGTTTTAAATCGATCAATGAATATTTATGCAATCACGAATCGTGAAAAAAAGTGCTTGAGTGTTTGCTGGATATCCAACACTAGCACTTAAAAACGCCTTTCTCTGTGAATATCCGGTGATAACCCGTTCTAGGCTTAAGACATTATGTTACATTTTATTTACAACTACTTAAGTTGATGTGTCGCCTTAATCTGAAGTAAAACTGTGGTTTCGGTCGTAGTGGTAGCACATGTAATCTTATATGAATTTATTTTAGGTGGAGAGGTTGGTAGTTTATTGTGACCCGTTGACTGCTGGCGCTATCGGAGCAGCATCCAATATGGTACACTCCAAGCAGCAAATGTTACTGCTCGATCAGACAAAGACTGTCATTGAGTGCGCCCAACAACTGCTCTACGTTACCAAAGATTGTGGTGGAAATCCCAAGGTATGTTCTAGAGTTCAGCATCAGCCAATCACACTTTATTGTCAGGTAGATTTCACCATGTTAGACACTTCACTAACGATAGTCCAGTCAGCTCTTCTTTTATTTATTTTGCAGCAGTGCTTTTTGCTGCATAATTATACATTTACAAGAATTTTCATTATATCTTGGTACATGGTTCATTTTGAAAATTGTATTCCAAAGAAAGAATGTGTGTGGAAGCTGTGTTTTAATATCAGCTGTCGTTGACTATAAAAAACTGTACAGTTTTTTTCTATTGTAATCTTCACAAATGACTTTGCTCTGTTGTATTATTGTAACGTTTTTTTGCTTGTAACAAATGTTTCACATATGTTTGTGGAACAATTTTTAGTATTTGAGAAATTAAAATTTTGACAAACAAATAGTTGCAATAGTTTTCATATTGTCAGTTAGTAATAATTTGTTTAAAGCTATAAATTAAACAAACAATAAGTCACACTCTGATTGAACTTTTTAACAAAATGAGATGATATGTGTAGGCGGTGAATATTCATTCCGATGTGGACGAATGTGTGGCGGGCACTAGGGAGGCATTGGCGGAACTGACCGCCACTCTGGCGGACCTCGCCACCCAGGCGGGTATAGTAACAGGATTGGTGGATACTATCTCTCGTGCCATGTCACGTGTGCCGGATCCCAACACACCTTTCCAACGTCGCTCGTTCATCGCAGACTCCACGGACTCCTTCGTCGACTACCAGACGAGGATGGTGGCCTCTTCCAAGGAGATCGCCAGGCTTGCTCAGGAAATGGTGAGATACTGATCCACAATAACTTTGATTATGGGTTTGAGTGCTGAAGGTAATTTCCTTAACTTCTTGTTGATCACAGTGTGTCAAATTGATATGAGTAATAAGACAATTTTTACCACTATTTTGCGAGGATGAAATTTAACTTTTCCTCTGCCATTGAATGCTTGTTGATATTGTAAGTTCTTAGGTATTGATCTGGACATAAACTTTTCTTGGAAAAAATGTATTGAAAATATTATTAGGTAGAAACACTGTAAGCAAATAGCCCTTTACTCTTTATTCTTAAAACTCTCCAAACGATTCTCTAATTTGACATCATTGGGCAAATTGTTATACAAACGAATTTCTCCATACTCAGGCAATTTCTCAAAGGCTCATGTTTTGTATAAATGAAAAATAAGAGTACTATTGTGTTATGTATATTTGAGAATTAATTGAAATTTGCTATGTTTTTCCTGATCATTAATCTAGTCTGTAAGGTTAGTTACACAGTTTTGAATGATTATTATTGTAAAGTCAGTGTAAGACTTAACTAATCGTGCGTGTATGTCATGTTGAAGGTGAGCAAGTGTGGCAGTGGGAACATGAGCAGTCTGGGCAATCTCGGCAGTGAGTTGACCCGGCAGTATACACAAGTAGCAGGAGATTGTGCGGGGGCTGGAGCCAGTTCCAGCAACCCCGAGGTGGCAGGGCGTCTAGCCAGTGCTGTGGTGGAGCTGGGGCGAGCCAGTATCGACATTGTGCGCTCGGCTGGCATGTGCCAGGCGGCTCCGGGAGATACAGTCGCACAGAGAGATGTTGCTGACCATGCCAGGACAATCTCCGAAAAGGTGAAGAAAAATGTTTCATTGACACGGCAACTTTCGTTTTGGTTTCTTTAATCAGGGATGCTACAGGTCCGGGAAATCAGGGAACTCAGGGAAAAGTCAGGGGAAAAAAAACAGGACTGGAAATCAGGGAAAAGTCAGGGAATCCGGTCTCAAGTCAGGGAAAAGTCAGGGAATTTCGACGTTGGTCAGGGAAAAATATAAAATCCCTTTACACAAATAAACTTACTGCCGCCGCGCCGAGTCCAAGCCTGCAGACGACGCGGCGCATGAAGCAGGCAGCCAAAAACCCTGGGGATTGCATCGAAAAAAGTCAGGGAAAAATGAAAAATTTGGTCTGGAAATCAGGGAAAAGTCAGTGAATTTCATTATTGGACTCCTGTAGCAACCCTGTTAATTAAAAATGTCAAACTTGTACATTAGGCTACATTTTTTCTCTGTGTCTTCTCTGATTTCATGTATATTATTATTACCATTACGGTTCTAAAGTTTTCAAGTTTTTTACAAACTGTTATCTTTTAGAAACTGTTTACAAATCTTAGAAAATTTTAAGTAATACAGTCTATCACTGAAAATCTTTTAAAACATTTTCAAGTTTATATTTGCTACTTTAACATTTTTAAGTATTTTTCATACTTTAAAAAACTTATAGGAAAAGGTTGTGTTGATTCCTATTAAATAATAAACTTGTATATACAGGTTAACGAGATGCGTGTTTATTGAGTACAATAATCAACTGTCCAAAATATTCAAAGTAAACTAACTGTCTTAATAATAAACAGCCAGTAACGTGTAATCATTGCTAGGCACTGAACTATGTGGCACTGTTGCCACAAACCTTTATTCACTAGAATATAAGAAAAAGATTCATTACTATCCTCACTTTGCACAAATTATCAACTTTTTCCTGGTTTCTAAACATCCATATAGACAAAGAATTGTTAAAATAGCTGAATAGTTTAAAATTTAAGATTTAAATATTTTATACTGGCGAACCATTTTTCCAAATCCATTACCATATGTTAATTTTGTACTTATTGTTTAGAAAATGTAAATATTTATTTGTTTGTGAAGTCACCTGACCGTGGAATCCTTGATTCTGAAAAGCCTCGCAAAATTAAATTAATTATTGGAATATGTGTTGCAATTCACTAGTGGTATTAAATTAAAGTTTAAAATTTTTTAAACACTCTAGAAGTGTTTTCACATGGTTTTACACAATATGCCTATCATATTAGAAGTTCATATATCAGCAATCCTTTTAACTATGAAATCTAGTTGTATTGTCCAAAACTTGTAAGAACCTCTGTGATACAATATTTTGTATTTTTAAATCACTAAACCTCTTATTCCATAAAACGTTCGTAATTGAGGGTTATATTTTTACAAGTAGTGATTTGTAGATTAAACATGTAAATTATAGAATAAAGTATAAATTTGTGTTTTAAATTTTGCTGCAAAATAAATATGAACCTGGAGTTTAAAGAGTTAAGGTTATGTAGGCTTGAACAATTCCAATTTAATCTGACAACATTAATCAGTCTTTCAATAAAGTCATTTACTGTTTCTGAATAATTTTGTCTGTAAATTTCATCTTATGAACTTGGTCGTTAGGTTTCCAAAGTACTGGCAGCGCTCCAAGCAGGGTCCAGAGGAACTCAAGCATGTATCAACGCTGCAAGCACTGTATCAGGTATCATCGGAGATCTGGACACCACCATCATGTTTGCCACCGCAGGCACTCTGCATGCCGAGAATGATGAAGAGAAATTTGCTGACCATCGGGAAAACATACTCAAGACAGCCAAGGCACTCGTCGAGGACACAAAAACCCTCGTAGCAGGTACGGGCACATATATATTGAACTAATGAGTAGACCACCTCAAACTTTCTTTCATACTTTCAGTTCATACAATGTTCAATATTGTAACTCCATAATCCCTTTTGTAATAGTTAAAGTGTAGCATGTAAACTGTACTTAAATATTTAAACTTTAACTTTTGTATAACCAAGACTTTATAATAGAAATGAACGTGAATTGATTTTTATTTTTTATTTTGGATTATTTGAACATTCTACCGAGTAAGTAAAGTTAAAATTATAACATCAAAATTAGTTTGTTTCTATTAATCTGTTCATCCTATACAGTAGAACCCCTCATATCCGGCCTCGGTTTTACTGCACCTCGGTTTATCCGGCCACTTCCCGGAAGCCAATATCGAAATTTATTTACCACGGCTTGCAGACACGTAGTTGCACGCACTAGTCTCCCACGACTCTTGCGTTATTTTGGTGTATCTATTTGTTTACATTTTCCTGTGTTGTCCTCAGTTGAGCTAATAGGTTTAACCTGTAAACAGTTCATTGATTATTTTCCAGTGCGGTTAGTACAATACAGTACAATTGTTTTGTTTCGTCAAGTGCTGTGTACTGTAGGTTGGTTTATCCGGCCGAATCGTTATCCGGCCAGGGGCTCGGTCCCGTGGTGGCCGGATATGAGGGGTTCTACTGTATTGTAATAAACAATTGGATGGAACAGATTTTTTCCCAGTACCTAATACAAATATGAGCACAATGTTATGCAACAAAAAAACAAAAGGGAAAAATGTCTAAAAATAATAAGAAATCTTTAATATCAGATCTAATATAATAAATTTTTAATGATGCGTTAATAACTTGTCCACATTTATTTTTTGTTTCAACTAAAAATGAAGTTTTAAAATTAATTTTTACTTGATCTTTTAAAAATACATAAAGTGTAATTAATATTTCCATTATTTTCAAAGAAAATAATTAATTTTTATTGTTATCAGAAAGCAAATAATTACTTTTAATTATATCGTACCAAAATTAAATTAAATGTTATATAATCTTTTAAGAGCATGTTAAATTCAAGTAGTGCTTCCATTACTCTGAAAAAAGTACGTTTCTTATCGGAAGTAAAATAATTACATTAAATTATATCTCACCAAAATGAATTGTAAAACATACAAAGAAACAATTTAACACTAAAAGGATATTAGCTTCTTGTGTGTTCTTAATTTATAATTTCACAAAGCACAATGTTACTAAATGCTCAGAATTTACTCTAAATTGAATGTGGCGACTGTAGACTGTAGCGAACTGTGTTGTGTAGGTGCGGCGTCCTCGCAGGAGCAGTTAGCAGTGGCTGCACAGAATGCTGTATCAACTATTGTGCAGCTCGCTGAGGTCGTCAAGTTCGGAGCTGCCTCTCTCGGCTCCAATAACCCAGAAGCCCAGGTTGGTACTTCAGTCACTCGTCACGTTCTTCTATGGTAACACATAACATGGGCAAATGGTGATCTTTAAACATAGACTAGAGAATCAGTAATTGTATTACTTAATTCAGTACCCAGATTATAGATTATTTTTGACTTATTCTAGAGAATACTAATGTTCTATTTTTGAGAGAAGCAACAAGTTCGTACATATAATAACATTTGTGAATATTGAGTTTAACTCCAGTTACATCTTCTAGGTAAGACTTCTTCACATAGATTACACTATATTTGGTAGTCTATGTGTGTCTGATGTTGAAACGATGTAAAGTGTTAGTTTTGAGCTTCTTCGTCACCGACTTTTTTTTATCTCTTCAGATGAACATGACTCGTCAAGTCCTTGGTAGCGTCAGATTTCAGATGCTGCCCTAAGAGGAAGGTGATCTAGAGCTAAACTCAACATTCATATTGAATTATCCTTCCCACCATACCTACGTTATGTGTTACGTTAACATTTGTTGCTTCCTCAGCAAGTGCGGAACGTTACCGCTACTAAGCAAATTAGAAAAAACTATAAATGTAACACAATGCTTCAATGTGTGAACTGAGCTTATGAACAAATATAATTACAAGGTTACAATGAAAGTTAATTAATTGGTGATTAATATTATGAGTAACACTATTGATTAATGAGTACCACAGCGCAAAAATACTAATAATTGATGAAACATAAGGGTAGCAACACGACTGCCGGGTGTGGTGTAAGGGAACATTGGTCAAACCTCCACCACTTGTTCATTAATGAACCCCAACAACATTTAATGTAGATTTGAAACCGAGAGAATAATATAAACTGTTTAAATAGAACAAATTTTTACAGCAAATTTGCAGAATTTAATTATGGTATATTAGGTTTAACAACCAATTAATTACAGTAAAGTGAGGGTTTATTACTTACTCACAGCACAATTATTTATTGGCTGAGGCAGTATTAAAACAATCTCAATTTATTAATGAATTGTGAGGAAATTAAATAAGATATACAAGTAAAACTAATTTTTAAATGATGCACACAATAAATTGAGAAACATGAGATTTGAGAAGAAAACAATAATTGTATTGAGAGATAAATTTGTTTTATAATAATTTGAAAATGAATTTGAAGACAGGCTGATTGGGGGTGATACAATTAACAATTTGAGTGCTTAATTGTTATCAAATAATGGGGGAAATGAATTGTAATCGCATTAAAACAAGGGACAGGGTAGAGTCAACTACTCGATAAATTAACAAGGGTGAATTTTAAGGCCAGGATGGTTGAGAAAGGTGTGCACATGGAAGAAATCACAAATATACAGGATAATGGTAACAATTGATCAAAGACAACCCAAGATGTCAAGCATAGACGGTGGTCTTCTCAAATGAGTATTCAAAGAGATGATACCAACCTTGAGTCTTTGGAAAGAAGTTCTTGTAAGTGTGAAATAAGAATGTTCAGAACTCTTGGAATGAGTCCTATATAAGATGACTATGGGTAATACCACTTGTATTGTGTTTTTTGAGAAGTGAAAAAGATCAAAGAGGCAGACAGGTGTAGTAAACTACAAAGAGAGGTTGAAAAATACGTATTAAGTTATGGAAGCATAATAAAACCACTAAGAGATAAGGTTAAACATTTTTACATTCACTGTAAATGCTCAATTTCTTTCAAACTCTAGTGGTCAATTTACTATTACTTTCCTTTCGAAGTAATACTTACAGAAAAGTACCTGTGAAGATCACATTTTAAGACGTAGTTTATAATAGATTATGTACTAACAGAACGTAATGTTGTAACGTTCTACGTCTTCTAGGTTATGTTGATAAATGCTGTGAAAGACGTGGCCTCAGCTTTAGGAGACCTGATCCAAGCTACCAAGGCTGCCTCGGGCAAGAAGATCAACGACCCCTCCATGAACCATCTGAAAGAGTCGGCCAAGGTTAGTGGCATGTTGCACACAATTTCACTAATATTACTCATAACTTTCTATGCTTTATATGTATTTAATTTGCTTTGCTGGATTTTGTGTATTGGTTGGATTTCCTTCACTTTGTTACTCGGCAGTGAAATGCCTTAACACATTTCAAGAGTGAAAAATTGCTGTGGAGCTTGGACACGTCATTCATCATTTTGTTAATAATATTTTGTGAGTAATCATAGACTAATAAATAAAATAGGCAGTATTTATTTCGGGACTAGGCTTCTTGACAATACAGGGCAAGAGTAGATATCGAACCCAAAAGTGTGAGTTAACATTTATTTGGTAATTTAATTGCCTTTGTTAGAGTTGAAGTCAGTGATAATTTCAGTTGGAAATATATAAACAGTGATATTTTATGATACCTTGAAAATTATAGGTGAGATATTCAACTATACTTTTTAAGCACTAACTTCTTTTAATGATATATACATTTTTACTCTACTATAGTTAATATGTAAATGTAACATTTTATCATGAATTTGAAACCATTAATGCGTTACAATTGTAATAGTTTTTCAAAGTTGAAGGCTTTTAAAATTTGTCAAATTCATCTAAAAAAATAAGTTTTTATTAAAAAATTATAAACAATTGTAAGCGGGAACGTTTTAGTTTCTACGTATCAATCAAAAAGTTTAATCTTTGTTTTTGTGCGCTAAAACATTAACCCATTGCGGATCACTGACGAGCTGGGCTCATCACGCAGCGGCCGGGCCTAACGGCACGATGACGAGCTCAGGTCGCAAAAGCGATCTGCTTTTAAGTTTCCCTCCAAATAGTTCTATTAGTGTCTGATAGATTGGGCGATTGTCTTCACTTGTCAACTAAGAGTGTTTAACAACGGTCTATGTTTAGAGTTTTCAAAAGTTTTATAAATATCCTACAGATCGCAGTTGTATGTCGAAGTTGAAAAATTATTCATATAAGTTTACTCTCTGCTTTTTAGCGCTTCTGATTGGGTGTTTTCCTTAGTTGTTATTATAATACTTTTGAGGTTAGTGACACAACTAATCGATGCAGACGTACATGTTGGCGGGTTAAGTCTAGACAATGGCCCGGATGTTGTAATCGCTTCGCCCGAGCCGCTTTATTTAGACTATGATTCAGACATCATCCCTGCCACCCCGGAACCTTGCTCGCGTGTTATCGTTCCTACATCATGGATACCCCAGTAGGCCCATGTTCCATCTGAACGAATACCTTCACAGCTGAATTATCTAGTATACAATAGCGAGCGATACGATGTGGCGCACCATTGCTGTTCGTGCGGCCGCTGCCGTAAATTAATTTGTGCCCGCTGGTGCCTGTGCGCCAAAACAATACGATCCGCAATGGGTTAAAGTGTACTGTAAATGAACATATAATAATTTGGTTGAAAATACAAAATCTGCTATTGTTATATTTATAGATTCAAAATGAAATTAACAACCAAAAGATTCAGTATGGAATTGTTTTATTTCATAGTAACTTTACATTCATGCTAAAATAATGAGAAATAATTTAATCCTGTCAAACTATTTGGTTACATCAGTGAATTATGATATTTTGTAAAAACAACTGTAATACGTGAACAATATTTTTAAACCCATGATAAGAAACAAAACATAATTTGACATAAAACACAAAACAAGGCTATTCTGAAGAAATTTACCTGTACTTAAGTACCCAATACAGAGACGACAATGTTATGCTGGTACCTTGAAATCGGTGCATACTAGGCAATTTGACATCTGATGTTTTTGCATAATTCTTCGCCAATGACACATTGTCTTCATAGCATCCAAAGTTTGGTTAAAAATCAATCCCCGTACACACAGAGAGCAAACGCTCAAGATCCCTAGGTGTTCTTATGCATACGGAAGAGGGGTTGGAACAGGAAGGCATTGTTCAGAAGATCTCAGGGTTTTGTAAAGGCCTGGGATTTGATACAGCTTAAACCTGGGAGAGGGTGCACAATAAGCCGGATGGCTGAGAGGCAACTACCAGGCCTAGGAAACCTGGCCCTCTGTTAAAAAAAAAAAAAAAAAAAAAAAAAAAAAAAAATCCCCGTACACATTAGAAATGCTTTAAACCAACTTGTCAATATTTAAATATTGTTATTGTACATTTATCATTGACAGCTACAGTGAACACCTTTTTGTTATATGAAGAAATTTAAAGAAATATGAAACAATTATCCATTTATTACATTTTAGATGTATTTTATTTAGTTTAAATTAGTGTTATTCAATATAAAAGAAGCAAATAAAAACTTCAATTTTAGCCTACACATTAAGACCATTTTTTGTTCATCTCGTATATTCTACATAAACTGTCTTAATACATAACTTATGAAAATTCATGTTTTACCCAGAGTGTGGCTATCACTACTTTGATTGGCTGTTAATTTAGGTTACTCCTTCAATTTTCCTTAAGGAGGCAATTTGAAGTGCTAAGTGTGATGCTTCTAAGTTAAATTCTTCCTCAGAAACAGAAAATAAATTGAGCATTGGAAAAAATTGAATAAATCAAATCTAAATGCACGCCAATTGTATCCAAGCTAAATGTTCTTCAGCAATTTAAGGTTTAAATGTTGTTTTAATCAGTAATCCAAATTATTCTGCAATCGGAAAAGCTTTCCACGTAGTTCTCTTCTAATGCCACACATTTTGCCAAGTGCTGTTTCCATTCCTTGAAGCAAGTTTTAGAACTGGTGAAAGCTGTTACAACACATTTTGTTGAATATCTTAAAGCCTGCATCTATCAGTTATATTTTGAATTTGACGACCAAACAAAAAATGTCAAGGAGAAATATCAGGTGAGTAGTAGGGTTTAGGAGCCCTTTGAGATTTTGTGTTTATTAAAATCAACTGTTGGAAAAGTACTCTGTGTGCTGGAAAGTTAATATGATGCCAGTTTCCTCTTTGATGCATCTGTGGCCTTTTGAAACAACAATATCAATAAAAGGTCATGATGGTATTATTGATTGATTGTCTTATTAACTCATGGTAAACAATTCCTTCACAGTGAAAAGATATGTGATTGTCTTCATCTGCCTGCGACTTTTGTTGAGGTCTTTGAAATCTCATGGGCCCTCTAGGCCTTTTCACATAACCGTACATCACCAGAAACTGCATTAAATTTTTGTAATAAGATTCCTTACAAGTTTCACAAAGCTTACGAAGCTGAATACTAACATCAATACAATTTTGATTGGTTTTCTTTGCATACAAATCTGGCAGTTATTGATTCGATTTCAGATAAAATGATTGAATTTGATCTGTCTAGAATTTATATTGCTTGACGACTTAGGTTCTTTAAACTATTGAAGTAAGTCAGGTTACAAAGATCTCGGGGACAAGGTACAAATCTCGATCATTTTCGAATAGAATTCACACTTATATAAGTGATTTATAACTATCGGAACAGTACTTCGGTTTTATGACGTATGATGAGTATTAGGAGATAATGATCAGTGATCATTACGTGTATAAAGGTTGCAACTTGTAGGCCTTCGATTTTAAGTCATCAACATTGTTGTTACTACTGTGTAATTTGTTACCATTGGTAGATAAAAATTTCTTATTTTATATCTCCATAAACTTTACCAGCACACCATTAATCAATCAAAATCAGTCAATTAGTTTGTATGGTTTAATATTGAACTCGAACCAAACTGGTAATATTCTTAAAAAATTACTCAACAGTCATACATAAATGTACTTCTAGCTGAACAACTGTTTCTAATTATGTCTTGGATTATAGCTAGTTGATGCTTTGTATCCTTAAGATTCATATGGTCCCAGTTGTGGTTGTTTTCATTTAGTGTTTTAAATAGTACAAAATAATGTTGTTTTCTTACTTGTAAGAGAGCTTCCAAAAAGTAATAGACATTTTGACCTATCGTGAGGGTGGGGGGGCTAGAGCCACCATCTTTGTCTCAGAATGTTCCTACATATGCATCTAGTACTAGCTGTGTTAGAAAGCTGTGTCTCTTCTTGTTTTCGTAGACATGTTGAAAATTTGATAGTGAAAAGTCATAAACCGATTTGAAATCGTATCTCCAACTTTGTGATTTGTACCTGAAAGGAATAATGAATGAAAGCCAAGTACGGCAATTGTGTATTGATTTTTTTTAATTGCCTTAGATAATGACTTCCACAGTGGTTGGTCTAGCTTTTTGGCTGATGAATTGGTGAAAAAAATCGGCAACAAAATTCGTAAAACTAGTTGCTTTATGATTACAAAACATTCGGATCACTTTCCCCAATTTCACTAAGATTAGTTCATGAAATCCTGGTGAAAAACTTTGGTTACCACGTATTTTGAGTTAAATGTGTTCTGAATATCCTGAGAGAAGTTCTTTAGAAGTTAAATTTAACGGATTCTAAGATAACAACCAAAATGTGACCATCTTAACTAGGAATGAGTCTTAGGAATTAATATACACAAATTCTCTCAGAAATTAATGAAGTGTTTGCAAATTCTGTCAGCAAGAAAAATGATGGCAACTATGTTTTGGAGACTGGGGGAATGTGACATAAAAATTAACTCAGAAAGATATTGTGAAACACTGAAGAAGTTATGGTGGACGATACAAAACAATCTTTGAGGAAACTTTAACTCAATGGTTTTTTTTTCTACACACTTAATCAACCTGAGAGCTCTTGGATACTTTTGGATTGGAGATGTTTAATCATAACCATATATCCCAGATTTGCCCCTGAGCAACCACCTCCTCATTCCAATGATGAAAACATGCTCGCTACATGATGCTGAACTGCATACCAGTGTAACACAGTGGTTTGAAATCGCAGGGGCCAGATTTCTACAGAGATAACATTGAAAAACTTTCTACAGTATAAGTGTTTAAATTTGAATTATGGTTATGTAGAAAAATAGTATAAGAATGTATCTTTAAATGTAAATAATAAAATTTTAATGTGTTAATATTTTATTTCAAGATGTCTGTTACGTTACGGATAGCCCTGTTGTATGATACAGTTAAGTTAATATCACAGAATGTAACAACAGTGGTATCAAAAGTTCCTGAGACTATTTTTTTTCAGTAAGGATACTAATTCCTTTAACTTGCTGTAAGTAACAAAATTTCCTCTAAAATAAAAGAAATTTATATAGTGTTCTACCATGTTAATATATAGTATTTTATATAATTCACAGTGTTTATAATATAATATGTTCTTATATATCATATGATATATTCTTTGTTTGTTATTTAAAGATTTTTTTTATAAGGGAAAACGTCAATTTTTTGGTGCTTCTCGTGATTGTAAAGACTATTATTTTCAAAATGAATACAGTAAAATAGTGATATGATATGATAAACTAAAATTTATCACGATTACCGTTTGATATAAATCACTGCTCCTATAACCTTTTACTATATATTAACAACATGTAAAACTAGTCCACGAACTTTGTGATACCACTTTGGGATAGGAACATTTACACTTTTGACATTGTGTAATTTATTGTATTATGTGCAATTACTATTTTGCAAAACATTGCTGAATACATTTATACAGTGTGGGTGAAACGTACAGGAATTCATTGTTCTCACAAATCTACCTTTTGTGAGTTATGCATTTTGGATAGTTTTTATTCATTATAGACACAATTTCATTATAAATTTGAGGACCATTTTAAGTTGTTATAAGTGCGAGTCAGTTATATTCAGGGCGTGCGTTTTTACTGTTTTTATCTAGTTATATGCCTTAGGTGAATCAAAACTGTTGATTTTCAGAATCAAATAAAAAATTATGATTCTGAATTCAAAATCGTAATTTTCTTAGTAATTTAAATATTTTAATTAAACTATCAGTGTACGTCTTTCTGGTATTTATAAATATTAAACAACTGCATTTCAAACTCAAATAATAATATTAATAGGTAAATGAATAGGTATAGGTATTAAAAATAGAGTATTAAATGCTGAAAAATTCACAGAAAATTTTGGGGGTGTAGATAAATACTGTATGGCAAACAGATTGAGGAATCTGAAATTTAAGAATTGTCTTCATGCTAATTTCAGATCATAAGCCTTTGACAAGTGTCTTCATTGTTGCATGAAAACCAGGAGTATTTTTATCTGAGAAATATATTTTTTGAAAGTACATTTGAAGAACAGTAACTATTAAAAATTATATTTGAATTGGAGAAAAATTAAAAACGTTAAGAGAACCTGTTCTTTTTTAAGAAATCTTCGTTATATAAAAGGTTCGATAAGCTGTTACTATTTTGCAAAAATATTTCACACACAGGTATGGTATGACTAATATTCACTTTACAATTTTTATAGAATACACACTTAGCTTCTTATTTCATTATATTTTTTTTATATCTCAACACTACAAATACTCTCAATTAATACAATGTACAAGTATAGTTTTTAAGAAACCTGAAGAATATGTTGAAAGGTTTCCCAATTTAATGTATTGAATATGTTTATATACGCAACACTTTTTTGCGTGTTCAACAGTCTGACAGTCATCCAACAAAACTTGATGTAAATCTGGATTTCTTTGATGCCGTAATTATCAAGCTATAATATTCTTCCACACCGACAGCGTCACCTATGTACACATTCTGGAAATAATAGTTTTATCTCTTAAGCTTAAATGACTCCGGGTGTTAGTAACCTGGTTAGGAAAGTTGTATCTATTGCATGGAGGCAGAGCAAGTTTTGCGTGACTAACCCTGTAGCGGTGGCACTAACTGCAGTCCGGCCGATCATGACTAGGGCTCCTCTCTTTGCATCTGTCATCCTTCCGTTTCTCTTTGTTCTCCACCTGTTTCAGCTTTTTATTGTGTTTCATTCATTACTAAATGCTGTACCCGTCATTGTGTACTGAGTATGTCTTAATCAGTTTGTTTGTTTTAAATTGATAAAGCCAATTTGTGACATCTTGTCTAGCTGAGTAGACTGTATAAACTGTATTCGGAAAAACAATGCTCATACTTTTCAATTTTATTTCAAATTGTAAAAACACTCTAATAGTGCATGTGAACAAATTAACACTATGAATGGGTAAATTTTAATTAGTAAATTCAGTTTTTACTTTCCCTTCTTTGAGCATTGCTTGGCAAAGTAAATGTCTTAATCCCTCTTCTAGTTTATGGAAAAATTATAAACCTATTTATTTATAAAGTAGCATTATAATTTGAGTTTGTGTAACTTACTGTACAAATTGCGCAACCCCTATCTCTAGTCTTAACCTCAATTTTATTTTTGAAATTTTACCACCATTAAAAACAAGTGATATTTTAATGTTTTCATTACAAAATTGTGTAAAAAAGTGTTTTAATATTGCCCTATTCTTGTGGATGTACTTTTTTATTTTCAATTCAAAATATATGGCCATTTTTACATAAATTACAAAAATCCGTTATAATTTTGTTGCAAATCTATTTTATCATTCTCAGAATACATTTATTTTTTAAAATTAATAAATACAAACTCAAGTTTGTCACTGCAAAATTCCTATTTCTTGTATTTAGTTTCATTTTTCATTATGAGTTTTATTTTAAGCTCCTCTCCAAAATTATTTATCCAGAAGTTACACATCACAAATATGAATATTCAATTGAATAAAATACATCAGTTTGAAATAAAATTTGTGGTATTTACAAAACTAGTATGTTTGTAAAAGTAATGTTATCCAGTTATTCTTGGAATCATTCAGTCTGGTTAATTTGTTTCAACAATATGCATTTTATGAATTAAAAATCTTTCCCAGTAAAGTAAAAAAGAAAAAAGCATATTTGTGTGAATGAAAGTCATTAACTATATTGAAGAGGTTTGTGTGTGCGTGAGGTGTTGCGCTTACAACATTCTCATCTGGTTCTCTCTGGTAGGGTCATGATTGGTCGGCTGCTATTCACCGAGAAGAAGACCTCATTCGTCTCTTAGTCTTCCAGAACTTAGATCGACTTGCACATGCTACAAACGATATTCCCACCATCTAGCAGCGCTTATCACTAATTTTTATTTTCATTCTATATATTGTTTTAGGAAATTAATATATTTTATGTTATTTTATCAGTATTTTTTATTAATTTTTATTTATAATAAGTATTTGTTGAATGAAAAGTTTTGATGAAACACTTTAATTGCACTGCTTGATTGTTAATCGTTAACCACTACAGATCACAAAACATATTGCACGCTATACCTAGGGGTTCGAGAGCACATAATCTCTAATAGCGCATTCTCTTCACAGCAATTTCTAGGGTTTGAACATTTCACAGTGCAATGTGTGAGCATCTTCTCTGACCACTCTTATATCACTTGTATGAGTTTTCCTGTTGATTTATAATAGTTGATTTTTCAGTTTTTATGGCATTGTTGTCAATTTTGTTCTTATTTTGTTCTGGGTATCAGTTAAATAAGTGTGAAAAGTTTTTTTGCTCTTAAAAATTTTAAGGAGCATAGCTACTTTTTTCTCATAACTAGGCCTCATGTTCTTTCTTCATATTGCAACCTATAATGCACTAAAAATAAAAAAATGATGCAACACAGTAGCAAGTCCTGTGTTCACTCCATACAAATTTTGTCTGTGAAAAATTCCTAAATAAATTTAACCATGCCAGCATTCCAAATAATCTGACTCTCGAAACAAATTTTAATTATTTGTTTGTACATTACATTTGTCATAGTGCATTTAAAACAAATAGCATTATACATATAAAAAACAGACGTAAATAGAACGTAACAGCAACACTAGAATAACTTTGTATGATGCAAATTAATTGATTTCCGAGGTGGTTTAAAATACATTTTAGATTCCCAGATAAACTTTACCTTCCAAGCAATTCCAACAACAATTTGATTCACAAAGCAGTTAAAATAATTTGATCTGCAAAGAAGTTCATAATAAATTCAATTTGGAAAGTGATCCCTAATAAATTTTATCTACAAGATAACATTTTCTCCTACACTCTTAGTCATATATAATGCACTGTCTACTCATGAACTGTAATATGTCCATCTTGCTGTTGATTCATAAATGTAACTTTTTAACTATGTTTTATAAAAAATCTTAAGGTTATGACAGAAAAAGCATATATTAAATATTACTATTGTGTAAATACTGAAATGTTAGTTACTCCCATTGATATTTAATTTCGATATTAGTAAATGAGTCAATTTCAAAAGAGACAAGCCTGTGAAACTCATTGTAAAGGGCAACTTTATCTACCCTGAGTCCTTCATATTTGAAATGTCTTAATATGAAGTGCATTTTCAAGTCAAAACTTTTCAGTCTCTTAGTAGTTAGAGATGCATATTTTATACCTTATCGACTATTATTAATTGCTTCAAGTATTGATATGTGCAGCTATTTTACTATATATTCTTATGTAGAATAAATGCTAGAGCTAAGTTGACAAATATAGTTGTTAATGAAAATATGAAGGTAATTTTATTATTTTAGGTATGATAGTTAATAAAAAGCTCTCTTGAAACAGAATATTTTGCGGGCCTATCCGAAGATAATGAGTGCTTTCAATAACTCTTGTGCCAAAACCCCACATAGCTTCTCACCATGAAGGACTTTTAATGATTACAAAAAACATGTCGTTAATGGAATGTAATTGCTGGCATAAACACCTAAATTTGGCAACTAACTTGTCTTTTGCTTCACGATAAGTCCTTTGAAACTTATAAGCCTCCTATATGTTTAACATTAAATCTGCATCTAGGATATTATTGATTATTTTATTGTAATAGTAGTTTTTCCTACTCTTGTATAAAATAATATATATTGCGTAAAATAATTTTCTTGTTTTCGTTTGGTTTAGCACTTTTTAATTTTTCTGAAGCCTTATTTTTTATAATTGCTGAAAACAAGTAAATAACCATAAGAGAAGTATAATAATTGTAAGTCATTAAAAATGAATATTGTATTAATTATTTTGGCAATTTTTTACTTGTTTCATGACATATAGTGAAATTCATACCATATAATTATTTTAACATACACCTAAATTATAATTATTATGTAATTTAACTTCTTTTAATGAATCTAAACACGCAAATTTCATGTCAAATTGTCTAATTTAGAAATTTATTTGGACATTGTTAGTCCTCTGATGGAAATGATAGTCTTCCGGCTGAACACTGCTCAACTCTTAGCAAGGGAAATTCATATTTCCTAGAAAGATTATCACTTGTAAACAACTGACCCATTTCAATTCTTCTAGTTTGGGCAAAAACTTTGGAAAAACTTTTCAGATGAGCTCTCTAAACGCAATGGGACACAAAAACTCAACAAATGTTGTTTATGAGTACAATAGTGATTCTTATTGAGATGGTCATGGAACCAATAAAAAGTTGAAAGGGCAAACATAAGCTTCTCCATCATATATTTCAAAACCTTGAGTATGTCAAAGTACAACTGCAGCTCATGAATTATAACTCTTAAGTCTTTTGTTGGATTATAGATGAATTAATTAACAACATATAAGTCTTGCTTTAAAATTTTAACTGTAATTTATCTAGCAGTATTAACATATCCATGACAATATGTATTTATCCAGATTTTTCTGAAATTTTGTATTTTTGTTACTATACATTTTTTTCAATAGTAATATTTTGTAGTATGTTTCTATATATTTAATAGTTGAGATGGATTTAAATACTATAAAAACAGTCTTCTTGGTTTTATTGAGTGTAAACTTAGATATTCTATAATCTTATCTAGTCCATTTCTGTATTATCAGTGCAAGTGCTCTAAATGTAGAGCTATATATTTTTTGTGCACATATATTTCTTTTTTATCAAGGGACAGTTTTAATTAAGTGTTATTGATTTTGTTATGCACCAGGAATACGATAATTCAACAAGAATTTAGACAAAGATTCATTCAACCTCAGTTCAATAATGATTTGAGGTAATCTTTATTTAAGCAGAGTGATGTCAATATTGCAATCTTGTTATCTATCAAGGGACTGCGCTCAAATTTTCAAAACGTATACACAAGATTGGATTGGTAATCTCACATATAAAAGGAACAGATTTTTCTAAGTCATTCATGTACTTTGGTTGAGCTTCAAAAACTCTATCAATAAGTTCTGTAACATCCTTGAAATAAATCATGATGAGATTGATAAATCGGATACCATGATCGAAAATACCATAAATCGAATGATAAGATTCTATTATCTTGTAAATTTTAAATTATTCAGCACATCATGAATGAAAGTGAAAGTGCAGTAGTAATATGACTTCTCAATGAACTAGTAAAACTTTTAGTCTGTTTTTTTTTTTGTCTAAAATTATAGTTACGGTAAGCCTGGTGTTGTTTCTGTTTCTGTTGGCCATGACTCAATTCCAGTCCAGGAAAATGCTGCCAACTGAATGTGGAATGGCCAACATGAAGAGGATAAATACCAGCAGTTTTAGTACAACACATCCGTACACATTTATATAAAAATATATGAAGCAGCTTTTACATGTTTTATCTTAACCATTCCAAATCTTTCATTGATTGATGATAGTAATTTGGATATGTAGGCTTTTCCACTGATAGTTATACTGTATATTGTATTATCGTATGGAACTATTTCAGTCATTTATAATATTTAGATCGTAAGCTGTTGCTAGTAGCCTATTCCTCCAAGTAGGTTTCTATTTTTACTATACAAAAACTGCATCTCTAACTGCTAATTTTGTTTAGTTTTAAAACCAAAGCCAGTATTTATTATTTATGTATTTTATTAGCCAATAAAATATTATTCTTTCACTATGTAATCAGTTGATTTTCACCATCTGTATCAGAAATTAGCGGAGTAATCCGAATTATTGTAGAGATAATAGCGTGTTCAGACATGTAGGAATCAATAAATGTATTGGTTTTTCCAAGAACAGCTTGGACCTCACGATCCGGTTATCAGTCTTGTAAAATGTTGTAATATATAATTTTAGAGAAAACAATTGATGGGATTTATGTCTTGTCCACTCTCCGTAAGACATTATATACAGATTTAAATTTCAGGAGAGGCACAAGCCTCTAGGCAATGTTCTATGCCTCTGATGCAAAAGAAAGAAGAGAAAAACAAAGGCCTTCCTCTAGAAGTGTTTGAAAATTAAGGTCTTAAATATCAACTCTTTGTTTTTATTGTACCAAAATTCTGTAATAGAGCAGTCTAGTATAAAGTGTATTGACATATAAACAACACTGACAATGCAACCACAGTTAAGATATCGTGGTAATTGAGTAATTGGTTCATACAATGTGAAAAATATAAGGCATGAAATAAAAATTTGGATCATCAATTTTGGAAGAGGAGTCTGGCTAGAAAATTGCTAAAATGTTATTGATAGAGTGTATCAACGATTGCAGCAAAGTTGGAGTACGTTTAGTACACTCGGTCCTCTATTAACATAAGTTGAAATTGGTTCGTGATTTGATATTTTATCATAAAAAAGTATACCCTTCAGAAAGAACAAAAATTCAACGGTTCTCTGAAAACCCAGAACAGAACCTCTTAAATATCACATCAATATTGTGTTGATTATTTTTATCACATACACAAGCTTCTTGAGTGGTCAAAGCAGGTTAAAGATAGCCTTGAATTCAGAAAAATGTCTGATTTGTGGACTGGATCATTCGTGGATCCTTTACTTTGACAATGGTATAGCTTTCAATGTTTTGTTTTCTGTACATTTACGGAAGCACCACATACCTGCCGTTTACCCCCTTGTTTTTTTTATTTCTTTTCTTATTCCCTATGGACAAGACAACACTAAAGAAACATGTTTTAAGTCTACATAACACATTCAGTGCTGGGGATACATCCTAGACATTATGGTGGCAGTACATGAAATTGACATCAATGGATTCGTTAAGTAATAAAAGCGGAAGCAATAAAGATAAACCTTAAAATATCTGATATTGTTTCCAGGATACATATATATTTTACCAATGAATGCTGTTATATATTAGACAAATCTGAAAGAAGATAAACAATTAATCCTTAGGTATGGCTAGCAATTGTGTACAAGGTCTTGACCTTGACTTATTGAAATATTCAATGGGATGCAGGGAGAAGTTTCTTTAAACTAATTATTTTGTTTGGTTTTCATCTATCGATACAGAGTTGCATAGCAACTCGGCTGTTTATTTGTGTCAATTCATAAAATGTAGTTATTAATTCCAATCCATAATATTTCATTAGAAAATGAAAGTATAAAAACATGAACCACAATTCTACTGGTTTAGTTTATTTCAGCTTGGAAGTGTGGAGTGATGGATGCTCTAAAATATGAATAAATAGCTAAGAAAATAAATAATCTAAATGGTAATAAATGATGAACTATCCAGATGATAAATAAATGATCTATCCATGTTGTTGATCTCTACGATTGATGCTACCTCGATGACAATTAACTTTGAGGTGCAATCAAAAGAAAGATGTGCCAGTTACCTGGTACTGTTGTGTATAATTGTAAGTCCCGCAAAAATGGTCCAATTATCATAAAAGTTTAAAAGCATATTCTTCTGTAAATTGATTGTAAAACTATGGTATACTGTATTACTGATTAAGTCAGTTTATACTAGTTTTTCATGTGTTTCTTTTTAACTAAACATTATGAACTTTGGATAACATGTTCAAAAAATGTGTACGTTATGATTTATACAGTACGTTATGATGGACAAAGTATAAGCTACATAATGAGCGCAAATGTGATTGTTCAGTAAAACCACATAAATAAAAGCAAATAATATAAAATTAAGTAAATAATATTGCTTCTGCCCGATTGGAGCTAGAAGACAAAGGTAGTTAGTTGATAGTTCTGCTATTTAACAGATATTTGGTAAAGTAAATTACTGGTAATTTTTCTGTAAGATACTTAGCAGCAATATATATATATATATATATATATATATATATATATATATATATATATATATATATGATCACTTGCTCTGCCTGTTGGTACATACTGACATTAATTATAGCTCATGGCTGGAATCAATACAACCTCGAATGTAACAATTGTATAGTTCTTTGTCAATAATCAAAAGTAAAATTAAAGTTGACAATTTTACTGGATTGTCAGAACACAAATTTACCTTTATTTTTATTTACACCTATATTATTCTACAAAATTTTGTGTTTTGTATTAAAATATTAAATTGTATTTTAATTTGAACTTTGACTATTTCAAGAAGACGGTTATTACTTTTTGGTGGACATGAAAATTAACTGTAAAGAAAGAGATGTACAGTGGGCTATGGCAGCTAGTGAAGAAAACATCAATCATAAATGCATTCTATCATTATAATATTTTAGAATAAGTATTATTTTAAAGGAAACAAGATTTTTCCGGACATTTTCCATTGTCCAGTGATACTAAAAATCAGTAACTCTATGTTTTGAGATCGGTAATCTGATCTCTTCTTCAGGTAAATAATAACTAACCTAACAAATAATTACAAACTAGGTTAAAATAAACAAATCATAGCAGAGTGTGTTGTGACACGCCTATGTTAGGAATCACAACCACCATGTTGTGTCTAAACTTCACTAAGTCTAAAACATGCACTTAATAAAAACTAAACACAACACTGATTATTAAAACTAAACTACAGAATACAGGTCACAATAGGTCTGCATTCACCGACCAACCACCTACGACTGACTGTATCATAACCTTAAAAATGTACAAGGTTTTCCTGAATTATACTGATAAACTTGTAAACTATTTACCAAGTAATAATTATAATAAGAAATAAATTGCAATGGCCAATTGTTTTCAAGTACTCAGTTTCTGTTTATGCCTCATTATTGTATAAAATATGTTTTCTTAAAAAAATATTAAGTTTTATTGAAAATCTGTTGAATTACAGTTGTGTATAAAATGCAACATTTATATGTAAAGCTGATTATTGAGGAAAAGCAGTTATAAAGGTCTTTGGCTTTCTACAAAATATGTTTAATGGTTACTTAATTTTATCCTTACCTGTTTTTTATTTCATCTGAAATAAAATTTTAAATCTTAGATGGGTTTTAATTTTGAGTAAATTGATAAAATACTAAATTAAAATATAAAAATAAAATAAAGTATTGAAAAATACATATTTTTAATTAAGTGGTACTATGTCAGTATTTTAGTGTGAAGCAGCTTTTATCAATTTTAAAAATAGTATTTAATTAAATTCAGAGAAGTCTTAAGGTGAAATTAAAGCTTTTCTCATTTTAGTATGTTGCATTTTTAAATATTTATAATATAAAGGATATGTTTAAATATTTAGTAATATTTGGATTATTATTTAATTTTAGATCCCCCAAACAATTCCTTGCTTAATTTTTCCCCTTTTTAAACTACCAGACCTTGACGCCCCTTACATAATTTTGAATTTAGATAATGAAGTACAAGGTCGACTAATTGTAAACAGGTTAATTATTTACAACCTATGGGTTTATTCATCACAGACATAGACAATTTTTTGGATAATAGAACTTTTATTTATTCTTACCCAATTTAAATTAATTTTAACTTGGTTTATCTTAATATAACAATCATTATTTTTTTATTCAATATAAATTATAGAGAGTTGTTATAAATACAGAGTCATTAAGTTAGTTTTTAAAACCAAATAACGTAATAACAAGTTTTTAAACCCCTTATGGTTTTTACTTGTAACCAAAGCTATTGATTGCTTATTATTTATTCATTAGCTACCTGTAATGGGATACATACCAAAAGTGTTAATTATGATCTCACATAACAAAATCTGGACTTTAAAATGGACAGTTAAAAAAAATCTAACTGCAAAATCAAATTCAATATCAACCTCTTATCCTAAATATACTTAATATGCCTAATTATCACAAATGTTTCAGGTGATGGTAACCAATGTAACATCCCTGCTGAAGACCGTCAAGGCAGTCGAAGATGAGCACACACGAGGTACCAGGGCACTGGAAGCTACCATCGAAGCTATCGCCCAAGAAATAAGAGTAAGTAGGTCACTTATAAATTTGTTGTCGTATTGTTAATAAATTGTTTTAAGGCTTATTATGAAATTGTTGAAATGAATAAAGAGACTTAATTATTATCTAATAAACAACAAAATAAGTTAAATTTGTCCATATATTTTAGAAAGTATATGAGGCTCTAAAATTACTTTGATCGTCCCTCGGAAGCTTGCCAAGGCACGCTGTCTATCATAATTCTCAATAGTTACTGGTCTTTTTTGTCATAATATTCCAGTAAAGCTTTGGTGGGGCTCCATAAGGACACATCTAGCTTTGTCTATAACTAATCAATAGAACCCAACAATAAAAACTGATAGTCACTTTCATTTAGGCAATCTATCAGCAGTCCAAGAGTCCATCCAGGAATGTTAGGTAACTAATCAATGCATCAACAAAGCTGGTATATGCCTATGACTATAAAGCATGTGAAAGTGAGCACACAGACGGGCCAGCATAAGAATAAGAATACGTTCATTGTCATAGACCTGTACACGAGCATTGACACAAGTCATGTATCAAATATAAAAACTAGCATAAGTCCAGACAAGGAAAATTTGGTACCCAAAACATGAAGTTGCCAAAACAGACACGCCACAATTTAACTCTGATTGAGAGTTAACACAATTTAACTCATACATGCTAAGGACCCAAATGTGAAATGACTTCCTGAATGTTATACTATGGGTCAATCTTCGTAAGTCTTAGTTCAGTTTTGTACATGGTATTTTATTGTATTGAACTTTGTTCTGGGCTCTGAGGAATATGATATTTAATTTAAAATGCATCCTCAAGAAAAACGCTTCATGCCACTGGGTCTGATACTCAAGATTGTCGTCATTGAGACATCTCTAACCTACTTAAGCCTTTCATGGTTTTTGACATAATATTAAGATCACAGCGATTGCGTAAAAGCGTGCTACTGACGTAACATTACGCATTGTTGTATTGTTCCTGCTTTATTCTGTTGTCTGCTGTAATACTGCTCAAGGAGCATTTCTATGACAACCTTACGTCATGCAAGTTGTTCTGGTGTCTTAATATATATCAGCATTTACTTGATCCTCTGTCATGAGTGTTTGTACCCTGATGAGTTCACTGTAGTCACACAGTGCAAACAGCTACCCTGGAGTATTTTATGGTTTTATTTCTAGTGTTTATTGTACCATGGAAATATAAAATGCACAAATAGACGATTTGCTTTGTTTACCTGATGATTAAACGAACATGGATAGTGAAAATTATTTAGTATGAAATATATCAAAAATTGGAAAAGGACGCTAAAATTAATTTTTTTTGTCTAAAAACTCTACAAACTTGTCTCTGAAATAAAAACAGCAAACAAAAATAATTCAGCACATAGTTTAAGGTACAAACGTAAAACCGTTAAGCGGGTTAAGTTCTCATAAACTATAAACATAAGAAAATATTTAGATTTCCTGTATTTTAAAAGTTAACCAGGAATGTAGATGTCTACTTCATTTTTCCATAAGAAACTTAGTCCTTCCTCAAGATCAACACTATTTTAAGGTCACCGCCATATTGAATTTTCGAAATAAAACCATACTTTATTATGTACTAATAGTTGTATCTAAGAAGTTCTGATTCATTACAGGCACTACACAGTGTGGAAGTGAGCCGCAGTTTGTCCACCCCTGAGGAGCTGGTTCGCTGTACCAAACCTATCACTCTGGCAACAGCCAAGGCGGTAGCGGCTGGCAACAGTTGCAAGCAAGAGGATATCATAGTGGCGGCCAACATGGGTCGCAAGGCTGTCTCGGACATGCTGACAATATGCAAGGTCAGTGTGATGGGGATTAGATCATAGATACAAATTGCAAGAAGTAGGATATAATAGTGGCGGCCAACATGGGTCGCAAGGCTGTCTCGGACATGCTGACAATATGCAAGGTCAGTGTGTGGGGATTAGACCATAAATACAAATTGCAAGAAGTAGGATATCATATGGCTGCCAACATGGGTCGCACCTTGGTGAAAAAACTATGTTTCTCCATATTCAGTATAATCAAGATCTGCTAGAGAGTTTAGAGTTAGAGTTACTCATCCATAAATTTTAGTAGTATAGGAAAAGTATTGTACAAATTAAGTATTGGTAAAAAATATGTAATTTTGATTTTCTGTGAACAATACTTGTTCAAAGTTATGACACATTGAATTTTAAGTTTAAGATAGTAGAAAGCAATCTATGATATTGTGTTCCAACCATATAGATTACCTGACTGATTTTCAGTAAATTTAGTACGTAGGTATCTAGAGGAAACCCTATCATTTTTAATATTTTTAAAATTGTAGTTTCTTAACACTATACTGTATGTTGTAGTTTTGTATTTAAATAATGTGTTTTGTATACAAGGGCACAAAATTAAAACCTGTACTAGGTATTACGATTAAAGTTTAGCAATTTGCAGTTCATTAAATAGTTAATTGTATATGTTAGCTGAACAACTCTCTCGTGAAAATATTTTTTTTAAATTTCTATAACGAAAGGGGATACAAATTACTTTTTTTGAACTCACAGTGCAAAATACAATGTATGTATGCTAATAGCCAGCTGTACTGGTGGCCATCTTGATTTTAGCCACATAAGAACAACGTGGAACCTCTTTTATGCCTATATTTTTAGAGGTAGAAGTATGGAAAATGATTTATTTTAAAGATAAAATGAATACACATCCAATCACTTTTTAGATTTATCAGTATAGTTATTGATTTTTTCTGAATTTTTTTACTTTATCATTTAAATACTAAAAAATTGTACACTTTACAAGAAAAGTGAAAAAGCGTTTGCATGCGTAATCATTATATTTTAAAATGAGGCTCGTCTTATAATTCTACTACGCAAATTTAAGTCTTAACTTGTTTAACATTGGGGGTTTGACATTGTTGTCATGAGGTAAATATTTGTGCCTTATTTATTCTTCATAACTATGGAGAATTGTAACCAAACAGATTATAACTGTAACACTGTAGCTAATTCTTACACTGGAATATTGGAATGTGCAGGGCAATGCCAACAACGCAGAAGGAGAAGAGCTGCGGCGGCGCACCCTGCAGGCAGGCCAGGACGTAGCAATGGAGTATCGTGAACTGCTACAAGCCGTATTACACAGCCTCAGCCGGCCTGGGGCCACTGACGCCAAGCAAGGCCTTCCACCAATCTCACGCCGGATCGCACAGTGTGTCACCGAACTGGTTGCTGTTGCTGAACTCCTCAAAGGTAAAATACAATTGCAATGGCTCTTTGTGCCAATATTAATTACTGGTTTACTGGTTGATTATCTGGCAGTGAAATGAGATTGAAAATAAAGTCACTGACAAATAATTCCTTAAGACTTATTTGATGATACAACAACGAGATAGATGCCACTTTTGCCAAAATCATGAGGTTTCTTTTTGCCCAATTTAAAATTTCAACACTGCCTTACTATATATGTATATATATCAAAATGTTTACTGTCAGAGCTTTATACGTCAAAGATTTTCAGACTTTAGCCTGAAACACTAGAATTGAGAGCGAGTCCATAACTTGAGCCTCTGTTGTTTAGGGACGGACTGGGTAGACCCCGATGACCCGACAGTGATTGCCGAGAATGAGCTGCTTGGGGCTGCGGCTTCCATCGACGCAGCGGCCAAGAAACTCGCCAGCCTCCGACCCCGCAAATCTGTTACCCAAGTGAGTTGCACCTGCATTTACACAATAAAGCCTTTAATAGCTTAACCATAAGAAGTTGAATCATAACTGTTGGACAATGTTAATGTGCCATTAGCTGCAATTTCTTTAATAGGTTCGTATGTATTTCTTGTTCCTTCTTTTATACTGAAGAACTATATATAGTTCAGTAGAAACTCTATTATATAGTTAGGTATGGTAGTTAGTATCAGAAACAATTTGTTTACGGAAATATTTTCATTAGGAGAAAACCAAACAATCAAGTCTTACTTAGTTAGTCAAGTTTATACTGCACTTATTTAAATTATATATTGCATTATTGCTGTGCTTAATTCTCTACATTCTTTCAAACAATTATTTTAAGGAACTACTGTAAAATTATAGTTGAAATCCTATTTGTTTCTTTGTTTGTCAATTACAAATTTCAGCTGTAAATGTAGTATTTTATGAATAAAGATATTTTTAATTGAATTGAACGGCTTCAGTTTGGTTAACAAATAATGGTTATAAGCCCAGATTAAAATAAACTTGTGTATGGAATATAAATTACACGGTTACACTAGTTTGACATTTACGTCGTTTATAGTCTAGTTAATTTCAGTTTTTTTATTAAAATCAGCAGTGTATCAGAACACAACAGACAAATAGTTTTAGCATTTAATATAAATTACTTTTTGCTAAGCATACGAAATGAATACTAATTTTCAATATTTTCAGTCCACAAAAACTCAGTTAAATAGGCTAAAAAATTTAAAATCGTTATATTCCATGTACAATATTCTTTTGATTATAATTATGTAACAAAATACAATGTATAAGTAGATGAGTTTTGAGTTTGTTGATATGTTGATGTGTGTTCACTATTTGTAATACAATGTAACCAAGTTCACGATGTATTCAGGATCTGAAATGTTTGACACGCCTGAACAGAAAGAAATTCTGTAATGTTAAGGTCATACAATACATAATACTTTTAACTGGAAAGAGATTTGAAGTAAAAAATGTTTATATAAATTTGAAAACCTTGCATTAATTAATTATTACCTTTATGCAGTACTAAAATCTACATATTTTGTTGCTAACTTGATCTCGTTTCTTGTAATATATTTCATTTACATGTAATATTGATAATTTTAACTTGATTTTTTTTATTCCCAAAATTACAAATAGTTGTTAGCCATAAAATTTAGAATAAATTTCTTTTAACTGTGTTACTTTAAGTCAATTATATATGTCTTTCTGGAAATATTTTCTGGAAATATTTTCATTAGGAGAAAACCAAACAATCAAGTCTTACTTAGTTAGTCAAGTTTATACTGCACTTATTTAAATTATATATTGCATTATTGCTGTGCTTAATTCTCTACATTCTTTCAAACAATTATTTTAAGGAACTACTGTAAAATTATAGTTGAAATCCTATTTGTTTCTTTGTTTGTCAATTACAAATTTCAGCTGTAAATGTAGTATTTTATGAATAAAGATATTTTTAATTGAATTGAACGGCTTCAGTTTGGTTAACAAATAATGGTTATAAGCCCAGATTAAAATAAACTTGTGTATGGAATATAAATTACACGGTTACACTAGTTTGACATTTACGTCGTTTATAGTCTAGTTAATTTCAGTTTTTTTATTAAAATCAGCAGTGTATCAGAACACAACAGACAAATAGTTTTAGCATTTAATATAAATTACTTTTTGCTAAGCATACGAAATGAATACTAATTTTCAATATTTTCAGTCCACAAAAACTCAGTTAAATAGGCTAAAAAATTTAAAATCGTTATATTCCATGTACAATATTCTTTTGATTATAATTATGTAACAAAATACAATGTATAAGTAGATGAGTTTTGAGTTTGTTGATATGTTGATGTGTGTTCACTATTTGTAATACAATGTAACCAAGTTCACGATGTATTCAGGATCTGAAATGTTTGACACGCCTGAACAGAAAGAAATTCTGTAATGTTAAGGTCATACAATACATAATACTTTTAACTGGAAAGAGATTTGAAGTAAAAAATGTTTATATAAATTTGAAAACCTTGCATTAATTAATTATTACCTTTATGCAGTACTAAAATCTACATATTTTGTTGCTAACTTGATCTCGTTTCTTGTAATATATTTCATTTACATGTAATATTGATAATTTTAACTTGATTTTTTTTATTCCCAAAATTACAAATAGTTGTTAGCCATAAAATTTAGAATAAATTTCTTTTAACTGTGTTACTTTAAGTCAATAGAATTACTCTATTCCTCTTTGTATACAGTGATGAATAAAGATGTATGAAATTTTAATTTTTTGTTTGTTTGATGTACTGCACACAGTCTTATTGCATACAAACTTTTTCATTTTATTCCTTTTTAAACTGAATATGTTATTTTATTGTTTTACTATACTTACAAATTCTATTGTACATTACATTTAATAAAGCAACTGTTTTTACACAACTGTTAATTATAAAATATTACTGTTTTACCATATCTATAGTACCATATTAATTCCTCTTTACAAGGATTGTCCAAAAAGTAACTGACCATCTGAATTTAAAATATACCAAACTAAAGAAAACAAGTATTTTATACATTTGAAAGACACTTTTTTGCACGCTCTATAGATTGTCTAGATCTCACAGTTGACATGTTTTACCCATATCTCATATCCAGTTGCGACCAGGAAAAGAACGGTCATCTTTGTTCATAAGCCTCCAGGAATGTCTGTAAAGCAGTAATGGACAATTTTTTTGAAGCTCTTTGTCAAAATTTTCCTCATCTTATGTAAAACATGCAATAGCCCAGCTTTTTGTGCAACAAACATTGTGTAATTTTTAGGAATTTAGTGAGAATTCCATAATCATGAAAGACCGCTTTTCAAAAATATTTATTGACTTTTCAGTCACTTCATCAGTTAGAGTTTCTGTCACACCCAAGGTTAGGGCTACCACTATTACTCAATTACTCTCAATATGCCATCATCATACACATAAATTAGTTGGAGATCAATTGAAATTCGTGTTCGTTTGAAAATAGAAACCTAGTAGTTCACTGTGTACAAAGTAGAATCAACACAGTCTGATTGTTGTAACATAAGACGGTGACTCTAGCTCCATGTCCACCACGATGCCAGCCAGTTACTTTCTGGACAAGCCTTGTAATGGTAATCTCCAAGACCTGCAATTCTCCAAGTTTTTTTTGTGGAATCGGCCAGAGGGACTGCATCTGGAGGAGTCGTTTCCACTAGATATGTTTGATATTCTTGGTTGTTCTTTCATTCTCAACCGAGGATCAAACATATTATTGTGGAGACACTCAGGCACGCCGTGTGAAGATACTCCAAGGACCTGAAGGACTACTTCTCCTTAATTACAATTCTGTACTTTTACAAGATGTTATTTATTTTATTTTCTATTCTAAATTCAACCTATACTAAATTTCTTCTCTGTAGACATGTATATGTTAACACATTGTATTTTTGCTCTTCAAAATAAATATCTAGAATACAATACCATAACATTTGTGAAGATGGGATTAAAATTAGTATTTATGTAACTGTGTTTTGCAGCAACTCTGTCATTCAATATGTAATAACACAATTCGATTATTTCAGGAGACTGATGAGAGCCTGAACTTTGATGAGATGATCCTGGAAGCTGCCAAGTCGATAGCAGCCGCAACCTCTGCTCTCGTTAAAGCTGCGTCTTCTGCTCAGAGAGAACTTATTGACAGTGGCAAGGTATGGTCTGCTTAGATTGTGGTTTAAAGTTGAATAATCTAGAGCACAATGGGTATTGAGTTTTTGTTTACGATGCAGATATAACATTGCATCCGCATCGTCAGCATCAAAACTTAAGGGGGGGGCGAGTGGAGGGTCCGGGGGTATTCCCCTGGAACATGTAGGGGTCCTCCCCTGGAATATATATATATATATATAGGTATTAAACAGAAACTTATTATCAGGTTTAATATGCTTTATTTTACTCACACACTACTGTTATTAAATGTGGTCTATCACATCACAACAACATTAACTTTAAAATTGTAGACTGTCTCTCTTTACAGTACATTTTAACAATCCAAATTGACTCCTTGCATAAAGGAGGTATACTGGAACTGAAACAACCCCAAAGTGTTATAGAATAGAGGGGGGGGGGACAAAACTGACGTTTCAAATATTGGGGGGGTCATATCCCCTATGGCGGCCTGTCTAAATTTCCTAACTGTTATGCGCACAGGAAACCCAAGCTACTCGTAAATCTTACATTGTATTTAGATTTTGTTGATTTTTAAGGACTTTTCTGAACTAAGCATAAAACGATTTATAACAAAACAAGAGACAGTTGTTTTTATAAAATGACTAAACAAATTCAAACTTGTTAAAATTAAAATCTACTAAATGTATGTTGCAAAAATGTTTAACAAAATTGAAAAGTAAACCATTTATTGAATTTCTAGTCACACAACTAATTATTATTAAATGGTTTGATTTGATTGTTATTAGTTTAGTCTTAGCAGCACTCCTTTAAAGTACATTAAAGGATTGAGGAGAGTGAGATTGTAATATATGTACTGTGCAGGTATCACGCAGACCACTGACAAGCTCCGACGACGGCCAGTGGTCCGAAGGGCTGATATCCGCCGCGAGGCTGGTGGCCGCAGCCACACACTCGCTAGTGGAATCAGCCAACTCGCTAGTACAGGGAGTCAGCTCCGAGGAGAAGCTGGTGTCTAGTGCCAAGCAAGTAGCCAGCTCCACAGCCCAACTGCTCGTTGCTTGCAAAGTTAAAGCAGATCCAGACAGTGATAATACCAAGAGGCTACAGGTACGCCATATTACGTGATACTGACATTACGACTAGAAGTGTAACTGTCCATTTATATCTGTCATTTTTGTCAGTAAAGTGGAATACCTGATAGTTTTACACCGGAGGTGCTGGGATGAAAATTTTACAACCAATACTAGATTTCCAAATTTATTTTTAACTTTACACATCCAATTTTCCACTATTTCTCCATCAGTTGATAATAGAAAGGTTATAAAATACCTTAGTTCCTTAAATGGTTTAAAAATTAGATACATTGGTAGTTTACAATAGTATGAAGAGGCGAAACATTCACTAATACAAAACAACTCCATGAGTTAGGTAAGTGAAGAAAATCTTCACCTTGGCCACTTAAAAAAAATAATTTTGGAATCGTTTTAGATCCCAAGTAGTCCAGATAGCAGAAAGTAAATGATTATGTAGTCTATGGGTCAGATATACCCAGCAGGTTCACTTCTGGCTGGTTTATACCTTCCAGTTGAACCTACCTCTGGGCACAACAAACCGATGTGTCACTTAAATCTGGGCAACCTTATGGATGTCCAGGAGCAGCACATCACTAACCACAAAAGTCGAGATTCTGGGGTGCAAGGGCAATTCGATACATCTAGTCTACCGCAGGAGATGACTGTTGGAGTTGGTAGGGTTTGTTCCTTAAGTATCAGAGGTTCAACAAGAGCGTACCACCTTCTGCCTGTTTTGACTGGAGAGGCTGGTTCAGAGCTGGCCTTCCCTTCTTCCGGGAAGACATGACTTTGAGATCAGTGCCCTAATTCGTCCTCATGGATCTCGACAGGAGGCGGCCCTTACTCCCTAACCTTATCCATCCTGAATATCCTGTCACTCCGGAAGCAGCGCTAAGGTTCTTACAGGACAGAGTGCAATTTATAAGCTTCTTGTCTTAGTTGAGCTAGTGATCACAAGGAAGACGACAAGAAAAAACTGTAAGCCTGGTGGGGAAGAGGATGGAGAGCTAGCACAGGATAAGCACAAAGGGTCATTGTGATTGTTACATTAGTATCAACTTGTTTATTTAAAATAATAATTGCAATGTAAAGTCAAACAAAATAAGAAGACTTACCAGCCATTATGAGACAACGCAATTACACTAGCAAGCTGTAACTATATTTCCAGTTTTTGTAATTTTCTTTCTGTCAGGGGAAGGGGCAGTTCCCTAAATTCCTTATCCATTTCCACTACATTATGTAATACTCATGTAATTGTGGAAGACACTATTGATACAATAATCCAACAGTCAATAAACACTTTTATCAGATTGAGCAGTTAATCTGGTATTAACTTTTAATCATTGAAAGTTGTCAAAACCTTCTCAAATTAAAGTTTGGAGGCATCTGTGAACTACATAGATTAAACCAGAAATATAATACTGTTAATTTACTACTGGTATTGACCCTATGTTTGCATTTCATCAAGGATTTGTTAAATATTTACAGGCAGTTGATGGAAAAGAAATATGCAGCAACTTGAAGAATGTAAATGGGCCATTATATATCAAAGTATCTTAAGTGATTAAAATTACATGTGTCTTTTAAATAATTAGAGAAACCGAAATAGTAAAGCTATTAATTTTAATTTTTTTAATTCCATGTGGAATAAATCGATTTGTAAATTATTTTGCATTATCAATCTCCATTCAACTCTTTAAGACAATTAGAGTTGCAAATATTTGAGATTCATGTCTTGTATATCATACATCATGACAAGTTAAGAATATTGAAGGGTTTAAATGAAATTGTTCTAGCATTATTTTACTATATAACTAAGTGAATATGAACTGTTTTAGGCGGCCGGTAATGCAGTGAAACGTGCAACCGATAACTTGGTGAGAGCGGCCCAACAGGCAATTCAGCAAGAGGAGGAACGCAGTCTGGTGCTGAACCGTAGAATGGTTGGTGGCATTGCTCAAGAGATAAATGCAAGGTAACTACTCTATCACAGTGAAAGAACTACTACTAGAATCATAGGGGATGTTTGTCAATGTAATGGATTTCTGAAATTCAAATTCAGTGTTTCAGGACGTTAAATTTGTCCCCTTCAGGTGTTAAGCTCCAAAATCCTGTAATTTCTTTCCATTGCCTTAATTTACTTCAATGTTTTGGAAATGAAACAATTGAGCTTGTACGAAAGTTAATAATTAAAAAAGCATAGTACTGAGTATGTTGAAGAGAATGTCGCAACAGAACAGTTGGGCTTTAAACCCTTAACCTAGCACTAAATACCAAGAAAAGAATAAATAAATAGAGAGAGAACCTTGCTGATCTGTGTGTGATGCTCTGTATTGCACAGTGATGACATTTTAGTGTTTCGTATTTTATTGGTGTTTGATGTCAAGAAAAGGATTTGACGTCCCGATTGTAATCTCATAATGCTTCGCTTCAACACGTTCAGAGCCTTTATTTGTTGTCTTGTGTGCATGCTTTATCTTTTATTTTAACGTTCACCAAGTGAGGATTGACCCAATACTAGTTCTTGAAATTTCATGATCCTGCTTTTTTAAACACAAGAATAAAATCTTCGTTTATTTCAATTATAAAAAAGTAATTGTTTTTGTATTTTAAAAAACCTTATTCACACTTTGTCCTCTTTTTTTCAAAAAAGCAGCTAATTCTATAATTCTTAATGCTTTCAAAACTTGTTTAGTTGTTAAAAAGTTACTTTTTATATTCGGAACCTATTTTCTTGTAATCGGTCACCAAGTACTCGGAGTTAACATATAAAATAAAAATTGATATAAATTGTGGTTTAACATGTATGTTTCCTACTCATACAATAGTGTCTCCTCTGTTGTATAATATAGCAAACGTGACATCATGACATTATTTTCTACAGGACTGAAGTGCTGAGGATAGAGCGAGAACTGGAAGAAGCTCGCAGCCGCCTGACTGCCATCAGACAAGCCAAATACAAACAGAAGGGCGAGAATAGTCCGTCGGATGGTGAACAAGACGTTTTTGATTCGTACAACAGGTCAGATAACTATAAAATTAGTAACTTGAAAACGAAAAATATTTTAAACTAAATCAATATTTGTAAACATTGTAAGTAGAGGAACAGAGATAGAGATTGACACGCACCATGGATTCCATCCGTTTCATATAACCTAGAGAGTTGAAATGAGACGCTTAAATTAATACTAGGATTGTACGAATATTGAAAATTCAAATCAAATATGAATTTTTATTTACTATTCAGTTCCAAATAAACAAACAGTTGCAGACTATTAGAGTGGAGCAAAATATGATTAGACTCAAATTTGTTAAAATGTTATTGCTGAAGTTGATTTTATCAGTTACTTTAGATTCATGATGGGTCGAAGACAAATCTCAAATATTCAGAATCTTCAAAAAATATTTGGATTCGAGAATCGATTTTCAGGGCTTGATATTTGAATTTGCAGAGATCCGCTGTGTCATTAACTCTTTTAACCCTAACGTCCATATAGTGTGGACTTGCACTTTTGATTATTTTACTGTCCACATATTTGAACAAAATGCTTTAAAATTCCACATACTTATGTAAAAAGATGTATTGCATCGAAATATCGTAAAGTTTTGACATTGTATTTTGTCAGTATCTGATAGAGAAATAGCAATTCATCTCAGCTAACCACTCACTGATTTTCGCAACTGTATTTCACTACGTTGTAAATATTCCACTTTGATTATTCTTATTAGATTAAAAACCGTGTAAAGTAAAATTAAATATTAGATTGTTACTTATTTTATTTGAAAATCATTCAAAGCAATCATTTGAAGTCTTCCGTAAATACACGTAATGTATTTGAAAATAATTAATGGTAACATTTGTGGCAACATTCAGTCGTTAACTATATTGACGTTTGCTTGTTACAGCTCTAGATTGGATTCATCATTTGAGACATCAGTCCACCAGATGAGTAACTCACAGATTTCACCCTCCCACGACAACATGAATGCGAGTGCCACTCTAAACGGAACCCGCAGATCTATCAACAGTTACCAGGTCCAGGAGCAGCCCAGTAGGATGTACGTCAGTAGTGTGGAGAGCCGCTCCAAGATCTACCCTGTCGCCTCCAACATTGAGTCCAAGGTTCAATCATTTCTCTAGCGGTCATTCTCTTTATGTAAAAATGTTCACACATAGCCCTAATGCAGTGAAAACTCTATAGTGAAGATGGATTGATTGCGATACTAAATTCCTCAATTACACGGTTCTTTCACACAATTCAAATTTATATATTTTCAAAGAATTTTATTACAAACAAATAAAATCAACAGAAGTGATAGAGTACGCTTAGAAAATCTTTATTTCTTAATATCACCACTAGTGATGAGACAAAGCTGTTTCGAACCCACAAAATCTTCAAATAAGTCTATTTGCGGACGACAGCTGATTGGCAGTACACAAAATACCGATCTCTACGTAATCACTGATCACTAAAACGTGTTATTGTCATAATTTTTTTATAAAAACCGTAGATAAATAGATAAAATAATTACAGTATATTTTGATTACAGTTCATTTTTTATATATTTATCAACGCTTGTCATCACGAGTCTACTGCGATTATTCACAGACAACAGCTGATCTGCTGTACGCAAATTACCAATCACTAAAACGTGTTATTTTCGTACTTTCTCTAACAAAAATCTTAGAGATTACCAAACTTGTATAAATAATATATTGCTTGCAGTTCATATTTTCTATGTCTTCTTCATGCATTGCCACGTGCCAATGTGCGGAGGACGTTCGTTAAGTTTTTTTAATTTTTTATAGTTGTATAAATAAATACGTCCTTTATAAGAATATATGTGTGCTTATATCTTAAAATGTTCTATCATGGCTTAGGGTGGTTAGAAATTTTGAGCTGGCCGCTTCTGCTGGCCAAATTTGCTTTAATGGTTACAAAAAAAACCATTTTCATATTATATTCTTAATTACTATTTATGATTAAAGAAGGTACAAAACCAGGTTAGGAGGATAGGAAGAGCAGACTTACCTTTACAAGATTATAAGGATATTTCTCTTCTTCATGGAATGTGTTTTTTTTATGTCTCTATGTTGAAGAAGATGAATAGTCTGGTAAAGGTAAGTCTGCTCTTCCTATCCCATCTAAATTCTTTAATTACTATTTAGCCATTAGTTATTAAGAATATTTATACAAGAATCTGTATTAAATTCAGAATAGAGATTAAATTTTGGTATCAGAATAGAAATATTTTTGTATCAGTCCATTCCTAATAGAATGGTGATACAATATTTTTACAATCCGGGTATATTCTTATTTTTTAGTTACAGATAACACAGGAATTGGAATAAAATCTTTTGGGATCAGCCCATTACAACTTTTTATCAGTAGTGTCCAACGTCATATTGAATCAACTCTCTTCCCTTCTATTTGATAAGCTCCACACAAAGATTTGTAGCATTTAGATATGGGTAGAGAGAGGGTTTTTCTTTTGGATTAAAAAATCATGTCCATAATCGGTTTTATCAATGATATTTTTATACAGTATGGAATCTTTTTTCTGTTTTTATTCATGAAAAAACAATTGCCTTCTTTTAATACTTTAAGGTAATGTCAAGCACCAAAACATCCTTATTTCCTAACCTTCCTCAATTATCTACATCTTCAGTTTATATATCCCTGCACATTTTCTTAGCTTCGTTCTTTTCAAGGGTTTCTTTATCCTCCTTATTTTATTCTAATTTTTCATTATCACCCATCCTCATTTTGGTTTAGATTATCTGTAATTACTGCTTATTTTTAATTTCTTTTCCATTGTCCTCCCATCATTTTTGTACTTATCACATCTGCACTCCTCTTTCCCTTGAACACACAATACTTAATTATTTATTACTTTTCGTGTCCATTTCGTGTCCACTTCTCATGCTGTTTTCCTTTCTTTCGCTTCCAATTTAGGTATACTTCTCTTATATCCATAGTCCTCCATTTAACCATTTATGTTTTTTCAGGTATACCCATTAACACCTCTCGGTAGTTTGGAGAGAAGTCCGCTGTCAAAAATGTCATCATCTTTAGTCCAACAGTCTTCTAGCCACTCGGAGTCGCACAACGGCCTGACCCACTCTGAGCTTACGCACACGCTCGATCAGAAAATGATCAAACAGACTTTCTCGTCCACCCAGACGTCTACCACTAAGTCGTATCGCATCAACGAAGCTTAATCGGAGTGAGCATTAAAACTTGCAATCAAGAACTAACAATTGCTATTAATCGAAGTAAGTTTCGACTACTTTTCTCTTATAAGACCCTATTTGCTTTACATATTTGTTATAATTTTATACTTAGTCAAATTTCAAAATAAAATTCGGAAATAAGTTTTTAATATTGTGAAGGTGAGGAAGTCAGTTTAATAGAAATGTAAACAACCTACATAAGCTGTTTTAGGATGTTTTTTTAGTCTTTTGTCATTGTTCTGTATAAATTAAAATGTATACCAGTTATGGCTGATATAAATATTAAGATTATTTTTAGAACTAATCAAAACCCATGTAGAATTGAAACTGTTTTAGCATTCAGTCTGGTGTAGTAATCAAGGACTGTTATCGGTTTTAAGAGTTTATGATGCTACATAATCTTTATACAACAAATGAGTAAACTTTAGTTTGGACTTGTATAATATGTTTAGTATTGGGAATAAGATAAGTAACACTTGAGGCTAATGTGCTTACCGATGTGCTGTATATATGTTTACATGAACATACATTGTAACTAATAATTAATATTGAACAATCAAGTGCGTTTTAAAATCAAAATAAATATTAATCTCTACTTCTGTAAGAATGTTGTCCATCCATTCGAATCCAGTTTAATGAAGGTCCAGTTGACTAAATATATTTATTAGCTCTAAAATAATATTATCAGATAATCATATTATTCTTAGGCTGTAAATATATTTGTCTTAATATTACCTAATAGACCTCTATTTGGTTTAGGCTGTTCGGATGGGGTGACGTGGAAATATATATTAAAAAAACAATCAACAACTTAAATGAAATAATTCTCTAATTTATATGTTTATATCCAGATAATTTTACATATCGTATAGGTGGGAAAGAGAAAGACAAAGTAAACTTTTTAATAGAACGATTATATTCAGATCTGTTTGTGTTATCCTCTATGAAAAGTAGCCTGGGTTCGGTAGTGTCGATGTCAAGCTTTAGCTTGGCAGATCTGCCTCGGTGGGAAGTCTGTTGCGTAAAGCTACCTACAGTCCGGTGCTTGGAGCGTATTTGTATCTTGTCAGTGCTGTAAGTGATCGTTAGAATAAAAATATGTACCAAATGTTATCTGGAATTGATGCCTTCCAATCTTCAGAGTTGAATTATATTTATATTTTATATTATAAATGTATCTTAAGTTATATAGTGCCTATGACATGGAGAATCCTGCTTGTTATAACCGAAAATATTAGCTTAACATTAAGTTAATAGTATTTAATTCGTAATATTAAAATTTACTAAGATTTTCTTTTGAAGTTTTAATTTTACAAATATTTATGCTTGACGTACACAAAACACACGTGCTTGCGTTATAATAAAGTTAATTTACAATAGTCTCTTATTGCATGAGAATTTTATAACAGTAATAGTACAATAAAATATTAAACGTTTTCTAAAACAGTGTTCAACTTTTTTTCGTGTTAATAGACTTTCCCTACTGGTCTCTATATTATATCGGACACCAGAATACTAACCCTTTAGTCCTTTACTATTTTAGAAACTTTAGACAACAATTGGCTTATGAGGAAACACAGCTATACTTTCAGTATAAAACTTTTTTAGGGGCCTTTGTGGTTATAACAGTAAAATAAATACTTTATTTCAAAAAAAACATATAACATAAACACACAAGTTCATGTATATTAATGTTTAATATCGGTTATAGACAATGAAAGGTTTGGTGTACCGTACACATAGACCATATACAACAAACAAAAATTGTAAGAGGATGTCCTTTGAAGAGTGTGGGAATGACTTGCAAGAGGTGTCAAATATAAATTATGTGTAAGCTTACGAATATTGTTAAGAACACACAGTTAAAATTCTACACGAATTGTCGAAAGCCACGTAGGAAAACCTTCAGGTACGTAGGAGTGCTGACTTTGCCTCTAGAACATAGAGGTATAAAAATAATTGATTGTAAGGAATCTTCGAGGAATTTTTGATTATCGATTTTGTTTCTATAATCTTGAGGTAACGAACACATTACTATACTTTAGAGAATCTTTCAGGTGTTTAAAATTTTTGACTTTTCTCTTATTCTTGAGATAACAAAACTTTTAATATACCTACTGTAGGGAGTTTGAATTGTTGATCTTTGTCTTCATTTATGAGGAAACATAAACACTACTATAATATTGGAACTCTTGAGGATTTAAGAGTGCTAATTTTCTTTTATATTCTTGAGGTAACAAAACACTAATATACTGTAGGGATTCTTTTAGGGGATTTTGATTGTAAACTTGGCCTCTAAATTCTTGAGGTAACAAAACACTACACACTTGTAGGAAACTGTTCAGGGATTTATGATTGCTGATTTAGCCTCTTTATTCTTGAGCTATAAAAACTGTACTATACTGTAATAGTACTAAGAATCAAAAAGAACAGTTTTATGAATATTCCTAAAAATTGTACTTAGAATCGCTTCTTATTTGACTTAATGCTATCCTGATCATTTGAAGATATATATATATATATATATATATATATATATATATATATATATATATACATAAATTTTATATGTATGACATTGTATCTCTAAAAAATATATCAACTAAAGTGAGTAAGATTAAATAAGTCTTCTTCATATCTTTTTGTTCATCATAGATGAGTATCATCTAATTTTTCCAGTTCACTATGCGTCAAAACATTGTTAACAGAATTAAATTCTTACAATATTTTTGCCTCGTTTTAGAGCCATTTTTTTCGGTTTAACATCTGTTGGCTAAAGTTAACTCTCGACCACAGTGAGAGAAATATTTGAAGAATTTAATTGCGTTAAGAACTTAAACACAGTGAAAACTGGAGAACAAAAAGTTAGTTTTTGAGAAATTTACTAAATGCATTTTTTCATTATATTGATCTGGTGTTAATTCCAATTATTACTTTTTCTTTTAAAATGTCATTTAACCACGTTTTTATGTAAAACAAACTTTTTTAAACTAACCCTAATTTTTACCAAAAGGAAGCAGTAGGAAATGTAAAGAAAGGCCATATATATATATATATATATATATATATATATATATATATATATATATATAAAGATTACAGTAGTTTTATTTTTGAAATACAAATAGACATTCTTGTTGTGTAAGCCTACATCATGTAAAAAAAGTTGTGAACAGCCGAACGAATAGCAGTTACGTTTTAGCATTTGGCGGGGGCTAGTTTGCCCTGCCCAGTAGCACTATATAATACTCACACAACACACCTAGCCAATGTGTTAGAATTACAGTAATTTGCTTCTAAAACTCATGGAGGATCTGCAGGGGTAGTTCACGAACAAAAAATTAGTAGATCGTAACATGTACTTTCATACTGCTTTAAAATCAATATAAAAACGTAACAGTGACGTTATTAGCCTGTAGCATCGTGACGTAATTGCTGTGCCAATACTGTTCAAAGGGTAAAACACATCCTAATTAAGAATCCCTTCATCATGAAACTACCTTTGGTCCGCCGTTTCTGTAGAAATGAAGCATATTTTTATGGTGTACAGTGTTACGATTGTTAAGTTATTGTCTTTTATTTTCATGTTGATTCAAATAAAACAGTTGTATGGATTTAGGTTTCAAATTTCCAGTTTGAATTTAGTACAAATTAAATTAAAAATTTTTTAAATTTATATGCAATGTCACCAAGTATGATTGATGATGACTTCAATCCCACACCTCTTTATTTGGTATATGGATATTGTATGTATATTTTTTGGCTTGTTTTCATTTAGTTGTTTTTTTCTACTTTTTCGTTTATCAGGGTCAAAGCTTTTGTTTTAAATATTATGTTTTTGTGGGTTCAATTACTATTTTATATTTCACTCTGATTAACTTGTAAATATCTATATTACGTTTTTGATTCCAATAGACCATTAGGCTTTTCCAAGATATTACCGAGTATCAACTAGTTTAAGGAAATGTTGCAGTTTTCTACAAAATGTAATATAAATCCAGAGTATAATTATAAAAAAATATAAAAGATATAATTATAGAAGATAATCTGTAAACAGTACACAATATTACAGTATTTAGTTTATAAGGAGAATATCAATAAAAACTACTATCCCAGATTGAATATTATTTTTCTAGTCAGACATAAGGAACCATTGAAACATGTTGAAATTTGTTATGTTCTCTGTGTGCAACAAATTCTTTGAATTCATTAATATTTATGAATTGTACTCACTGCCATTGTTTCAAAGGGATGTGAAACTATAACCATTAGATGGTGTAAGAAAACTAATAATATAGTCATCAGAATTTGTTATGGACGCTAACAACCTAAAACACTAGGTTAGATACCACAAGTGTGCTATATTACATTATAAAAATCATAAATAGTACTGTGTTATGGATTTAAAGAAATTATTAACACATAACATTAATTATTAACATTTGAGATTAAATAAAACAAATTTATCATTTTGTTTTTGTTTCATTTTATTTTTTTCCATCATGTTACGTTGTTCATTAATTGGTATTTGTTCTTTTTTCTGGCATTTATACTACTGAAGAAGCCTAATATGGTATCAAGTTATTAAGGGTAGCAGTCCTGAAATTCCAATTTAGTTATGAAATTTAAAATTCTATTAATTTATTGCAATTTAATTTTTCTTATTACATTTTCATTGGTTCTTAGAAAAGTGGTAGTTCTGAATGTTCAACTCAAGTTCTAGATCTGCAACAATGACTTCCAACATTCTGGCTGTTTTAAAGACATTACAAAACTTCAAAAACTATAAAGTTATTGATTAAACCATACAAATATATATATATATTTGTATATATATATATATATATATATATATATATATATATACATACTCTTGAAGATATAATAGTTTCCATTCACTGCACTAATGGAAAACGTTACCTTATTTACGAAGATCATGTTTTCGAGTGCTATGGAGTCATCGCCGCAGGTGTTTACCACGTAGCGATCCGAGGATGGTTGTACCACCAGCAGTCAAAAATGTGTTCGTCGTAAATAAGGTGAAGTTCACCCATTCAGTACCGTAGTGAAAATTATTTTATATATATATATATATTGTCACAAAAGTGTGGGAGAACGTTAAAGTAAAACGGGCCAATCCCCCAATACAAAGAGATAATATACGAATAGCGTTCTGTGGTCGGTGGATTGGGTCGGGCCATCCTCGGCCCTAATTATCTATGTGGTGAATAGGGGACTGTGACCCTTCTCCACTCATCTAGTGGATTCTGGACTTATCCACTTGAATGTTCTGGAAGCACCAGTGGCTTTATAAGCAACTGGAGCAACACAGCAAGCAAAGTTGAGCTCCAGAAGTGAACTTGTGAAGTGACAGAACTCGTGATAACACTTGTGACAACTGTATTTGTGATAATAACCATTGACTATGTCACTCTTAAATATTAGTGACAGTGAATTTTGTAAACAAGTAGTTTATTTAGTTTTAAGTAGATATATTCAGATTTATTTGAAATATGAATAAATATTAAAAAATTGCGCAGTGGCGTTTACTTAAAAATTATTCAAGATAACTAAACGATTTAAACATCAAATTGAAGTTGAAATAACTAAGTTTTGTTTTCCATGTAGCATGGGAGGAAATGTTAACCTTGGCATGTGCAGTGACAGTCTGCTAATTTTGACTGACACGCCTGCTGCCAGTCGCGAGTATGATGTTTTAAACGGCCTCTGGAGGATTGCCATAACGTAAACTGAAGTTGTTTTTTCATGTTTTAAAATTTTGCCCCCTCATTCCAAAATGGGAAGGTGAAGAGCAACTCAAAAATGTTAAATGGGAAGACCCATCAAGTAGCACCTCAAATTAAAATTCTTATAAAGATAAAACCAACAACACCTAGAACATAAAATCTTACTTCAAAACAAAATGGTGGCCATTTTAACCTATAGAAGGCAAATAAATCATTGCCTAGGTTAATTTTTATTTTTTATTGTAACAATACTAATTCTCCATTATAATAAACAAGTAAATAATTTGATTGTTAAATTAATAAGTATTAACATTACAGTACTATTAAGCATTGATAATATTATTGAAGATCAAAATTGCCTAACCTTACTGCAACAGGTTTCCAAACTGTCCTTCATATACCACTTGACAATGATAGAGCCTTAGGATAAATTCTTCTCGGATGTTATGAAGAATTTTAGGAGTTACACTATTACAAGCAGCGGTGATCCTCCCTCTTGAATAATTTTAAGTTATTCGTTCGGGTTTTGTAAATCATTGACGACAACACATTCGCTACTGATATGTAAAAATAAAACCATCACCACAGCCCAGCGTCAAATATAGCGGACATCCTAAACTCTCCATAGTCCAAGGTCAACTATAGGGACACTCGGGTTGAATGTACTGGACCACTCAACTACAGCTGTTGACGTAAACACATTATTGTTTTATTGTCTCTTACAACCATCTGGTATATGTTATCAACTTATTTTGTTCGTTGGTCTACATAAATGTTTAAAATAAACTGACCAAGCAGTCCGTGAGTGGGATAATTTTTACTGGTATTGTAGCATCTTTATCTTGTACCTAGATTTCCAGCAAACGGGATTCAACAGGGTGTCCAGATAGTGTGTTGTTGTCTTTGCTGTGTTTTAATAAATCAAAATCATGGTTGAAAAAGAAAATTGTTTCATTGAATTGACTAAAAATACCACTATCGAAAAAAAAATTATGAAATAAATTTTTTTAAGTTGGTCCACACAGTAATCTATCTCACCACAATTGGTCTCTGGTGGAAAACAAGTATAATGGTACCGATCAGAGAGATACAGTTGTGCAAACTTGTTAACATGTCCCTTTTATTGTACATCTCTTGACTAAAGCAAATAAATGCTTTATTAATATAAAACTGCAGTGTTCTGCTGATAAGATAATGCCCATGGTGAGGGGTACTTTTTTTCTTTGTACATCTCTTGAATAAATCAGGTGAAAGAGGTATAAAACTACAGTGTTATGCTGATATAATGCCTATGGTGAGAATCAACCAATTTCAAACAAGGAAGTTTAAGTTGGTTCAATTCTGGAGGGTATTAGAATAATGTATTCTATTATGTTTAAGTATGTGAGTTATACTAGGCAATAGGTTAATAAAGAATCCTCACATAGAAAATATTATATCCAAAGCAACAAGAGGTGCTTTTAAAGGCTCTTACAATATAATTGGGAATTAAATTAATCATATTTTAAATTAATTGAACCATAATAAAACCAATGGTCAGTTAAGAGGTAATGTTGTGAAGAAATACTCCTTTGATAAACTATACAATGTTTTTATAATAAGTAGAGATAAATGGAATATAAAGGAAGTTTACTCTACTAAAGGTGTTCTGGAATGGTGAGGCAAGCTCTTTACTGCAGTGTTTTAACAATATTGAGGAAATTTCATAATTCCAGCTGGGTTGTTTTTTTACTTGAACAATTTGCTGCAATTTTGTACTTCACCTTATGTGTTACGGACATTGTGGGAAAACTAGGGATACTTCGATTTTTGTCCTTGATTTGGTTTAGTATACGATTTTTATTATTATTTTATAATAATATAAATTATTATAATAATTCAGTATTGCTGACATGTACTGCTGAAAGATCGTTCTCAGCAAAGAAACGGGTCAAGAACTTTTTAAGGAACAAAATGGGGCCTTACTCTCTGTCCTCTACGGGAAAATATCAGTTGTCTTGACCCCCCCCCTCCCAATATTTTCCTGGCTACGTTTTTGTGTTACAATAAAAAAGCTATAGAGGTGGTTTGCTACTTCTTCATGTTTTGAAATATTTAACCCATCTATGTGAAGGTTTATTTCTCTTACTATCCTAGTTGGTTGTCAAGATGGCAAGAAAATGTCCTGTTAATAAATATCACCTGACCAATGAAATAGTATTGTGGCATCAATATACCTTATCTTTTTAAATGGCTCATTAAATCACGTTTTGTTAGGAAATTCAACTGTGCAAATGTAATCCCACAAATGTAAATGTAAAATGTTACTTTGTAAACACAGAAAGTTGTTAAAATTAAAATTGAAACTTATTACTTGGATTTATTTATTTATTTATCAACGGTAATACACCATTTTACAGATAAGGATATCAAGATGACAATACAAATTATAGAAAAACAATACAAAGGTATCAACAAAGAACAAAACAATAAAGTATTGCAAGCACGTCAACCAACAACAAGCTAAATCAATAAACAAACTTAATAAACTAAAACAACAATTCAATAACCAAGCAATCATTTTTTTTTTTTTTTTTTTTTTTTTTTGGTCAACCAACAATAAGCTAATTCAATAGGCAAACTAATAAACTAAATCAACAATTCAATAAATAGAGGTAATATGAGGAAAAGCAGTATAAATAATAACAATAACAGTTTAACAATAATAGCAATAGCTAACATAACAATGACAAGAAACAACGATAACAGACATAAACATAAAACAATAAGTAAGCTCGAGATATAATATATTTATTTATATAGGAGAACTCCATTCCGGAAAACAAACATTCACCGGGGAACCCGACTCTGGAAGACTCCTCTGATCACAGATTGGCTGTCATCAAAGAAGTCGAACTGGCGACACAGCTGGTTGCCCAGTCGATGCAAACGTGGAAGAGGGCCGTGCATGATGTAGTTGGTGGGGTGCGACCGACCAAAAAACAGGTTTACATGAGCGGGTCAGTCTTGAAGCTCGCAGATCAATGCGACAGAGTAGGGTCAGGACAATCGACCGTGGCCACGAAGAACTCCCCATAGGAAAAGAGCATCAGCCTGTTGCCTTCTAGTAGACAGAGGGAGAAGTCAAAGAGAGGCCTCAACTAGATCAATGGGTACATCAAAATAGTTGTGACCCAGCCTAACACCGACAGCTCGGACGAAGCGTCGCTGGATCCTGTCTAGACGTTCAATGTGATTGAGCTGATAAGGAGACCAGACAACAGAACAGTATTCAAAGTATACTCCTTACCAAGGACTTATATAGGATATTCAATGCCAAGACCACTCTTTGAAGCTCTTAGTATGAAGTTGAGCATTCGTCGTAGGGCTTTGCCGCAGATTGAAGTTAATATGCTTATCAGGGCTAAGATCTGCAGAGAAGACGACACCCAGATCACGGGAACGGTTGTACTGCGAGATAGTACAGTTCCATTGAGCACGTAGTCAGATACCACAAGAGGTTGGGCAGAGCGAGTGAAAGAAACCAATGAACATTTTGGCAGCATTTATGCTCATAGCGTTAGTGATGCACCAGTTCTCAATTAAGCATAGGTTCATCTGCAGTCTCTCAGTGTCAGAAGGGTCCTTAACAGCACGGAAGACCTTGACATCATCCGCAAACATTAGGCAGTCAACATTTAATGACTTGACCAAGTCATTAATATAGAGATTGAAGAGAAAGGGGCCCAGGTGTGACCCCTGAGGGACACCAGAAGTGGCGGTGAAAGGCCTTGACAGGGCGCCAGCAAAACTAACTAGGAAAGTTCTATCATTTAAGTAGGAGTGAAACCAAGAAAATAGGCTACCACATATACCATAACCGTGAAGTTTGGCCAGAAGGTGCCCATGGCTGATAGCATCAAAAGCTTTGCTAAAATCAATATAAACACTATCGACCTGAACGCCACTCGAGAAGGCAGACAAAATGTAATCCACATAAACAACCAAGTTGCTAACTGTTGACCTACCCCGGACAAAGCCATGTTGCTGCGGCGCTATGATATTTTTGAATTGGAAGCTCACGTAGTCAAGAACTAAGCTTTTCGAAAATCTTCCCCAGAACTGGCTGAATAGCAATAGGTCGGTAATTGTGGACATCAGAAGGATCAGACGACTTATGAATTGGCACAATAAAACAGCTCTTAAGTCCATCAGGGAATATACCATCCTCAAGTAATCTATTGAAGATGACTGTAAGTTGAGGCGCAACAATGGGAGCACAGAAGCGCAAGATGGATGGAGGAATCAAGTCAGGCCCAGTTCCCTTGGAAGTGTCCAATGAAGAAAGTTTCCTCTCCACATCCTCAACCCCAAACGAACAAGACGACATATTGATCTGGGTAGAGAAGTCAAACTGAGGGATGAGGTCAGCCGAAGGTCTATATACGGATGCAAAATAATCAGCAAATAGGTTACAAGATTAGGATTAGAATCAAATATGTATAACCTCAAAAGTTCAGAGATTGAGCTTCAAGTGAACGTTTTGCAAGTATTGAATACAATTTGGAAAAATACGGATGTTCAAGGTATGGGCATAAGGTTTAAAAGTCGGCTGTAATGAAACAATCTTGAGTTTTCATAAGAACAATGTTAGATATCAAACACTTTAATACTCTTGTTTTTGGTGGATGTCTAATTTTAAAGACATAATTAATACGCAAACATATAAACACTTATTAGAATGTATACTTTTTTAATGTTTAAAAGATGAAATGTAACAAAAGTTTGAGTTTTGTATGAATACTGTAGCCCACCACTTCAAACCCGTAATCAAACTAAAACCATGGATTAGGTACCACAGGACCATTAATCGGATAGGCAATGTACCTAATGATAATGGCGCAGTGTAGCGGGTACGGCGGTTATCGCGAGATAACCAGATCAAGCAACGTCGAGCGTGGCTGCTGCTTGGATAGGTGATCTCTGAGCGATCCTGTCCTTGCAAGCAGCCCGCCTGCCCGGCCGTTGGTGGTGGTTCTGAAGTCACCTTTACGCCGTTGGTCCCCAGGTTAAGTGTTAGAGAGGGCTTCTTAGCCCTAACTTCGCCTGGGAAACGACACTACTTTACGTTTACCTAATGTTAAAGTGTCGAATACCAAAACAAAACTAAAAATCTCGGGTTAATTATGAACACACATTTGAAATTGACTGATAAAGTAACTGCAATTTGTTACAGAGTGTTTGCCAGTATTCACAGTTCAAAACGTTTTGGTGTATATCTGCCACTCATAGTCAAGTTATGCAGGCCAAGACCCTTTTGTTTCCACACTTATTGTGACATAATGTGTATCCGATTTATTTTTAATCTTGAACGTTCTGAACACATTTCTCCTTATTTCCAATAACTATATCTCCTGAAACTTCCACAGCTCTACAATTATCATAATCTCACTCTTTTTTATAATCATTCATCAAGTAAAAGTCTCCTAGTTACCTATTTATAGTAAAGATTTTAATTTGTTTTGTTTCATATTAATGATATTTCATACATAGTTCATATTAATTCCCCATTTGTGTAGTATATTGTTTAGTTTTTAAGCTATTAATTGAATATATTTGTTTTTAATTTTATTTAATATTAATTTTATCTCATACATAGTGTGTTACTCAGATTCATTTTCCATTAGTTTATTCTGTTTGTCTTATTTGCAAGTATTGTTTATACGAGGTTGAGTTGAAGACAACGCTAGAACAGAATAAAGACACGTTTCATTTCATTTGATTAAATCAGTTCTACCTCACAATCAGTGTCCTATTTCTCGCAGCAGTATATCAGTGCAGTTATTACAAGAATAGCACGTCGCGTTTCTGAACAATGGGAATGATTGTTTATCTATAGCACGCACCTGCGCAGTAATGATAAGAGCGACTACCAGGTACAGTACATTTCTGGACACCGTTGTTTTCCAGGAATACACTGGCATTCAGACCACTTGTGTTACACCGTACATGATATCTGCTCTGAAATAAACTTACAAAATATTTCCGTTTAAACTTTCTCACGCAAATTTTGTAGAGAAGAAGAATTCACCCAGGACCCGTACTGCCCCCCACCCCTTCCCACAACGAACGTTATAAGTTAAATGCTTATTTAAACTACAGTAACGAATAATATTCTAAACTTGTATTAGCACTTCATCAGAATGTTAAACCTATTTAGTAAACTTTATAACGTAGGTCAGTTGTAAATAATCATGCATAAGTATTTATTAGTATTATTTAAACTTTTTAATTAGTATTAGTTTTTATTTTAGTTAACTCAAACTAGTAGACTGCGTCTAATAAATCTATGGCTTTTTTCCTATAAATAAGAGAAAAACAACTTCGAACTGCTTTATTTCTCACAGCAGTTGGACTTAAGTAGAACTAAATTATAGACCTGACCGTATCTCGTTTTTATAATTCAAAATTTAATCGGTTAGGTAACTCCCCCGCCATTTTGTCCACCCTTATAATTGTGAAGCTCTATGAAATATAGAGAATGGGTATTCAACTTTGGTTTTCAAAGAAATGTTGTCAGTTGTGGAAGGTTTGGGTTGATAACGGGACGAATTTTTATAAAATTGTGATTGCTCCAATAACAGTAATGCTGGTGTTATACTACAAGTATCGTCCGATTTTCTGAAAACCCCCAAATATATTTCCAATACAGTTTCACTCTTGCAGGCAGTAATAATAATTAAACTCACTGTCGGCTGTGACAGACAGCAGGTTGTGCAGACAGACTGCGCTTGCGCGCCATTACGGGCCAGAGTCGCGCGGCGCCGGCATTGTAGCAACATATCTGACTCATGCCTCAGCCTAATGCCTCCCTTGGTCCACTGCCGACCGCAACTCGGGTTTGTTGTGTTCGTCACCTCGCCTCCTTCCCATACTCTTCTCTTTAGTTTGTGTAAATGTTGTGTATCAAATGTTTATAACTTATGTACCGTTGAAGCAACCCTACCTTTCTGTGTTGTGAGTGAGTGGTGATAAGGTTTGTATCAGCAGTTACTGACATAAAACAAATCTGGACAAGGAAGAAAGGAAATGATAAGCAGTGAGTCCGCAAGACATTTTGGTAAAGTGTAGATTATAGAATTTATCCTCTACCTGACTCGAATTTGGTGGTGCATCTACATCTGGCGTTACAACACTCAAATAACGTAAGTACTACTACTTCCTCTATACTCTGTTAAAGATAGTGATAAGATTCCTTTTTGTTTTGTTTATCTTATTACTTTTGTGTGTCTTTCAATACGCTCCTTATTCATAAACCAGTATTTGAAGCTAATGCATAAACCTAACCTGTATTTTAGCAAACATTATCTTCCTTTGGGTCTTATTTTATTAACGGTACAAGACAGCTGTCATAAGTACAATAATGTTATAAGGGTTAAATTAACTTTTGGGATCACTATGAAATAGCAGTATTTACTTATGCTTGTTGCACATTTAATGAAAATAGCCTTGACCAGCTTACTATTTGAGATTTTAGTTTGTAATAAACACGTAACGTCTATTTGAAACACTTCTGTGTTTTTACAGAAACATACATTTTTAAATGTATTTAGACATTTTTCCATTCGACAGTGTGTGTAATCTATAAAAATGTCCCAAATCAATTGAAAACAGAAAATCCAATAAAAAACAGAGTAATAGTAATATACGAGTAAAGGTTGGAACATATTTGGTAAATAATAACTAAAAGGTTGCAGTATGATAAGCGTCCAATACTCTATTGATTGATAATATCGAATCATGATTAGAACAATTTAAATGCTGTCGGAAACGTTTACTGTGTTAAGTAATTGTAAGTACTACACTGCTTCACTATAATACAATCTTAAAAATGTATAACGTATAATTCAAACAAAGTTAAATCATGTGTATGGTATTTAACCCTCTAACTGGCAACTGCCGTCAGTGAGCAGTCGTTTCAGAAATTTGCGTTATTTTCTATGTTTCTGTTTAAAACCGTATATTAGTCAATGGCAGAATAATCGAGCTGAGATATATTATTACTCAACTCTTTATTTCTCTTTGTATGGTTAGAAGAAATGTCTTGTGCAAGCAACTGTTTTGACTGTGACCAGCTGGCCGGGCCGATGTCTTATTAGTTACGTTTATATTTTGTTTTGGGTAATAGTAATATGGCTGATGAAGGCACACTTAATTTTAGTAACAAATTTAGTGATTTGAAAGAACTATTAAATTGAATTGGAACCGGTATTCTTATCAGGCTTGTTCAAGGTTAAAATTTTTGTGAATAAAAAATCTATAGCTACAATAATAAGAGAGTATTATTATTTCTTTAGTTTTCCTGAAAACAGTGATGCATAATAAGTCGAATTTCAGTGTTGTAAAGCAATTGTACAAAATGCTGAAAATAAAATGTTAGTGGGTTTTGCGCTAAAGTTCAAAAATTGCTTATAAAAAGTAAACATTTTAAGTAAAAGAGCTAAAACTATATTTATTTTTTGTAGGTATAAAATCGTGTTCCTTTTATATGATTTTGAATTTATATAAACCTGTCGTACATGCATGATGATGTAGTGCAAAGTTATAAACAAATAAAAAAATTCTTATCAAGATTATTTAAACACAGACATTTTTTTTAAGTAAGAAAATGTTAATGAAGGTAATTTATTATTATTATTTGGAATATTGTGAAAGCAGTTCCAGTAATTCCAAACTTGAACGAATGGCTGAAAATACATTCTTAGTGCATTTTGCGCCAAAGGTCAAAAAGTGGTAAAATAAGTTAACGCTTTGTAAGTAAAGCCACTAAAACTAAATATATTTTGAGTAAAGATAAAATTGTGCCTCTTTTGTATATTTTGAATTTTTTATAAATCTTACATACATATATGATTAGATAGTGCAAAGTTATTAAGTATTTTAAACGATTCATATCTAGCGCATTCAAACACAGAAATCATTTTTTTTTTTAATTAGAAAATATTAGTGAATATAATTTATTAAATTGTTATTTGGAACAATTATACCATATAATAAGTTGTATATCTGAAGAATTTTGAGAGGTGTATAACAGTTTAATGTAATTCTTACAAACGGCTGAAAATAGGGTGCCAGAACAGGAGCAGACACCGCCAGCTCGATGGTTAAGTAATGGCCACAGAGACGGGAAATACTGTTGTTTGTCAACTACCTATTACAAAATAACATGTTGAGGTATTATGTTTCAGTAACCTATTACCGTGGTAACGTGTTTACAGATAACTAACTCACTACAATGTCACGTAGACTGATAAACTAATAAAATTATAAAAGGGTTAATTGAAATGTTACTATACAACACAATTATTGGGTCCTTATCTACTATTTGTTATTAGGCTATACATACGTACATATTATAAATATGAGAAGTTAAAGATAACCTTTACAAGCGTTCACGAGATACGAGTTTGGGCACTATCTCGAGGGATGTTTTACTTATTTCGCCAGAAGTGCGGGGAGGCGCAAAAGGTACCACCAAAGCCTGCACTGATGGCCAGGGATGTTTCTGATCAGTATTTTCCCGACCTCAGATCACGTTGCACGATATAGAACATGATTTGAGGGTCCTTGTTGATGAAGTAACTACACGTTTTGAAGGAATGTCCAGCTGTGTAACTTGGCCCGTGTGGTCAGAGAGCCCTCTGTTGATTACCTTCGCGGTTATGGAGTTATGGTTAAGGTTTGTGCAGTCAATGTCAATAGATGATATTGATGTGTTGGTGGTTCTAGTTGGAGGAAGGTCCATTCGAGTTATGTCAAAAAAAGCGAGCATGTCATCCAACAAAATTCTTTCCTCTTTTCTCTTGTCTAGGATATCAACATTGAAATCACCCACAATGCAAATACAATCATTGTTCAGAGGACTATTATCAAAAATTAAAGATAAAATGGGTAATGCATGATCAAGCAAGGATGTAGGAGGATGGTAAACTCCAATGATATAAAGCAGTTGTTTTTTTCTTTATCTGAAGTTTCACTGCTGGGAGCTCGGAGACTAATTCATTGCTTAGCTCTTCCACTTCATAGCCAATTGCGTTATTTTTGTAAACAGCTACTCCTCCTTTTAAGTGATGTTCCCAATTGAAAGAGGTTACTAGAGTATAGTTTGGAAGATGTACATATTTGATTGTGTTAGAATTTAAGCCATGCTGTGTCGGTGACTACTCCAATGTCCGGATTTGAAAGATGAAGGTAATGTGATTATCGGTCAATCTTGTTATTGAGTCTGTCAACATTCTGGTGAAATATAGATATTTTCTTACTTAAAGGAGGCCTTATGTTCTTTCTGGATTTTTCAAGATGCATTGTACCTACTGGTTGTTCCCAATCCAAAAACAATATTGCCTTAAAGGCTCAGTTTCTTTTGTTACAAGGTGCTCACCATCTCATGAGAGTCAGGTTGCTAGACTATTTTTATTATCCAATGATGAACAGATTTTTTTTGGCTACGTCAATATTTTTAATAAAAAAACCTTCCAATGTTTCAAATTCTAATTTTTTGGCAGTGATCGGAGGCCCATTATGAACTTTGAAAGTATGAAAATTTGACTGTTGGCTACAATTGTTTTTGTTTATGTTTTTGTGTTTTCTTTAACAGTAATTAACATCAACTCTGTTCTTAGTTTGTTGTCCTGGATTAGTTCTACTTACTGCCTTGTGGTTGGGACTCAGCTTGGCAGGTCTGTTGTAGCAAGAGTTTTCTTGCTTTAGTTACTTTTAAGGAAACACTAGAACACTTTTGTTTATCCTTCCTAAATTGACTTCTTTTGAGGGATTTTTTTCTTTCTTCACCTGAATGGATTTCATTTTTTTATATCTTTATTTAATTTCTTAATTTTAAATTCTAGTTCAAGTTTGTCCTATTGAGTTTTCAGATTGGAAATACCAAGTAGAAGAGGCGTCAAGGGAACTAGGGGGTTGTGCCCTAAATTGTATATTTGCAATTCTGTATTTCTTCTTTGAGTTTCTGCGGTATTAATAGTTTTTATCACTTCTTCAAAGTCAAGTTTGTCTGTGTCATTCGATTAATAAAAGGTAGATTCATTTGTCATGATAACTTTGTCATGCAAACACTGGATTCCTGAATTTCTATTTTACTTTAAAATAAAGTTACTGTGTTTTCTGGATTTTTTTTATTTTTGTGAGATGACTTGCTTTTTTATTACCATGCTTTAAAGGTATTTTGGGTCTCTGAGTATTTTTGGTTTTTGTTGTCAATTTGGCCTAGCAGGTAGTTATTCTTTTGTAACAAATTTTCATTTCCTCTAAAAGCTTCCCTTAATTTGTGTTTAAATTTCTTCTGCTTTTACCTCCATACTTTGTAATTTGGCTTCAAATCTAGAGTTTTCTTGTTTCAGAAATGTATTTTCTGAAAGCAATACTGTTCCAATCCTGCCAGTCATTTTCAATTTGTCTTCCACATTTTTTCTAAATTACTATGACCAAACTTAATTCAAATTCAGTCAGTGATTTTTTTTTTTTTTTTTTTTTTTTTTGTAACAGAGGGCCAGGTTACCTAGGCCTGGTAGTTGCCTCTCAGCCATCCGGCTTATTGTGCACCCTCTCCCAGGTTTAAGGTGTATCAAATCCCAGGCCTTTACAAAACCATGAGATCTTCTGAACAATGCTTTCCTGTTCCAACCCCTCTTCCGTATGCATAAGAACACCTAGGGATCTTGAGCGTTTGCTCTGTAATGCCGGACATTCAAATATGACGTGCTTGGCTGTTTTGTCAGCCTCGCCACATTTCCTGCACAGTGTTTCCTGAACTGGAATACCTATTCTGTTCAGGTGGCTTCGGAATATCCAATGACCTGTAATAAAACCAGTTACCTTTCGGATCTCCGTTCTACTCATTCTAAGGGCATCTGCTGCAATGTTCCTTGATGGTCCCTTGAGCATCCGCTTTGCTTGTACATTCCCCTCAGTATTTCTCCAATGTCGTAGGTGTTTGTTAACCATCCACTTGGTAACTGATCTACGTGCTAAGTTATATGAGACCCCACATGTTGGTTCAGGACCGGTAAGAGGACAGTTGGCTCCCAAGTTAGCGCAACTGTCTGCCCTTTCATTACCTGTGATTCCTCTATGTCCAGGCACCCAAGTTAGAATAACTTTATTGGTTTTCGCCAGCAATTTCATGACCTTATAGCGTTCCCAGACTGTCTTCGAATTGCAGTCATGGTTGGCCAAGGCCTGCAGAGCAGCCCTGCTGTCCGAGTTAATGTAGATGGTTTCGTTTTTGTAGCCCCTTTCCACATTAACTCTTGCACATTCTGCAAGGGCTGTAACTTCAGCCTGAAAGACAGTTGCCAGTTTACCTAGGCTAAAGCTTAGTTAACCCTAGGTCTGGCTCCCCAGACCCCTGCCCCAGTACCCTTCAGAGTCTTTGACCCGTCCGTGTACCAGGTTAGAGCCTTCTTCATGTAGTCAGGCTCATCTTTTGACCATTCCTTCCTTTCAACAATGTTGACTTGAAATGGTTTTTCCCAGTCCGTAACCTTTGCCATTCTGTCAGACATCATTTCTAGAATATCCAGTTTGAGAATGTCAACGATCTTTGAGTGCTTACTAGCATGGTGATGATGCCAGTTCCCATTGCACTTCAGTCTGTAGGCAGCCATCCTAGCCTCTCCTATGACGAATATGTCTAGGGGTGAGAGGTTTAGCACTACTTCCATAGCAGCGGTTCAGTCAGTGATTGGTTAGCAATTAAATAGTTATCATTGATACAGACATTTCTTAAATTTGTATGTATGTGTATGATGGAAATTTTCCTGCAAATCCTTTTAAAACCCTGTGCAGATCCAGGTTTTTGCCATTTTTATAGAGTTTTCTTTTCAGAGATATTAAACCATATCCTGCATGATGCCATATTCCACAAGTCCTTGTCCTAAATATTTCACCTCTATGCTACAGAAGCCACAGTGATATTTATTGATTTTTTTGGCATGATTTGGTAGTACTTAAGATGAAATAAAATGTTAAACTGTGTTTAATGGTGATTTGTCTAACTTCTCTTGTCCGATAGTGAAATAAAAATTATGAAAAGTGTTGAATTGAGATTTGTCTGGCTTCTCTATTCCAATAACAAAATGAACAAAAACCCATTGATGTTATATCATAAATATGAAATTAAGTAGGTCCATTTATACAAATCAATAAGTGTTATTGATTTAAGGCTACTAATTCCCTTGTTAGGTTTTTAAAACAATGTAGAAACAACTGCAGTACAGAAATACATTAGTAAGAATACGTTGTCAACTATTATTTTTGAAAAAATCGTGTAAGTGATAAAAATACTGTTTTTTTATAGAATCTTCGCCAGACTGCTTCAGTCGAAGATTTTGTTGTCTGAATGATGAAATGAAAATGTTGTAGATGTGGAGTTGTTCAGAATAATAAACAGGCTAACAGTGCTGATGTATGTCCATGTAGTGGGCAAGTGTGTTGCCAGATGTCTAGCTGCAGTGTCAGCAACACTGCTGGTCAACATTCCTAGTCTGTATGACACATTTGCACTCTGACAGCTGGTGTTGAATTGTTGAGCACTGCTACGTGTTAGCTATAAGTTAGAAGTTACAGAGTGACATCACAAAAGTGATTGTCTTATTGTTCTAGTGTATTATATTGGTTACTGGAGTTCTGGTTCCTTTGTTATTGGTTTTGGTTGCTACCATGGTGTAGTTAGAGACGATCGGTGGGGGGCCCATGACCATATGTAGTCCTGGGTCCCTGATACAGCGGCCCTGTAACATTGTTAATTTGATTTTTTAACTAAAAATGTCTTAAGTTAAATCAATTAATTGTGTATTGTTTGTAACAGGGTTGTGGAATGTAGTTGCGATGTTTTGGGGGAACATCCAATCCATATTATTTTATGAGCGATTGGACTTGTGGGAAATTTACTAACATAATCTTAGTACAGTTTTTGTACTATGTATGTTATATTTTGTTTGTTATGTATTGTATTTTATTTATGTGGATCGACGGTTTACAGCAATATTACAAAAGTTACGTTTACACTAGTAGTTACAAAATGGTGAATATTATAAACCCGAAAAACATATAAATCGAAGATAAACAATAATATCAATTTACTAGTAGCAAAACAACGAAACTATAAATATAGTGTGGTTTAGCTTCAACATGACCGGTACTAATTACAAAAAACGATTAGTAATACTGTAAACTACATAATAGATCATAACAATGACAAACCGTAACAATAACAAACAACAAAAGCAGTAACGTAAATATAACTATAGACAAATAACAGAAAGAGAATACAATAATCACGCAACAAACCATACTAGCGTTGTAAAACAAATAAATTATAAACTGTTTATATTATTAAATGTGTTCTTTAACTTACCTAAAGCCTGCAGACTTCTTCCTGAAGGAGACAGCTGATCGTTGATAAGATCAACTCCTGGAGAAATCAACATTTGCAGCAACATCTCTTGTGATGCTTAGCAGTCTAGGAAGACACTTGTAAACAGAAATACGTAGGTGCAGTCGTGAAAACTAATATTTTAGTTTAATAAATGATTTTAAAACAGTATTCAGATTGAAGTTTATTTTTGCTTTTTTGACTTTAGTTATTAGGTGTTTAATAATTAGTATTGTTCGATGATAAATGTAAAAAGGGCCTCATGGCCCTAATTTAATTTCTGTTCTCCAAGTACAAATAAAGAAATGATTAATTCATTTAGTTATACAGATGTTGGTTATGAATGGAAGAGAGATGAGTAAATCGGGTATGCAATTGCACAGTAAAAGATGTTTTACTTAAAATATTTCAACAGCAAAACCTAACACATTAATTGTTTTCTTTGCACAGTAATACCTTGGCAGTGAGATCTGGTAGTAAGATCGGTAGCAAGATGCAGTCAGGGAAGTTCTCCATCCTGATTCCTAGAACCTAGATCATGTTTTGAGTAGTGGACTTCTAATTTGTAAAACTTTAGAATCAATTATGTCAAAACTGTAAAATTTAAATAAATATTACCAGTAAATATTTTTATCATGCAGGCAGTATTTTTTACTACACAATTTAGAATCCATTTTCATCACATAAGAGGTTTAACGAAGCAATGCTCGTTCATTTTGTACAAAAATGTGTGACTTTAATTAGGTATTTTATAAGATATGCAACATTCAATGCTAATTATGTTATTAACTCCACATTACAGGGTTATCTTTATATTAGAATAATGAATGGTCAACTAAAACCCTTTGTTTTTAATTATTTATTTCCAGACACGTGTTTCGGTTTTAAACCATCATCAGTGTGAACATTAACCTCCAAATAAATAAACAATAAACAACTATACATACATATGTGGACCATGTAAACAGATGTTAAATTTATATGACACAGTTGTAATTGTGATTAGTATTCTGTATTTAATATTTTAATTTGTCAAAGATTAGGTTTCGCTTATTTTTTAGATTGCTATTTAAAATATTGTGAGGATCTTTGCTATAATTTAGATCACTTTTCTTTTGTGTTTAATTTTTCTCCTTTCCCTTCAATATCCAAAATTTCCATGTTCTTTTCAATATTTGTGTAGTTATTGTTAGTTTCTAATAAATGTTCAGCGTAATTTGATTTTATTGTAGATATGTTATTTGTTTTCAAAGCTTGTATATGTTCTTTAAACCTTTTGTTACAATTTCTGTCAGTTTGTCCAATATAGCTTTCACAGTTACTACAGTTAATTTTGTATATATCAGATTGTTTGTATAATTCTTGTTTATCATCTTTTGGTCTACTTTGTTTTCAATAAGTTTAAATGTAATATTTCTTGTTTGGTAACTGATCGAAAATTTGGAATTTTGAAAGGTTTCTGGAAATAAAATAACTTAAAAAAGTTATTTAGTTGCCCATTTATTATTCTAATTCAGTTCCAAATTTTTAACAGCAATATACTGATTTTGGTTTCAGGCCTAATATTGTACAAAAATTCTATTTTATTTTTATCAAAATAATATGTTAAATAAACACAAAAATTGAACATAAACAATTCAATTAATGCCAGGAAAGTACTGACTAAACGTTTATAATTATAAAGAACATAATAAATGTACTAAACTATAAATAGGTTAAAACGAAGAATATATAAATACCAAAAATATACATCATCTTAATTTAAAACCAGAGCATTTGCATGCTCAGATCTTTTATCGCAAGTGTTTCATTGTCCATTTTATTTTAACTGACATGTTCTTTTCCGTAAGAAATTCAACCCTAAAACTGTAATCTTAAAAATTACTACTCAAAACAAACAATTCATCAGTCAGTAGTCGCATTAAATACAAAACCATTAGCCGGTTTTAGCAGTCTCATTTTCATAAGTCTATGTCATACGGCAACACAACGGAAAGGTGTCGTCCCATCGGATTTTACTTGCTGGTAAGAGCTACAGGTGAGACAGTGTTTCAGTTGTCAGTACTTTGTAACGGTTACTTTTCTACAGTATCTGTAACGGTTACTGAAAACCAAAAATACTGATGTCAGCTACTTTGTATTGTATCCAGTACTCCATATGGTTACAAGATACAGATATTATCTCGTACTGATTACTTTACTAGTCCTGAAGAACTCATATCCTTACTGATACTGAATACTAAAATACTGATTTGAGGGTGGTAAATACAAAATAAATACCGCGATCATAACGCTCCAACTGCAAAATATTGCTACTTCACAATCAAATATCAACCCCGGTGTCAGTGTGATATTCTCGAATTAGTTAATTAGTTATAATAAATATATTTTTTTCAAAGAAAACTAAACAGTTTATATAATACATTGAGTTAAAAGTGTTTAATTAGGTAAACTATGATTAGATATATAGTGCTTTTAATTCAAATGATGAGTAATACAAAACTGTGTTAATGTACCAAAAATGCACCAAAGAAATTTAAATTACTTATAAAATGAATGTTATGTTCATAACCTAGAATAGCCAGTGTAACAGTCCATTTGACTCTATTCAAAGAAGCAGTTCAATTTATCGTACAGTTCATTAATTACATCTCAAAAAGTATACACTTTTTAATAATAATGTTTACACATTTTTTACATAATTGCATTTTACATATGAATACTATTAATTACATCAAAGCATTTACTAAAGTGTGTGTTAGATGGTGATTTCAAGTATCTAGTATTTAAAGTGTTACAAGTATTAGTGTTAGTAAGGAGCTTTGAGGATCATGAACTTGTGGGAATGACCCTTTTAGACCTAAGCAAGGCCTTCGATAGAATTTCTCATGGTGTTCTTTTGAAAAAGCTTGAATATTACGGAATAAATAACGAGCAATTACAATTTTTTCAGACGTATCTGTGTGGCAGATTGCACATGGTATCGGTTGGAAATCAGATTTCATCTGCTAAGGAGGTTCTTGCTGGAGTTCCACAGGGTTCTGTCCTAGGTCCTTTGCTATTTGTACTATATACTAATGACTTGCCTGTTAATTTAGATTGTGATACCATATTGTACGCAGACGACACCTCTATCTTAGTAAATGGAAAATTGTTTAAATAAAGTGCTCAATCAAACTAATAGAGTAATTAACACAGCCAATGTATGGTTTGATTCTAACTATCTTAAAATAAATGAAAGTAAAACAGAACATATAGTGTTTACTTTAAGACAAATGCAGATAGATAGTAAAATGACAAAGCCAATAAAACTCTTAGGTGTCACTATTGATCAGAAGCTTTTATGGGAGGATCATACAAAAACAACTTAATCTCAAAATTGGCACGTGTTTGTTTTTTATTGAGAAAGTTAAAGACCTGTGTAAGCCAAGAGTTGATGAAAATGTCATATTTTAGTTTTTTTCATGCTCATTTATTGTATTCAAATATTTTGTGGGGAGGTAGTACTGGTGCGGAAAGAGTTTTTTTATGGCAAAAAAAGGCAATAAGAATCCTTTTTTGGTTTAGGGTTTAGGAGTAGTTGTAAGGCTTATTTTTCTACTCATAATATAATGACTGTACCCTGCATTTTCATTTTTCAAAATTTAATTTATGTAAAAGAGAATATTAATGACTTCCTCTGTTTTAATGGTATCCATAGTTATCAAACAAGAAATGTAAACAACTTAGTCCTGCCTATTCCTAGACTAGAAAAATATGCAAAGAGTCATAAATATTTACAAATAAAATTTTTTAACAAACTCCCTGAATCATGGAGATTATTAGATTTTAATTCATTTAAGAGGCAGGTTTCTAGTTGGCTGTCAAGTCGTGCATTTTACTCCATAAGAGAATTTTTAGAATATAATATTAGTGACAGTTAAATGTGGGTATTTTAAAGATTTTATGTAATGTAGTATTGTATTATATTAGTATTGGTGTTTGTGTTATTTATTGCACATAATATGTTATTGTTATTTTATGTATTAGCAAGCTGTGATATTTTATTGTTGGAACTGACGAAGCCTATTGTAATTTTGTATTACTTAATGGTCAATAAAGATCTTGATTCTTGATTCTTGATTCTTGAAGTATGATTTAGAGAATCAAGAAATTGTTATTGTCTTTAAACACAAACAGTGTAATTGACAAAGTCATAAGCTTATTATTATTTTCTTCATATTTACTAACAATTACAATTATATATTGTTTAACATACAATATAATTACAAATTAATAATAAAATTAGACTAAAAGATAACAATGGCCTAATTAAAATATATTATAAACTTTGTTCTACAGATAACACAAAAGGCAACAAAGTGATTTTAGATTAAAATATTAATACTAAAATAAAATCTACAATGACAACAAAGACATATAATAGCTAATAAAATGAGAGAAACACGTAATTAAAATTCATACGTTAAAAACTTAATGTTCTGTCACAAGCAAAAAATGTGTCAATGGAGTAAAAAATATTATCCATCAACCATCTATCTATTACTTTTTAAACTGTTTCAAGGCACGTCCCATGCATTCTTGGGCAGTTTATTGAATAATTTAATCTTCGTAAATATATGACTACTTCTGTTTTTTTTTCTAATCTTACTAATGCAAAGTCAAGAAGATTGTTTATTCTAGTAAAAAAATAATCATGAGTTTGTTTTCTTGTAGGAAGGGTATTTAAAGATTCCTTAACATCGGTCAATCAGCAATAAATATACAGGTTTAGAAGAGTCATTATTTTAAACTCTTTTAAAATTGATAAATATGATTCTCTAACATTAACATTCTTTATTGCTCTTAAAGCCTTTTTTTGCCATGTGAAAGCAATTTGTGCACTACAACAGTTGCCTCAGAGAGTTATTCCATATCTTATGTGAGAATTGAAACATGCATAATAAGCAGTCAACAACTTATCTGCAGTAATAAACTTTCTTAGTTTTCTAAGAAGAAACACAACTCTGGACAACTTTTTACATAGTTGCTCCTCATGGCAATCCCGACTTAACCTACTGTCAAGATGTATACCTAATAACTTAACTGGTTTGATATCTTTGTAAATTATATAGTTTAATGAAAATATCAGAGTATCTAGTATTTAAAACTTTACCAGTACGGAAATACTGATTTCAAGTATTCAGTATTTGTAACCGGTATCGGAAGTAACGGTTACAGGTTCGTACTGATTTAGCCCATCTCTAGTACGAGCATGTCACAAAATACTACCACGGCACGTAGAGAAGCCGAAGTGCCCGTACCCGTGTCTTCCGTCCGAGCCTAGCTGACCATTGCTCCACGGCACAGAATATACATTTCCCTACTACTTCAATTTTAAAATTAGTTGTTTATAAACATTTCTCGTCATGTATAAAACATATTTTTTGCCTTCGGCAACTTTTACCTCGACTAGCAATTTACATCTAAAAAATCTTAACTAAGACATGTGCTTTCAGTTGAGTTCAAAATCGACATAGGTACCTTATTTTTTACCAAACTTCTTATATTATGACGGAAACAAATTATCGCAATGTAATAATTTGTGCAATTTCAGACAACATAAAAAGATGTATTTTATATTCAGTATTTTTAGCATGATATAGTGTCTTTACAAACAAAAATTAAAATTGTTTTAATTTTTTTTTTTATTGTAAACCGAACGTCAGTTTTAATGTTACGTTGGAACATTTCACGTGAATGTAAATGTTACATTAACTCACGCTATCCCACTGGACATCCGGGCCATCGTGGTCCTAATATTCTACAGGCAAATTACGTATAATAGTATATGTCAAGAGCTTAGCGTCACGGACATTTCAAATGGACTTCAATGGTCTCTCGTTGGTTTTTATGGATCCATTGAGTTATATGAAGCATGTCAAACCACAACAGTATAATGACGGACACGGAATGGGCCCGTGCACTGGTAGTGAACCGCCCGTCGAGCCCGCTACCAGTCGTTCTGTGTATCTACTCCGACCTAGTATAGCCGACAATATGCAGACAACAAATCCGACATATGGACACCGGACGGACGTCGATCGCTCCTCGAATTTGTACAGTACAGCATGTTCTAATTGCTGTTAATATGTTTAAATAGTTCGACATTTGCTTCAATTTGTTTAAACTAAACTTATGCCGGGTCCACACCAAACCAACAAAAGAAAAACAAAACAGCAACTCAATGTTTCCCAACATTTTTGAAACAAAAGCGAAACATTTCGGCTACAATTTTGTTTTGTTCGTGTTTTCAACAACTTTTTGTTTTCCCGTCGCCTGGCGGTAAAGATCAAACTGTTGCTGTTTTGTTTGTGTTTCTGGCAACTTTGTTGGTCTAGTGTGTACGCTTTCCACAGGAAGAAAACAAAACTTAAAATTTGTGGTTCAGTTTGTCTCGTGCTGTGTGCAAAATTGACTTCATCGGGAAAAGCAATAAAATGGAGTGTTGAAAAATTACATGTAAATTAATCGAACTTTATAGAGAAAGTAAATTGTTATGGGATGCCCGACACCCTGATTATAAAAAATCGTTATAAAAAGGCAGACGCCTTAAAGGAAATAGGAATATTGTGTAATGTTTCTTCAGAGGAAGTAGACAGAAAGATAAAAAACATCAATACCCAGTACCAAAGAGAATACAGAAATTATCAGTTATTGAAAAAATCCGGAGCTGGTAAAACTTTCGTTTCGAAGTGGTTTGGTTATTCACTATTAAGTTTCTTAAAAGATAAAAAACAAGCCAAGACCAAGTGGGATATAGGCGGATTATCGAATACACAGGTAGATATTTATTTATTTATTTTTATTTATTTATTAGATATAAAATTTACATATATTTATGCATTATTTATTTACTTATATTTATTCATTATACATTCTATCATTTTATCCTTAAAAATCAGTTACTTTTGCTCAATAGATTAACAAAATTTTAACTGCCATGGAAACTTGTTATTAGTTATTAATAATTAGAATAATAAATTCATTAAATCAATTAAAAAAATCATTTTCCCTAAAAAATCAGTACTTTTGCTCAATAGATTAACAAAAATTTTAACTGCCATGGAACTTGACCTTGCTCAGACATAAAATATTCAGCAAATTCTTTTCTTATTTCCATAGCTTCTACAGATGATTTTCTTGCAGTCTGTTGTAGATTAAAAAACGACTGTAAAGTTTGTTGATCTTTTCTCCATGCGCCATCTTCTTAGTGTACCACTATCAATATGTTCTACATCAAAGCTGTTTGGTGGATTATATTTATTTTTCGACAAGACACACCTTAGATAATTATTGCAAACAAATGCATGCCAAAAGTCACTTTTTCTACCTTTTCTGGTTGTAACAGCATTGGTTTGCGAAAACACTCGAAACACAGACGCTAAAATGCCAAACACATTTTCAACTATTCTTCGAGCACGTGAAATTCGGTAATTGAAGACACGTTCTATTGACCCCTTATCTTGATGGCCGCTATATGGTTTCATAATGCATGGTTTAAGGGGGAAAGCATCATCTGCGACTAAAACATAAGGACTTTCTTTGTCCCTTCCAAGAAGAAACACGTTTTTGTGGCAAAATTTAGTTTTCCTTCAACCAATAGTTTGTAAAATGGCGTATTTTTAAAAAACACCTCCGTCAGAGATTCGTCCTTGACAACAACGTTTGCATACAGAAAATTATAATTTGCGTCAACAAACAGCAAAAAGAACTACACTGAATGTTCCTTTATAGTTAAAAATTCACTGCCACTGAATGTAGGTGCCTCGATTACAATGTGCTTTCCGTCCATTGCGCCTATGCAATGTGGAAAGTGCCAAATCTTGTTGAAATCATCGCTAACTTTTTCCCATTCCTCTTCACTTTTAGGAGTCTGAAATAAAATACAAATTAAATTTAATTGAAAGTTCTTATTATATATTTTTTTTAATATACATTTTTTTAATATATTTTTATGCAGTTTTTAATAACATACATTCTTTACTTTACAGGAAAGTGATGATTCAGACAGTGATGAAGAGGCAAAAGAATCCGAAACAAATGACGATGATACCGCTAGCGTCAGCCAGAGTACAAGTAATATGGGAGAATTACAAGAAAGCTACGAAGATTTGCAGGCTCAAAAGGAAATTACTGATAAAAACACCAAAAGCTTAAAAGCAAAATCTACCACACCAAAAGAAAAGAGTTCTAACCACTAGTGAGAAGCAAAATGCAGAAGTTTATGGAATGCTACAAGAAGTATATAAAAAAAATCAGCAAGGAAACATCTGTACAACCCGATGATTTTGATATATTTGGTGAGCTAGTTGCTAGAAAAGTGCGAAAACTTCGTACTCCTTATGCGCAAGCTACTGTGCAGCATTTGATCAATGATCTTCTCTACAAAGCAGAAATAGGAGAATATGGACCAACCAAAAAACACAGGAAACTCAGAGCAATTGGACACCGTTCCTTCATTTTCGATCTCCAATTGCAGTTCACACTAGTTCTACAGATACAAACAACCACAATTATATGAGTCCAGATAGCATTCGGTCTTGCGCAAGTACCCTTAGCGTTGGAACCTACTCAAATCCAGGCGGCATACAACCTTATTCAAACCCACCCAGCGTTCAAACCTACGAGATACTGACTAGTCCGTCTTGCTCATCGAATCAACATACCACCCAGATTGATGAATCCTGGCCAGCTACGCGGATAACAAACAAATGAATCAGCTCAGTCATACATGTAATTTTCAGATACATTCCAAATAAAAGTTATTTTAAAAAAAATCAGTTTATTTTTTAACAGCTACCTATTAATAATGTTAAATTTTACCTTGACATATGTATTTAGGGCACTTATGAGAGCATCGCAGGTTTCTGGAATTATTACTGATATTGCCTGTTTGGATACTTTGAAAAAGATACATCAGACTCTGGTAATACTCCCCAGTTGCCAAAAATCTTAAAGTAATCACTAAACGTTCTGTTACACTAATGGCATTTCGAAAATTTGTATTTTTCTTCTGTATCGAGGGTCCAATGATTTCTATTAGATTTTCAAGATCAGTACTGGTCATTCTTAAAAAGTTTTTGAAGCTGCATTCGCATTTCTCCACTAATACCTCTATCGTCTTTCTTAAATCTTCCAATAGTTCCTCAACATAGTTTTTTTGTCGGTTCTTCAAGCTCGGCCTAACCCATAAACGTTTTTTCTTTTTTTGGTTTTAGGAATAGAAAACCAGCTGCCATAATAAATAATTCATTGTTCCTTTGTAATTCCAAATTTCGAGCTCGCCACATTTTCTATCGGGATCACAAAGTTGACTGATTTTTGTTTTCATAATGTGGACAGCAGTGACAATTAGTTCCTGTTTTCGAAAACTTGCAGTTTTGTTGTGTTGCTGATTTGTTGGAGTTTTTGTTTTGTTGGTTTGGTGTGGACCGGCATTACGTTTCTATACTTTGAAACGGAAACAAATTGTTACGATTTAATAGTTTTTGCAGTTTTAGAGTTAATGTAAAACGTCTTATTCTATCCTACTCTAAACGATGATTTCGTGGTTACAAGAAATAATGATTCCTGGAAATAAGCAGCACATATTTAAAACAGTATACATAAAAAAGTGTTCGAATAATTTGTGTTACGATTTGTGCTACCTATATGCAACATTCGTGGTTGCTTTAAGCGTTGTTTTCACAGAATTTGGAAGCGTATACTGCGCCGTATAATAACACGAGATACGTGGACCTTTTCTGGAAAGCTAGGACTTAAAGTAACACTGCCGGGAATTATAGGGAGCGGGGCAGCCAGCTTTGAAGAACGAAACAAATCTCTGTCCACGGAATTACAATACGTCTTCACCCGAGGGCGATGGTGCAGAAGAGACGCTAAAAACCTCTTGCTAATCACTCTAAAAGCAACAAGTAATCACCAGTAAACAAACAGTTGATGATATACAACCATCAGCCCAGTGAAACATACACTGAGAGCGTTTTTGTCTGCTACGAGGTTAACAACCTAGCCATCGCAGAATATAAGACCAGCTGTAGCTGAGAACAGAAAAAAGATCGGCACAACTACTGACCCGACCACCGGCCAACAAAATAAAAGTGGCAGACATCACACTATATTTAACTATCGAATAAGTATTTGAATTGAAAATGAAATGTTGCCCTACTGTCACGGACAACATTTCAAATGGAATTAATTACACATCTACTCACGTTCGTGTTTTTTCCTCTGTAGGCGGGTTTTAAGCTCAGACTCAAAAGTACTGTTGTGTTTTCAGTTTTCTCTGAACGTTTAACATTTTTATGACAATTAGTGATCCCGCCGATTGTAAGATTCGTTCTGTAATAAGATTTTTAACACGAGGAATGTGAAACCGGCTGAAATTTATCGTCAACTTCGAGATGATTACAGGCAAGACGTTATAAGTGAAGGAATGGTTAGAATGTTCAATGGCGGTCGAACAAATGTGCATGATGAGAATCAGAGTGGTCGCCCTTCTGTCGTTACCGATGATCTGGTAAGGGCAGTTGACGAACAAATCCAAGAGAACAGACGTTTCACTATGACAACGCTAGCCAATAAATTTAACGCACTCTTTTGTACGACATTGTTACGGACCACTTAGGTTATTGCAAGCTGTATTCCCGATGGGTTCCAAAAATTCCCACTGACGTGCACAAACCCCAGAGACTCGGAAGTATTTAAGACTTTTCTCATACGGTACAGTGGTGATAGTGAGGATTTTTTTAAACAAAAGTGTGACAAATGATGAAACGGAATCCAAACAACAGTCAATGGAGTGGCGACACACGCAATCCCCGAAGAAACAAACTCAAGGCGACAATGTCTGCACAAGTCGTGTGATCTGTCTTTTGGGATACGAAAGGTGTTTTGCTGATTGATTTTCTCCCAAGACGTGAAACCATTAATGCGGGAAGGTATTGCGAAACCTTAATCCTTTCACTACCAGCTGTAGATTTTTGAAGTTTTGCTTTAAATCATTGCTTAACATAAGTTATACTTGTTTGTGCTATTTTTCAAATGAGACGTATATGTCCCGCTGGTATATAAGAGCGGAACACATTATTTGTCCCACTAGGTATGTGCACTGTTGGTTCAGGTAAATCAAAATGAGAATGAGAAGTCAATAATTCAAACGATTTACTTCAGTTATACAAAAGTATGAGTTACATTACTGAGTGTGATGTATTACAACACAGTTTTTACGGGAAAAAATGCTGTAACAAATCAGCATTTATTACAGTTAAACAAAAGTTACTTACAAAAGAATCAGCTACTTTACTTGGTGTAATAGATTGCAAAACAGTTCTTACAAAGTCGGAGGCCACACTCTTGGCACGTAGATTTTGTTCTCTTTTCAATCTTCTGGTCTGAACAACGCCTTGCACCTTCTTCTGGTGTTGCCTTCAACGGGCAAATGAGTACCGACATTGGCCATGAGTTTTACCCTTTTTGAGATCGTTCCTCCAATGCTGGATCCCCGTTTGACAGTCGTGTACCTGGTGCCTTCGGCAAGCAGCTACTCAGCTAGCGGGACTATAAAGGAGAGGAGTGGGTTTTTCTTGTGTTGCACTTCTTGCTACAAAATCCAGGCGTTTACAACGGAAGTCCTAAGTAAAATACCCTTTTCTACCATTTGTTTGATTTTCTGTCAAAATCATAAACGCCAACTTTTTGATCAGAAATATCAACGCTACCCATGATTTCATTCTACAGTTCAATGGTACTTGGGCTGGGAACATCTTTCCTTTGTCCGTTTTGTTGCATTCGTTTCACTGTTGTTTCTGTGTCTGTATGGAAGTTGCTAAGTACAACAAACTGTTTCGAGTCCTTCCATGATACAGTTAAAACCCCTTCGTCGTAACATAAAAATTTTTCTCTCATACTTTTGAAGGTTTTTTTCAAACTTTGGAACAATGACTTTGTTTCCAATGCAAGCTGCACCGCCGGGGTGTTCAATTTCATATAACAGCTGGACTGAAATAAAAAAACGATCGAAGCACAACACAACTTCCTCTTTATTACCTTGAACAGTTGACAGTTTACCGACAACTGTTTCTCTCTGAGAACCGTCAGCATTTTCAAAATATTTACCAGCGTAAATATTGAAATCGTAACAGTAACCACTGTCAGAGTCGCACCGTTCTAAAATTGTTATGCTTTTTATGGGTTTTAAAGGGACGTATTGTTAGAGAGTTGACCTACCTTTGAACTTTGCCATTGACTCATGGATACTTAGTTCCTTTCTTGCCTGAGAAAAAGTAGATTTTAAACATGGAACTAACTCATCTACGTAGTAGGTTTTGCTAGAGTTCTCTGTTTGTCTGGGAAGTTGAAATATAACTTAGACATCAACAACTAAAACGTGTGACTAAATATAGCCCCCTTAATGGCTACATTTTCCATAGACTCTTGCATAGACCAGTAGTCAGAAATGTTTGGTAGACGGTTTATAGCACATGATAAGAATGCAACCAGTCAATACCATTGTAATGGTAGATTGTGTTGGTCACCTTTAGTTTTTTACGTTTTTGTAAAATGTTTATTCGTTCGTTTGTGAAGTGAGAAATGAGAACATAAAAAGACTTTTAGGGAAAAATGTAAAAGTACTGCTAGTTCGTTCGACGTTCTGTTTGTTTGCCAAAACTATTGGTTGTCCTTTAGTTGGTATAGATTTCCTACGTTTGAACGTGTTGTCTACTTGTTTCAAAATGATTGAACATTTTTGCTTTTGCTTTATGGAAGATAAGTATTTATTGTTACCTTGTATCTTCCGTTCATTTTTGTTGATTTTGGGGTGCTAGTTCCCTCACCTGAATCATCGGCGGTAACAGACTGTTTTAGCCGGTTATTGCTGTTGTTAGGCCTACTCTGCTGCTTACTAGTTATCTCGTCCGGATCATCGGCGGTAACAGACTGTTTTAGCCGGTTATTGCTGTTGTTAGGCCTACTCTGCTGCTTACTAGTTATCTCGTCCAGATCATCGGCGGTAACAGACTGTTTTAGCCGGTTATTGCTGTTGTTAGGCCTACTCTGCTGCTTACTAGTTATCTCGCACGGATCATCGGCGGTAACAGACTGTTTTAGCCGCTTATTGCTGTTGTTAGGCCTACTCTGCTGCTTACTAGTTATCTCGCACGGATCATCGGCGGTAACAGACTGTTTTAGCCGCTTATTGCTGTTGTTAGGCCTACTCTGCTGCTTACTAGTTATCTCGCACGGATCATCGGCGGTAACAGACTGTTTTAGGACATCACTTTCTGTCGGTAGTATATCAAATTCACTCGAAGGTATATCAAGTAAGTCATTTACATTTTGGTTATTCATGTGTGAGTTTTGATCCATGCTGTTAGTCTACTCTGGGTGTGTACACTACCATTGGGACGTATACATTCCACTCTCAAATACCAATGGAACACGTGTTCCAACACTAAAACACCACAAAAATTTTCAAATTGGGTTTGACTTACAAAAACAGTTTACTATACACATTTTACAAATTGTACAACAACAACAACAACATAAACAAAACCTAAAAACTGTAACCACATGGTCAGATCAAGACAAAAAAAAATTGACAGAGTGCCTAGCTGGTTATAGTACCACTACAGCAAAGTGAAAATAGGAACTAAATTACCCACCGCCGACGGAAATACATCTTCCCTGACGGTTTTTGTTGTTTTATATTCTTGACCTTTCTGATAAGACCAAATGTAATTCTTTACGCCCCTTCTCCAACCTGGCTAGTAATAATTCTCACTGACACGGCAGAGTTTCTTTTCCATCCTTAGATGACCAACAGTAGCAAAGTTGGTTTTTGCTACCAACACTTCTACCACGCAAAGATGAGGCACGCAGTTTCAATATGGATGTACCATTCACAATTTTACCTGACGCTTAGTACAAGCGATTGTCCTTCACAAAGTATCGCGGGGTCCTTGCATACCTTCTGCAGCATACTGCTATACTACAGCGTGCGTGAGTTCGTCTTCTGAGTCACTTGGGTTTCTTCACTACAGAGGCTCTTCTCGGGGCTTTCAGGCACGTCAGAAATGTTATTTAGGGCGGCAGAAACACCAGCCACATTCGTGATCTCTTCGGGACCGAACGAATGCCTGGATAGGTCGTCAGCCACCCGATTCAAAGTGCCCTTTCGGTAACGGATCTCGAACTCATGTTGCTCGAGCTCCATGATCCAGAGTGCAAGCCGACCAACGGATCGTGCAGTTTTATCAACGATCTTAGAATTACGTGATCGATCACCGCAATATACTTGCAGCCTTCCAGGTATCGGCGGAATTTCCAAACCGGCTAGACAGGTGCAAGGCATTCCTTTTCTGTTGTTGTATAGTTCTTTTCACGGTTACTCGACAGTCTACTCGCGTAAATTACCACTTCTTTCCCACCAGGATGTTGGGTTAGAGATGCAACGAGACCATCATTTGACGCAACCACCTCTAAAACGAATTAACTGGAACAATCAGGGCAGGTCACCTGAGGGATTGATCTCAATTGGGTTTTCCATCTCTTGAAACGCAGCCTTGCTCTTCGCCCATAATGCCTTCTTTGATCATCTTTCTTGATCAGTTTGCTTAACGGTCTAGTATCTGTAGCAATCCCTGGCACGAAACGATAATAACCAATAACCATATCCAAGAACCTTTGATAGGTTGCACCAGCGGAATGTAAGCCGAATGGTATAATAAGGAACTGAATAACGCCAATATTGGTACAGTGGACGCGATTATTGGCCTACTCTCCTCCTGTTCAGCGTCTAAGAAACGTTTAAGACGATTTTCTTCTTAATCAGATAGTACAGACAACGTGTCGTCTGGGCGAGTCAAATTTAGGTAATCACTGAATATTTCAGCCCCAGGTTCAAATTAAATAAGACAAAGCTCGGTAATGCTTTTTATTCCCAGTATAAGGTCAACAGTAAGTGACGGGACGTACATCGCATCCTAGCGACATGGTTTATCGCCAACCCTTCCGTCCAGAGAGTATACTAACTCAACCTTAGAGGTTCTTCCATGTGCTAATCGGAGGATTGAGCAGTTCTCGGGTGGCTCAAAGCCAGTTATTCCGCTGGTAACAGATGAGTACGTTGCTTTCTTCTATAATGTTTACAGCTGCCTCAGTATCTAAGAATGCGAAACGCGACTCACCATACAAGAAAACTTCAATGTGCGGTCGAAGGTCGGTCTTATTTTCGCTTTCCCCGATGTCTCAAACAAAGCGATTGGAGCGACATCTTCCAATCCTCGGAGGTCGTGTGACATCTTTTCGATCCGCACATCGTAAAGACATCAGGTGCCCTCCGTCTGCCTGAGACGGTTTCACGTTTCCCGACCCACAGTTACATTTTCCCGTCAAAACACCCTCGACCTTGCAATAAAAACACCGTGCGATTAAAGGAAAGCCTCGTGAGGTGTCCGCGTTCCCCACAGTTCCAGCACGAATTTCCCTCGCAGACCCGTTGATTGACATGCTCCCGGTGATCGTTGATATTTTCACCCTTGCCGTCTATTACGACACCAGAGCCTTTTCGGCTCAGAGTTCTGATAGACTCGCTGTCCTTTTATTAATTTCACCGTATTGGAACCTTGTACTAACTGTCGTTTAGGGAGGTTCATTTCCACCCTCTGTTTCACGTACTTTGTTTAAAGCCGGTACATAAGACTACGAATATTTAGGGCTGCTCTACTGCGGCCATATCCGAAGTCTGATCGATTTTGTGTGTGAAAATAAGTGGTTTCCGGCACCAGCGATACTTAAGGAGGGGGTGGTGGGGGAAAGCTTTTCGTATCCCTGACGTAGGACTCATAATCCTCCGCTATTTCGATCAAAGCTGGCAAAGAATAGCAATCCTGGTGACGCACCATAATTTTATACTCCGGACGCATGTTACAATAAATTAGTTATGATTTCACCTGTTCTGAGTATGACACGCTGCGTCTGATAAGAGTCGTAATTAGGAATACATAGTTTGTAAAAGACAAGTGTTCACACTGAGTACGTTTTCGCACTTCCTCATCAAAGTTACACTTAAAACCAGCATAAGTGTCCTACATATGTTTACTGCTTTGGTACTAAAGGAGAGCCGATCCTCGCAATAGTTCTGGTAACGCTTTCAGTACATCATCCCGAGGGATAAGTTAAGCCTCAGTTAGTTCCTCCCACTTCTCTGGAATATGGAATAAGTGAAATGATACACGGGTCCTTCCCGTTTTGAGTTCCGCCGAATGGTTACGAAAAACCGTCAAGTTTTGTATTATAATGAGGGTAATGAAACTTACGTGTTAGACTAGTGTCAAAGGCCTCTGTAAGACACTCTCGCGAAATAAACATTCGGCGCTCACTGAAGTTTTCCAAAGCTCTACGAATCTCTGCCTAAGTGACTGCAGTGGTCACGACAGAGGATGGTAACAGAGCAGCTGTGGTAAATATCAAGCTTATGCTCGCCGATGTAGGTGCGATCGACGTTTTTGTTCATCCTTTGAAGGAATTCGGAACCGTTTCAACAACGTTTAAACCACTAGTGGATACAACCTCTGCAGTTCTCATTCTGAACCATTGTCGTATCGCCTAAACTGTTCAAGAATGGTGCGATCAGGTATTAGTTTCAGATAACCAGTAAATTACGTTTTAATATTAACCACTAATCAATGCACTAGAACCAAGTAATACATGAAAAGAATACGCTAACTTTCTTTTCACTATATAATGACTCAGCGTGAGTTTCAAATTCACATTTGTTATTTATTAACATCAACAACAGCGTATTGAGTCTCCACCAATCAATCTGAATACGTTTCATGGTCAAAATGCATAGTCTTGTTCTTTGACTGTGTATTTGGCTATCTGTCCGTTACTACAAAATAAAATCTCAAATTTTCAGTCCCTGCGTACGGGCACCATTTTCTTGTGAGAATATTCGCGGGGAAGGGGTCGAATTCCCTATAAAAATTCACAGTGTATTCATAATTTTGTATAGTATGGTTTGTACCAACATTCGGCGGAACCAGCACGGGGCTAGAACGCAACGTACGGAAGAAGCGTGAGGTCTATCACCAAAATCCCTTGGGACCCTTTTGGGTCAAAACGTAAAGAGAACAAAATAGAGTTGGACTTGTCATCCATCATTTCAGGGCTAAATCAAAAACCTAAATTGATGTTTGTGTAATTCACAAAGACTCCGCGGGTCCCTTCCGTGTCAAAACGAAAACAGTACATAAATTAGAGTAAGGCCGGTCACCACAACTCTTCGGTGCCTTTCCTGTGCAAATCTAAAACCTGAACAAAACTTAGTTATGGAGCGCTTTTCAAAAGTAAACTAAAATAGAGAACACTGGTGCCTAAGCTAAACGGGAGTACATTGAGGCTCTTACAGATTAAGACAGAATACTCAACGTTCCTTACTGGGGCCCAAGGGCGTATATAAGGGGGGGGCTCAGGGGGCTCGAGCCCCCCCCAAAATTTGAAACACAAAAAAAATATTATAACTATATTACGATAATTTATTTTTATTTTCAATAAGCTGTGCTTCTATACTTTCGACTACATTAGTATTATAGTTTATAGTGGAATTTTAAGAATACATTATGATACCTTAACAATATTCAATATTTTATTTTTTTCAGAGGTTGAAATTACTAATATTTTGTAAGCATGCAAATAAGCGTTGCAACTGTAAAGAGTGCGAGGTAGCCTGACGCTCCTGACTGTCGCGTCGGCCGCTCGTGTAGTGCCAGCGCCAGGCATGCGTATATGACGATGACGTGTCCGCCGCGGCCCCGCTGCCTAGCAACCCTCCTCCTCCTACAACCCCCCACCCACTCCCACCACACCCTTGACCTCATTCCGCACTACCACGCCATTGTCTGCTGTTGTCTAGTGCGTATCACCCGTGGTGACATTTTAAGTGCTGTATGCATATGTGCTGTGATTGTAGTGACTGTTATCAAGTGATATGTTTTGTTGTCGCGTTATTTTAAACATGATCTGATTACTTTATAGTTGACAGTTTACGTGTGAAGTACATAGGCTACATTAAACATTTAAAATGAAGAGACAGAGTTTCGATTCAAGCTTTTTTCGTGAAGAAAAAACGTGTTTCGTCTGAGATCGACGAGCAGACATCGTTTGAAATAACACCGAGTCCCTCCACTTGTGCTACATCAACTGGCAGCGTTGTTGAGATCAAGGATCACACAGGTGAAAATTGAACATAACCTTCACGAGAGTAATCACACTTTGTTAGTTCACAATATCAATGATATTGGTCATTACTGCTCCTCAACTTCCTTTTCACTTCAAAATGAAGAGAAAATTTCAATTATTGAGAACTGTTGGAAGCCTCAACGTAGTTACGAATTTCCTAAAGTTGAAAATAACAGAAGTTTTCAAATATAAGTTGGTTGGAAGACTTCAAATGGTTAGCTTATTCGGAAGCAAAGGAAGGGGGCCCTGTGTAAATATTGTGTTTTTTTTTCTCACACAACACAGGTGGGAAAGGAAACCATCAGAGTTTAGGAGTATTAGTATCAAAACCACTTACTACAAAGCTTAAGAAAGCTAGGGAGGTTTTCATGCAACATGAAAATAAACAATATCATAAAACTGCAATGTTAATGGCTGAAGACGTAAAATCCTTAGTACATGGAAAAACAGAAAGTGTGATAAACAGTATCAACATGCAGAGAAAAATGAATGTTCAGGAAAACAAAAAATAGAATTATACCGATAATCCAGACAATTAGATTTTGTGGAAGGCAACAAATTGCTCTTAGAGGGCATCGTGATGGTGGAAGAGTGGATCTTGACGAGCCTATACAAAATGATGGTAATTTTCGCTCTTTATTAAGGTACAGGGCTAATTACGGGGACAATAATCTTAAAACACAGCTAGAAACTGGTGGTGGCAAAACTATGTATACTAGTTTCTGTTATCCAAAATGAAAATTATAGGTATTTTTGGTTCCCAAATACAGTCAAAAATTGTATCCAACGTGAGAAAATCTGTATTTTATTCAAGTATTAGCAGATGAGACAACAGACATTAGCCAAATTGAACAATTTTCCCTCTGTGTCCGATATGTTGAACGAGGAAATTGTTTAAATTAGGGAAGATTTTTCTGGCTTTTGTACCCGTGTATGATGTAACAGGTCAAGGTTTAGCCAATACACTAATGTCAAGTCTAACCAGTCTTGGACTTGATTTAAACAATTTACGTGGTCAAGGATATGATGGGGCTTCTGTCATGAGTGGCCAGTTCAGAGGGGTACAAGCATACATAAGTGAAAAAGTACCCTCAGCCATATACACACATTGTTCCTCTCACTCTCTTAACTTATGTCTATCTGATGCATCAAAAATCCCTATGATAAGGAATTGTATGGGTGTCATCAGTGAGGTGTGGTAGTTTCTTTCACAAGTCAGCTAAGAGAACTGCGATACTTTAAGTCAAGTATTTCTGAATGCTGCCCTGGGATGAAAAAGAAAAAAACTGATATGTCTGTGTGAGACTCGCTGGGTTGCAACGCCACGATTCAGTTATAATGTTTTAAAGAAGCTTTGGAGCCTATAATTACCGCTCTATCAACTATTGAAGAAGAATCGACTGCAGAAGCTTCTGTAAAAGCACACACACTAATTGCCTCCGTGACCAGTTTTCAGTTTGTTGCATGTCTTTTTATTTTGAACAACTTGCTTTCTTTGACTATCCGCCTTTCAGAGATGCTCCAAAAGAAAGATATAGATCTTGCTCAAGCACCAACAAACAGATTTCCAAATGTATTGGAACTAGTAAAGGAAAGGCGAAGCAAAGCAGAAGAGACATTCCAGGCTTTGTTCAGTGAGCTAAAAGTAAGCACTGACAAATTAGGTATCAAAGAGGAAACCCCCCGTACATGTCGCAAGCAAACTAATCGCTGCAATACTCCTTATACAAACGTGGAAGAATACTACCGGCGTGTAGTGTATATACCATACCTTGACGATTTCTGCTGTTCACTTCAGGAGCGTTTTAAAAACCACAGGGAAGTAATCGACTCACTACAGAATGTTCTTCCTGAGCACTGCATTAAAACGGAATTTTCATCCCTGGAACCTGCCCTGACGTTTTATGAAAAAGATCTATCTTTCAGAGATGAGGTACGAAGTGAATTTCTACTGTGGAAACAAAAGTGGAATCGTGAAGAAAAAGAAAGTTTGCCAAAAACTGCAATTTCTGCTCTTGAAAAATGTGATAAAGACTATTTCCCAAACATGTTTAATATTTTGAAATTGTTAGCGGTTTTACCCGTTTCAGTGGCTTCTGCAGAAAGAAAGGAGCTTTTCATCTCTCCGAAGACTTAAAACGTATCTGAGAAACACAACTTCGGAAAACAGGTTGAATGGTCTTGCACTTTTATCTATTCATAGAGACATTACCATAACTGATGAGGAAGTTTTAAAACAATTTTCACTGAAGTCTAGAAATTTGGATTTTGTTTTGTAAAATGACAATAAACAGTGTTTCATGAATACTTTTAGCTATATTTCATTTTCTTCCCTTGTAACAGTTCATAAAGTAGGCCTACAATAACTGGTTATTGTAGCTTGGAAGGCTGTTTGAGATTTTAGTTTTTTAACGATATAAATATTTGAATTGTGTGCATACTGAAATTACTATTTCTGATTTCATTGAGGTAAAATTAAAAAACAAAACTAAAATAACAATTCAATTGCTAAAATAAATATAGTATATAGTCAACATTTATTAGTTTCAAACTTATAATATTGTGGTGTGTTGTGTTTTAGATACGTAGGACAATATATTTCTTTGTATAACAACTATTTTAAACCAAAGATTTTAAAAATAGGGACTTTATAGCCTCTATTATTTTCTATTTTAACAACTGAAAACTACCAAACTAGCAGACACTTAAGTTTTGAATTTTAATTTTATACAAAAATAATATACAAAGGATACAGGTCCTTCTATATAAACATAATAACGCTAAAAATGGAAAAGTGAAACCTGCTCGAAAAGAAGGAAACTCGCCATGAAAAAACTTAAAAATCTCTCCGAAAGAGTGATTTTCATTCTTTCCCATTTTAGCATTTATACATGCCAAAAACCTTAAACCTGCTTTTTAAGACTTAAATTGGCAAAATTTTCCCGGGGGAGGACCCCCGGACCCCCCTTCTACTGGGGGGTATTCCATACCCCCAAGACCCCCCGGTATTTTCAGCCCCCCCCCCAAAATATTTTTCTATATACGCCACTGCTGGGGCCGACTGAAGGCAAATAAATTAGGGCCCTACTGAAAAGAAAAAAGTGACTTTCAGGAACCAATATTGACTAACTAGCCGGGCTAACCCCACTCTAAAGACTAACTAGTGTGTACTCTAGAAGAGAAAGAGATCTAGTCAGAGCGCCTCCAGGCTAGCAACTGACCATCGTGCGTTCCCAGCCCGAGCTCCCGTACCTCCCGCTTGCAGCGCCACCGTCTCTCACTTCCACGTCCTTGACCCAATAGTAGGAGAACGGCACTGGCTAGACCGAAAATAAACCGATTTCGAAGAGTTATTTTAGTCGAGAAGGAAGTAGTCAATTTTTTTCAAACAAAGAATAATTGTTTTTAATTTGTTAGGAAGTATTTGATTTTTATTTTATTTTTTTTTCAAGAGTGTTTTTTCCATAAAATGAACGGTTTGAATACATACGAAAACCACAGGGGAAGAACCTTACAAGTCACAATTACCAAACTTTTCAGGAGAGTTGTTTTACTGTTTTAATCTAATGCAGCTTAATAAAAAACTAAACACAAGAAGGTCTAATATTTTTTTCTTTTTTTTCTTGGTATTTTTGAGTACTTTTATGTTGATATATATATATATATATATACCACCTTTTTCATTAAGTACTTAGTAGAAACGTAAGTTTTTCTAGGTTAAATGCAGTTGTGTCCAGGGGAAAAACCTTACATTTCCCTGGACTTATAAGGGTTTTTCCCCTGAACAATTCTTGGTATAAGGTACTCTAAAATAAAAGAGCGGATGTAAGTGAAAAGTTAACTTTAATTACACTAGGTCTAGATTTTACAAAAGGTTTTTCTACATACAGTACTTCATTTGTGTTTTAAACTACTGCAGTATACCTGTGCGTTTGGTCCACAAAAAATCTTCAGTGCTTGGAGGTCATCAAATTTGGGTTTTGGGAGAGGCAAAGTACCTGTTGAAAACGCAATTACATTAGTTACAGTAGGCCTAGGTAATGTAGGTTGATAAAAACTGAGTGAGATAGGTGAAAATTAAGCTAGTTGTTAAGCTAAGGTATTCCTTACGCAAGTTAAATTCGATCTGTAAAGTAATAAAAGTTGTCTTCTTACCTTCATATGCTAGTCTCGGGAGCAGAAACTCTTCTTCGTACAAAGTTTTCCCTTGGAAATGTTCTTTTGGTAAAATTCTAGACTTGGCTGAGTCCTCTTCTTCTTTATTCTTCTCTGCAGCTATTTTCCTTATTTTGATTTTTGGTTTTTGTATTTTTGGGATAGAAGTACAGGAGCTTGCGCCCAGTGACCGTGGTAGGACTCCCTATACGATATTAGTACAGAGTGTTCTCTTTCAACTTTTAACTCCCTAATGGGTCTTATCTGAAAAGCTAGTTTGCTACTCTCATATCTAGAAGTAAAGTGTTCAGTACATGACCTCACCATATCTTGCGTTACTTCGATCACTTCAAAAGGTGATTACCGTTTACGTGCATCACGGAAAACATCAAACCAATCTTCGGGCATTTCACACCTGGCTTTGTTGTTAATGAGAGCGGTGTTTTTATCGCACTCTAAGTAGGAGTGCCCTCTAATGGGAAATATCATCGACACTTTTAAAAATCCTTTCTGTATACGCACTAAGTGGTGGCTCAATCTAATGACCGTCGTATTTTTATTTTGCCCTCCACATGAGTCACAAAATATTTCCAGTTCCAAAATGGAAGGGTCGAGTCGGTTTGTCACAAAATCGAACACACTTCGTCACTACCCTTTTTAGCTACAGTTTCAGGGTACATGTACATGTAACTTGAGCTATCTGACAACACATGAATGTTTAAAATATACAGGGACAATTGACGTTTATAATAAACATCATTTGTCTGGATGTTGGGGCAAGCAAAGTTTTTGCTGAAGTCCATACATATTGCTTTTTTAAAGTTAGACTGTTGTGCAGTTTTTTTGTTTCCCTTTTTCTATCATAGAAGGCTTTTTGCTTTCGCAAATGAACTGCATGTTCCACTTCAGTTTTTGCCAAGTCCTTAAGTAAATTTCTTTTTGCCTCATCGTTATTAGATTTGGCTATTTCTAGAGATAGACCCTTTTGCTTGGATAAAAATGCGTCGCAGTTACTGCAGGTGTCTGAAAGAGGGTAGTCAAAACTAATGTTGAAATCTCTATTTAGAACTGTACGGTGTTTCATAAGAAACATTTGTAACCTCCTCAGGGTGCTTTAATGAAAACGTTTCGTGCATTTTGTTTACATTTAATTCTTCAGAAAGGTATACTTTGTTTGATTTTTTTTTAACTGTAGTGGCTATTGCAACTTGAGAATGAATTTATATGGTTGTGTAACTTATTAAGCGTTTCTGTGTCTGTCTTATGTGGACGGTTGTTATGGTGGCCCCTGCCATCTCGTGGGGGTCTGGGTTAGCTTTAAGTTTCTGCAGTAGGTGATTAAGTTTCCCTAAACCTATTCCATGAATAGACAGAAATCATTTCTTGCACACTGTTATGTCTAGGACTTCATCATTTTTCTTAACACGAACTATAAATCTGTTTTTTAGGTCCCTAAAGACCGCCTCTGTTTCATCCTTCCTCGGTCTCCTACGCTCCACTTGACAAATCGAGATAAGGCCAGACAAATAAATGTTGATTTCATCATGAGACTATTCATACGTTTGGTTTACTTGTTTACGTTCATCATCACTAACCTTCTCAAAACACTTATTCCTACAATTACAGTCTTGTCCAGTTTCATGTAGCTGTAGCTTCATAAGCTTGTTTGCGTTTGTCATTCTACCATGTTTATTTCTTTTTTCACTTTTTGTACACTTAGATAACTATTAGTCTCATCTTCAACACACAAACCCTCCATTCTGTCTTTATAAAATAAACTTGAAACACACAACACGACTTTAGTAAACGCTGTGCCTATATGGCCGGCTACCGTCTGTAGTTTAGACAGACGGGCGATGAGTGGTGACGTAACGAAAGGGCAGCCATAACTGTCACCTTTACACCACTGCCTTAGAAATATAAAAAACACGATTTGTAGACTATTTTATTAATTGCATATTATGCATTGGTAATGTATTGAACGGTAATGTAATAAAAGTGTACGCTTAAATAAATTAAAAAGAAGAAATATACAGCTAAAAATTAACCATGTACCAGAATCTACACTTCGTAGTTTATTAAGATATAGTTTTGTTTCTCTCAATTTTACTGGAATGTTTCAATTAATAGTCATTAAGAGACATCATAATTAATTATAAATAATTTTTGTCATATTAAATATGTATGTCATTTAATAGCATAAAATAACTGGAACATTTGTTTTATTTACTATTAACACTCAAATGGTTATGATTTCATTGTATATTGTATGTAAGTGTTAAGAGGGAAATTAGTCTCTTGTCTTGAGATATTTGAAAATCAATTCTTCCATTTACGGATTAAAAATAGTTTTATTATTAATCACTTTTGTATTATCGGACTTTAGCAGGACTGTTCTTATAGAAGGGTTATTGGTACAGTTTAAACTATATAGCATATCTCGAATCACTTATTCTTAATTGAACATGGTCCGTATTTTCTTTATTATTGATAAAAGTTTTCAACTGGTCAAAAGAACTAAATTTTCTACAACCCGTCATTTCAATAACAACGCACAGTGCTAGAGCTACTTCAAAACCTTTGGCGTCACAGTCGTTCCCGTTCTTTGAAACCAAAACCGGTGACCGGGCACATAGCCACTCCGTTTAGCAAAACGTAACCACACTAACAAGCACTTTGAGGTTAGGTTTACTCATCTACAGTGACAAGCTGAATTAACAGTTTGGCTTAGTAAAGAATCAAGGTAGCCAACCTATGAACGGACTTATAAGGTTTTCCCCTGATACGCATGGACATGTAAGGTTCTTCCCCGAACTGGTATTTTTCAAATATTAATATCTTGTGACTTGTCAGGTTCTTCCCCTTGACAATAACATCAAAAATTTGCACTTATTTAGGTGTATAAACCAGCACAAAAACGTAATTTTGAGAAATAATGGACTTATAAGTTTCTTTCCCTGTGGTCTTCATATATTATTTAAAACTTCAATAGTACTATTAATTATCTCATGGAAAGACTTTAAACGAAAATGACGATTTTCATTTCATGAACTTTCTTTAGTTGTTCTCCGAAAAAGAGAGAGTTGTAACGATACGAAATTTTTGGAAAACTCTGTTTTTTTTTTTAGTTATTTTAGGTTACGCTGGCAGTGTAGCTCTCATTATTTTCAATGGACGGCGTTCTTACTGATCGTTGTATAAAACTAAATTATCAATTACTTACGAGATTAGATGTTAATATTAGACCCAATTCTAGTATTATGCTTAAGGTCGTGTCACGCATAGGGTTAAAAATGCTAAGACAAATCTTAAGTTCACATAATTTGCTATTAAACCTTTCTTCTAATCTAACACATTCTAAGATAACTTAGACTCGTGTAACACTTATTTATTGTCTAATTGCAGGAGTGAAACTTGGAACTGCTATCAGCTAAGGCATACGCAGCGAGAAGAGCATATGCCGGCCGCTACATGATCGGCATGGTCTCGTTTACTCGGCTTCAGATATTGCAGAGAAGCAACAACATCGTGCAGCAACCATCTCGTTCGGCAACGAAGACGGCCGCCACGCTGCTCCGTAATAGGTAACAATGCTGACATGCTAGACCACACCTCTTTTTAGAACTGCTTGATAATAATAAATTACCTTTATTTCGAGAGATTGTTAATATAAATTGTTTTTTCTTCATTGTTCATGAAACATTTTTATTCTAAAGTTACTTCTACCTCTCTAATTAAAAAAAAAATAACCAAGTTAAATATTCTTGTAACTACACGCATGTTCTTGTCCATGAGTATTAATACAAAATAATAAACAACGTCCTTGCTGGTTTATATTGAGCGACGGAAAGTATACTCACGAGACAGGGAGTGCACTGCTGTGTCTGCACTCTTACGTATTCAAAAATTGTTCATCTTTATTTTTTCAATTTTTTAGGTATTCCTCGTTAATTTATTTTTATGCGATTCAGGTCTTATGTGCAATAAGAGTTAATGCTTGCATACTCAAAGTAACATAAAATCAGGAAATCATTTAATAAGAAAATAAACTAGTTTTAATGCATTAACGTGCAATTTATAGTGCGTTTAAAATATCCCAAATTGTATATAACGTATAGATCAAAGACCAGCCTGCCGACTGAATGAGAAAAACAGTTTAAGGAATGGGAACTGTGGACGAAATTAATGGCGCTGTGTTGTGTAACGGTTTGATCTGAGGGGTTATATTACAAGTGTTACTGAAATAAGCAATTGTAGCCAAAATGTCGGGGATTGGTGTTAATTTGCGCGTTACAGGTCATTGTAGTCAAGGAGGGCGAAAGTATATGGAAGATATGTTTTCTGTAGCATACCAACAAACAGCCGACTTAAAAGATTTGGAGTACGCATTTTTTGGTATATACGATGGTCATGGTGGACCTCAAGCAGCGACATTTGCTAAAGAACATTTACTTGATTCTATTGTTACTCAGCGTAGTTTTTGGTCAAGTGACGATGAAGATGTTTTGAGAGCAATTCGGGATGGTTATATATCAACTCACAATGCTATGTGGAAAGATTTGGGTAAGTTTATAAATCCTGTTTAGGTTATGTTATGATAGTGTCCTACTTTCAAAAACCATGATTTTAATTTGCTAAATACTTCTTCAGGTACAAAAACTAACAATAAACATTGTGTGTTACCAACAGCTGCTGATTCATTCCAGAAATCTAAACAAAAAACATTACTACAGGTTTGGAATAATTCAGCCACTGTGCCACTGTAGATAATTTATTATTATTTTTCTAGTTGTATCATTCAAACAAAATTGTTTCCTGTCATGTGTTAATTTACAAATGTCTCAACCTTACAACCTAGCTTACATTCAACGCATGAGACCCCTTCATGTATGTACCAGTTTGTGATTGGTATACTTCATTATCCATGGTACAGTTCACGTCATGTTCCAATGACAATTTCAGTATTCTCAACAAATATTAGAAAAAAAGGCAAATGTTCATATTTTTTGTTCTATGTGATGTTAGATGTCACAAAATTAGTATAATGAATGATCGTAAGTATAAAAAGTTGTTTCTATTGTAACTTCTTCAATTTTCATTTTTCTCAACCACAGGATATATAATACATACATTTAATAAACACCTTAAATTATATATTGGTTGTGGATTGGATTATAACATTGTACCTGGTGCGTTTCAGGTCATGTTAAAATGATCATTTCAGTACTCGTGTTATACTATTGGAATCAATTGGCATGTAATTATTATTTCTGTTATATATAACAGATGATGTTACATTATTAGTATAATTCAAAGTAAATAAGGATTATAGCTCTAACAGTAATTTTTCTATTCCGGTTAATTTAATTTTCATTTGTTTCAACCACAAGATATCCCATACATACATTTACTGAAACACCTTAAATTTTATATTGGTTGTGGATTGGATTATAACATTGTACCTGGTACGTTTCAGGTCATGTTCCAATGATCATTTCAGTACTTGTGTTATACAGTTGGAATCAATTGGCATGAAATTACAATTTCTGCCATATTTAACAGATGATGTTACATTATTAGTATAATTCAAAGTAAATAAGGATTATAGCTCTAACAGTAATTTTTCTATTCTGGTTTATGGTATTTTCATTTGTCTGTACCATAGGGTATAGCCTACATTCAATTAATGAAACTATCAGAAGTTGATATCACTAGGGTATTCATTATACATGGATGAATTCAAGTCATATTTTAATGAGAGTTTTAATATTTTTAACATATTTGAGTTTAAAACATGAAGAAAAATTAAAATATTTTGAACTATCAAATTGAAGATATGGCAACATTAATATAATAAAATAACTAAGTGTTGGAAACGTTTCAAAAATTGTATTCTTGTTCTGTTTTCTTCAATTTTTATTTTTTTGAACCACAGTATATGCCATACATATATTTAATGAAACATCTTAATTCTATATTGGTTGGGGATTGGATTATAACATTGTACCTGGTGCATTTCAGGTGGTGTTCCAATGATCATTTCATTACTCGTATTTTACAATTGGAATCAATTGGCATGTAATTACAATTTCTGTTATATATAACAGATGATGTTACATTATTAGTATAATTCAATGTAAATAGGGATTATAGCTCTAGCAGTAATTTTTCTATTCTGGTTTATGGTATTTTCATTTGTTTAGACCATAGGATATAACGTACATTCAATTAATGAAATATTCTGAAGTCGATATCATTATGGTATTTATTATACATGGAGGAATTCAAGTCATATACCAATGAGAGTTTTAATATTTTTAACATATTTGAGTTAAAATTAAAATATGGGGAAAAATTAAAATACTTTGAAGAATCAAATTGAAGATATTATGACAACATTATTATAATAAAATGACTAAGCGTAAGAACTGTTTCAAAAATTGTTTTCTTGTTCTGTTTTCTTCAATTTTTATTTTTCTGAACCACAGGATATGCTATACATACATTTAATGAAACATCTTAATTCTATATGGGTTGTGAATTGGATTATAACATTGTAACTGGGTGCATTTCAGGTCATGTTCCAATGATCATTTCAGTTCTTGTGTTATACAGTTGGAATCAATTGGCATGAAATTACAATTTCTGCCATATTTAACAGATGATGTTACGTTATTAGTATAATTCAAAGTAAATAAGGATTATAGCTCTAACAGTAATTTTTCTATTCCGGTTAATTTAATTTTCATTTGTCTGTACCATAGGGTATAGCCTACATTCAATTAATGAAAACTGTCAGAAGTTGATATCACTGGGGTATTCATTATACATGGATGAATTCAAGTCATATTTTAATGAGAGTTTTTAATATTTTTAACATATTTGAGTTTAACACGAAGAAAAAATTAAAATATTTTTGAACTATCAAATTAAAGATATAACATTATTGTAATAAAAATAACTAAGTGTAGGAACACTGTTTCAAAAAATATTTTCTTGTTCTGTTTTCTGAACCAAAAGATATCCCATACATACATTTACTGAAACACCTTAAATTTTATATTGGTTGTGGATTGGATTATAACATTGTACCTGGTGCGTTTCAGGTCATGTTCCAATGATCATTTCAGTACTTGTGTTGTACAATTGGAATCAATTGGCATGTAATTACAATTTCTGTTATATATAACAGATGATGTTACATTATTAGTATAATTCAAAGTAAATAGGAATTATAGCTCTAGCAGTAATGTTTCTATTCTGGTTTATGGTATTTTCATTTGTCTGTACCATAGGGTATAGCCTACATTCAATTAATGAAACTATCAGAAGTTGATATCACTAGGGTATTCATTATACATGGATGAATTCAAGTCATATTTTAATGAGAGTTTTTAATATTTTTAACATATTTGAGTTTAAACATGAAGAAAAATTAAAATATTTTGAACTATCAAATTGAAGATATATAACATTATTGTAATAAAAAAAACTAAGTGTAGGAACTGTTTCAAAAATTTTTTTCTTGTTCTGTTTTCTGAAACAAAGGATATGCCATACATATATTTAATGAAACATCTTAATTCTATATTGGTTGGGTTTGGATTATAGCATTGTACCTGGTGCATTTCAGGTCGTGTGCCAATGATCATTTCAGTACTCGTGTTATACAATTGGAATCGATTGGCATGTAATTACAATTTCTGTTATATATAACAGATGATGTTACATTATTAGTATAATTAAAAGTAAATAGGGATTATAGCTCTAGCAGTAATTTTTCTATTCTGGTTTATGGTATTTTCATTTGTTTAGACCATAGGATATAACGTACATTCAATTAATGAAATATTCTGAAGTCGATATCATTATGGTATTTATTATACATGGAGGAATTCAAGTCACACACCAAAGAGAGTTTTAATATTTTTAACATATTTGAGTTAAAATAAAAATATGGGGAAAAATTAAAATACTTTGAAGTATCAAATTGAAGATATTATGACAACATTATTATAATAAAATGACTAAGCGTAAGAACTGTTTCAAAAATTGTTTTCTTGTTCTGTTTTCATCAATTTTTATTTTTCTGAACCACAGGATATGCTATACATACATTTAATGAAACATCTTAATTCTATATGGGTTGTGGATTGGATTATAACATTGTACCTGGGTGCATTTCAGGTCATGTTCCAATGATCATTTCAGTTCTTGTGTTATACAGTTGGAATCAATTGGCATGAAATTACAATTTCTGCCATATTTAACAGATGATGTTACATTATTAGTATAATTCAAAGTAAATAAGGATTATAGCTCTAACAGTAATTTTTCTATTCCGGTTTATTTAATTTTCATTCGTTTCAACCACAAGATATCCCATACATACATTTACTGAAACACCTTAAATTCTATATTGGTTGTGGATTGGATTATAACATTGTACCTGGTGCATTTCTGGTCATGTTCCAATGATCATTTCAGTTCTTGTGTTATACAGTTGGAATCAATTGGCATGAAATTACAATTTCTGCCATATTTAACAGATGATGTTACATTATTAGTATAATTCAAAGTAAATAAGGATTATAGCTCTAACAGTAATTTTTCTATTCCGGTTTATTTAATTTTCATTCGTTTCAACCACAAGATATCCCATACATACATTTACTGAAACACCTTAAATTCTATATTGGTTGTGGATTGGATTATAACATTGTACCTGGTGCATTTCTGGCCATGTTCCAATGATCATTTCAGTTCTTGTGTTATACAGTTGGAATCATTTGGCATGAAATTAAAATTTCTGCCATATTTAACAGATGATGTTACATTATTAGTATAATTCAAAGTAAATAAGGATTATAGCTCTAACAGTAATTTTTCTTTTCCGGTTTATTTAATTTTCATTCGTTTCAACCACAAGATATCCCATACATACATTTACTGAAACGCCTTAAATTCTATATTGGTTGTGGATTGGATTATACCTTGTTCATTGTACCTGGTGCATTTCTGGTCATGTTCCAATGATCATTTCAGTTCTTGTGTTATACAATTGGAATCCATTGGCATGTAATTACAATTTCTGTTATATATAACAGATGATGTTTCTTTATTATTGTAATTCAAAGTTAATAGGGATTATAGCTCTAGCAGTAATTTTTATATTCTGGTTTATGGTGTTATCATTTGTTTAGACCATAGGATATAACCTACATTCAATTAATGAAGCCGATATCATTATGGTATTCATTATACATGGAGGAATTCAAGTCACATTCCAATGAGAGTTTTAATATTTTTTACATATTTGAGTTAAAACATGGGGAAAAATTACTCATATTATACTATTGGAATCCATTGGCATGTAATTGTAATTTCTGTTATATATAACATATGATGCTTCTTTATTATTATAATTCAAAGTAAATAGGGATTATAGCTCTAGGAGTAATTTTCAATGATCAATTCTGTATGCCTACTATACATTTGGAATAAATTGGCAAGTGATAACATTTTCTGTCTTATTAAATCGATGATGTTACATTATTAGTAACATCATCCATCATTAGTATTATTCGTATAATTCAATCAAAATAGCTCTAGCAGTAATTTTTCTATTCTGGTTTATTGGATATTCATTTGTCTCCATCATATGTCTTATATAGCATCTGACAAAGGCAGTTTCAGTATTCTCATCAAGCATTAGAAGAAAAAAGGGAAACGATTAATATCTTTAATTTGGTTTTAAAATATCTCAACCGTAGGACATAGCTTACATTTAATGGATGAGATCCCAAAAATACGGTATCGGTTTGGGATTGGTATACATCATTGTACATAGTACATGGTATAAATCAAATGGCAAGAGGTCACACCGATGTTAATGATGCATCATATGAGCCAAGTCATATGCATTTGAATAGTGGGCAGAGCCTTGACTGCAGTGCTGCCACCTCTAGTGGTGACTGTAACTATATAAGCACTTAGATATACACAACCACATGGTAGACTGGTAGTGCAATAACAGTGATCTTTTTTGTACTATTTCTATACTTCTGCTGCCAACAGTATTATTTACAAATCTACTTACGTTTATTTCACTACTCTAGTGTTAGGATAGGTAAAAATACACTTAATGTATTTCTTATAACCCTTGTATAACTAAATAAAGGCTAGTAATTTAGTAGAAATATAGTTGACCGAGAGTGAGGATCCTTTACAAATGAGGTGTACTTAAAAGTAATTCCTAATGAAATTTGTGGAAACAGAAACAATTATTGTGAGATTTATTAACTTATTAATCGTGGAACTGTACTAAATTTGTGACATCTCCCGTTGGATAGAAGAAAATCTTCCCACTTTATTCCTAGATACGATGATATATTGAAATCATCACTAAAACATGATCTGAATTTGACTATTGTAGGTGCAATGATACAAACCAATCCACTTATCTGATATCAATTTCAGGGGGTATCGTTAGTTGAATGTAGTTGTGTTTGTGTCCTATGGTTGTTGTTCTATAAGAATAGAAAACAGAACAACATAATACATTACTGCAAGTTCTGTTAACACTATGGATACTGAATAAACTAATGTTGTAAAATTTGCAATTGGATTTAAACAAACATTAATTTGCTTCACTTTACTCCAGTGTATGCTGAGATATTGCATTGTCATTGGAACTTGGTCTAAGTTACATCAGCTACAATGATATATGCCAGTATATAAAGTAAATATCAAATTCTGGAATCTCATCAGTTGAATTTTGGTTAGAATCAGAATCAGTCTTTATTGTTACGTCAACGTTTATACATAGCATTGCTATAGAAACGGGTAACATTGTCATAAATTAATGTAATAATGATACATACACATTATACATTCATACATGACATATGCACATCACAATTCACATATACATATAAACTTAATAAAAATACATATAAGAGGTCAAGACAGCGTAACAAATTTAATGTAATCTATGTTAAAACACAATTTTAAAATTCAGGATCCATCAAATACTCATCAACACTATAATAGTTTTTTTCCAACAAAAAATCTGTTAGTTTGCTTTTTAAATGTTTTTTTGAATTGATTAAATGTTTATATTTTTGAGGTAACTTATTGTATAGTTTTTTTTTGCCGTGTATATTGGAGTTTTTTTTCTACCAGACGCAGTCGATGTATGGGATATTGAAAATTAGCTTTAAATCTTGTATTGTAATTATGATCAAAGTTATCACTTGATAAGTTTTCAAATTTGATTGTACTGTTAGTAGGGTTTTCAGAATATATAAATTTGGAAGTGATAAGATTTTTAATTCTTTAAACAGAGGTTTGCAAGAAGTTCTAAATGATGAAAAAGGTCATTAATCTCATAATTTTTTTTTGGATCTTAAAAACTTTATCAAAGTCAGAAGATGATCCCCAAAATTTCAATACCATATTGAAATTATTATGAAAAAAAAGAAAGAGTAGTAAATTATTATTCTAGTTTCCAAATTAATTGAATTTCGTAACACTAGCATTTGATAACATGCCGAGTTTTAATCTTCTAATAATATTTTTCAATACATTTTTTTCCAAGAAAAGTTTATATCCAGATCTATACCTAAAAATTTTGCACTATCACATAATTTTATTTGTTGGCCGTGGAAAAATCACATCCTTATTATAGCCCTCCTTTAATTGTGCTGTTCGAAAATTTAATAGTTGAGTTTTCTCTTGATTTAATTTCAATCCGTTAACCTTAAACCAGTATGCCAATTCATAAAAAGCTTGATTTAATTTATTTTTTCAATTGAAAGTGAGAGTTTGCTTTAAACAACTGCGGTTGTGTCATCTGCATATAATATAATTTTTGGTGAAACATTTTTAGGTAAATCATTAACATACAGAAGAAAAAGTAGAGGCCCCAAAATAGACCCTTGAGGAACGCCAACTTTAATTTCCACCCAACGAGATCTAGATTTTACACTATTTTAAAAAATTACAGTTCTTTGAAATCGATGACTGAACTAAATAAGATTCAATCCCACAGGATTGATCTATTTGAAAAACTGTACAGTTTAAGCTTTTTTAAAAGGATATTATGGTTTAACACAATCAAAAGCCTTGGACAAATCACAAAACACACCCATGGTTCTCTGTGACCCATCCAAAGCCCAAGACACCTCATTTACAAGTTTATTAATGGCCCCTAATGTACTGTGACCCTTCCTAAATCCGAATTGATCACAAGTCGAAATTGAATTAGATTCTAAAAAATTTGTAATTTGGTTTTAGTGCTAATTTTTCAAATACTTTAGAAAATGATGGCAGTATTGAAATTGGACGGTAATTATCTGGATTTTGTTTTTGGCCTTTTTTATAGAGTGGTTTTAATTCAGCCCGTTTTAAATTTTTTGGAAAACTACAAATTTTTGAATGATTGATTAATTAAAACTGATAAAGGAACAGCTATACTATACATTACATGTTTCATTACGTCCAGAGGTATTTCATCCCACCCAGATGATTTTTTATTTTTTTAATGATTTTATCACTTTAACAACATCATCTGATGACACATTACCAAAATTAAACTTAAAAAATTGACATTCAAGATCAGTTTGTGCTAAATTTAGGGCCTCTTGTTCACAAGGTCGAGCCTTAATTTCTTTGGCCAATTCTGCAAATTTTTTGTTGAAGAATTGTGCAATTTCCTTTCCATCTTTAACAACCCTACCACTATCCAACACAACATCAGGAAAATTGTTAACAGATTTTTTGCATCCAAGCTCAGATTTAACTACATGCCAAGCAGCTTTATTTTATTTTCAGAATCTTTTATGAAATTAGAATTATACATTTGCTTTTGATTTATTACAGACATTTTTGAAAATTTTTTTATAATTTTTTACATAATTTATGAAATTTGGATTGTTTGACTGTTTGGCTAGTTTACTAAGCTCCCTCTTTTTAATTCTTGAAATTTGAATTCCTTTTGTTATCCATTTTTTATTTTTGGATTGTTTGGTTTTGTTAGCAGAGAATTTTTAATGGAAATGATTCTTCAAATATATTTTGAAAGCAATTAAAGAAATTAGAACAGTTGTCAACAAAAGTAAAATTGTTTGAAACATTCCACTTAGTGTCTTTTAAATCTACTGCTAAATCTATAAAGAGCTTTTTTAGAAAAAATCCGTCTTTTTACTCTAAGTTTAGTATTGTCATTATCAGAAATAAGATCTTTAGAAATATCTAAAAAGACTGCCCTGTGATCCGACAAACCCAATTCCAAATTCATTGTCTGAGATTCAAAGGGATGACTTAAATTTAAAAGTTAAAATATTATTCAATGCATGAATTTGTATTAAAAGTAATCCTAGTTGGTGATGCAAAATGTGTTTTTAAAACCGTATGATTCAATCAGAGAAAGGAATTCAAATTTCTGCTGTGGTTTATTTGTTGTTTCCATTATATCTACATTAAAGTCTGATGCAATATAAACATTGTTTACATGGTTTTTCTTTACCTAAAAGTTTTAACAAAGCCTCAAGCTTATTTCAAAATAATTTGAAATTTTGGTTATGTCCTATGGTTAAGACAAATGAACATTGAAGACAATTAAATGTAATTGCTTAGCAATTTTATTCTAGTTTATAATGAGGATGTTGAAATTTTCATTCAATTATGGAATAAATTGCACCAGGTACAATGATATAAACTAAACCAAGGAACCAATATCAACTTTATATGGTCTCGGTGTAATGTAGGCAAATTCTTATGGTTGAGACAAATGAAAATTGAAAAAAATAGAACTACAACATTAGCATAATTCAATGAAGTAGAAGGAATAGGTCTTGCAGTAATATTTTCTGTAATACTCTACTTTGATTTTCAATCTCTTAACCATTGAACATAATTTACATTCAATTAATGAGACTCTGAAAGTCGATATTGACTGTACATTGGTATATATTATCATCTCTGTTGCAACACAGGTCATATTCTAATGACAATTTCAATATTCTCATCATACATTGAATTAAACTAGGAAGCAATGAATCTCCTAATCACATTAGAATAATTCTTTGAAGTACGGTATTGGTTGAATTAGGAGCTCTTGCTGTAATTTTTTTTGGATTGTTTTCTTAGATTTTCACTCTCTTAACAATAGTACACAATTACATTCAACTGATTACATCTCTTAAAATTGAAATTGATGTTTTGTTCTTTTAGGACAAGAAGCTTATAAATTTGCGCCTAGTCCTATAAGAACCTCTAATCTCAAGTCATGTCCCCTCGAAAGAAGTAGGCTGGTTCTGAACCAGCCTCTCCAGTCAAAGCAGGCAGGGGGTGACACACTCTTATTTTTAGGCTAGCAAGAATCTTTGACATTTAGGGAACGAAACCCACCAACTCCAACAGTTATCTCCCGCAGTAGACTAGACCTATCGAATTACTCTTGCACCCAGAATCTCGACAACTGTGGTTAGTGATGTGCCGTTCCTGGGTATCCATAAGGTTACCCAGATTTAAGTGACATCAGTTTTTGCTGTGCCCAGTGTTAGGTTCAACTGGGTTAATATGTGGATTGGTATATATAATTGTACCTTGTGCAATTCACGTCATGTTCCAATGATAATTTCAATGTTTTCATCATACATCGTTGTTCATATGAGAATGCTTATTTTTCTTATTGGAATGTGTCACAACTTTAGTATGATTCAATGCCAGTAGGAGTAATATTCTTGTGCATAAATAGACATATATTAAAATTAACTTGTGAAATTAAGTGAATGGATTTATAGAACATACAAGAAATGTAACATATAAATATATGTAATTTTTAGCAAAAATATATAATAAAAGAACTAAAAAGTATTTAGCTAATAAAAAATATAATTGAATAAAAATGTAAACAAAAAATTTTGTTTGAATAACAATGTACAATACAATACAAATGATCTTTATTGACATAAACATGGAGTACAGTCATGGCGTCAAGAGGTTTTTAAACTTGAGTTGCGTGGTCATCAGTGAGAAGAATGTGCAATAACATAAGTAGATAAATATGTTACAATTAACTATATCTAAAATAATAGATATTTTTATCACAGATTAACACATTCCTTAATATACATACAATATACAACAGTCAAACAAAACATATATTATAGACTATAACAAGTATCCCCTATAATCATATATATATATATACCAATAAATAATTGAATACTAAATTGAGTGGAATTAATGTAGTAATAGACAGATATTCTAATAGTTATGAAATAAAATTAATGGATTTACAGAGCATACAAGAAATATACATATAAATTTAGATATACAATTTTTAATAAGGAAATGCTAATACGTAATAATTTAATTAGATAAAAGGTTTAAATACAATAACAGCATGCAATAACATAATTATATAAGCGGATATATATTTAATAACTAACTAGGAATATCAAAGATTAACAAATTTATAAATATACATGCTATAAACAACAGTCAAATAAAAAATATTATATATCATAATAATAGTTCCCTATACACATATAATTCAATTATAAATAGCTGTAAATTTAGTACCAGATATAAACAAATATGGTGGTATAAAATATTACTTTTATCTGGTTGATGAAGGTAGTGAAGGTGACTGCTTACTGTTACTTATGTTAATATTACTCCTTCGGTTTGTGTCTAACCATGGTTTATTGTTTGGACAGGTTTCTTTGTACTTCTGAAAACCTGAATTTGTATAATACTGAGATATCTCTTCATGAAAGTTTGCACTTTCAAGGATACTATACAAGACTTGAAAAGTCTGTAACATTATTAATATTAAATTAATTACATTCTTCCCGCCTTTTTATTTAAGTAATTTTGTGTTCCATAATTCTTTGTGTTAATTGTGTAAAGCCATTGTAGCTCTAATCTTAACTTACAGTGTTTAATCAATCAATATAATCTTTATTAATTGTGCTCAATTGTACATCAAATGGCATCAATAAATTTGTTTAAATTAAAACTAAAAAGTATAGTGCACAGAAACACAATACAAGTTTTTATCATTTGTCTCATAAAATAGTGTACATTTATTATACAGGTTTAATAAATTAATTATTTAAACATAAATTTAATTACTTTTAACCTGATGATACCCAATTAAAAAGAAAAAACATCAAATGAATAAAGTGAAATACAAATAAACAATTCTTTCTAATCATTTTAAATTTTTTTATGTGTTAAATGATTTTGCAAACTGTTAGCAACTTTATTCTGTACGAGAGTCCTGGATCATATTGTGTGAATATTGAAAAATCTAACGATATTATCTTAGTATACCATGAATGGTATTTGCCATTTGGCCCTGCATGAGGGAACATAGAGATAGCCACAGGCTAGTGCTGGGCTTGCCATTTAGCCCTGTATCGGGGAACATTGAGATTGTCATAGGCTAGTGCTGGGCTTGCCATTTGGCCCTGTATCAGGGAACATTGAGATTGTCATAGGCTAGTGCTGGGCTTGCCATTTGGCCCTGTATCAGGGAACATTGAGATTGTCATAGGCTAGTGCTGGGCTTGCCATTTGGCCCTGTATCAGGGAACATTGAGATTGTCATAGGCTAGTGCTGGGCTTGCCATTTGGCCCTGTATCAGGGAACATTGAGATTGTCATATGCTAGTGCTGGATACTAATGATTTTTCTGGTGTATTTATACATCTAGAGTTTTCTTTTATTCCAGTATGTTTGTGTAAAAATTCTCGTTCTGTATGGTGGTAGTGTTGCATAGATTTATTTTACATGCAATAGTTTGCCACACTTCTGCACTCTAATAAAATGTCGCCGTACACATATAAAAATACACACCTGGATGCAGCAGTCATAATACACAGCACATGCCATGCGTACTTGTCGATGGATTGAAGTGTTGATCACTGAAAGTGTTGTCTTTTGATTACAATCGCTTTGTCAGGGAGTCTGGTGTTTATGTCCAATCACCTTGAATGGTATTGCTTTCCGCTTTGTGCTGTCATCGCAATGAGTTTTGGATTTTTGAAATAATCTATTGGCAGTAGTGTTGTGTTTCTTCATAGAATATTTTTGTGCACTGTGCTACTACCTAGAGATAATTTATGGAACATTTTGCAGTTCACTCCATATTAAAGTATGGCATTTCTTTTAACAAAATCAAATGTTTTCTAATGTAGAGAAGTAAATATTTCACAATTTTCATATAATTTATGATTGGGACACAATCATAATTTGCATAGGTACAAGACATAAACATTTTATTTTCATATGAAAATACAAATAATTAATACATTTACTTAAACCCTGTAATTCATATTCTTGTTTATAATAGGATAATATCATAGAGTATTTAATAAGCTTTTCAACAATTTATGACTAACACTTTAATTCTAAGTGAATTATTAAAATTAGGACAAAATGTACTAATTTTAGACTGGCTGGATTAACTCAGCCGAGAAACTCTGTTAGGTAATTCAGCTAGGAGTCAAAATAAATTTCTGCTGTTACTGCTTGAAGCTTAGCTCATCAATTTGGAGGTTTATTTATTTTTAAGGTATTAACATTTCAAAATAGTATTATTTATTTTGAATCCAGATGCAAAATAAATGTTGGTAAAATGTTGAATATAGTCTCGTAAAAAAAAAAAAAAAATAATGGCAATGAAATAGACAACTTACACTTGTTTGATTCTTTCTTTTATTTCATAATTCTGTGAAATCCTAAGAGTTGATATTTTTTCCAGAAAATTGGCCAAAAACGACAACAGGGCTACCAAGTACTTCAGGATCCACTGCCACAATAGCCTTCATCATGAGAGGAAAAATCTACATCGGTCATGTCGGGGACACAGCCATAGTGCTGGGCTATCAAGAAGATGGTATGTATTGGACCAGGTGCTGAGAGCTAATTTGTGTATAAGTGGTGCACCTGATTTAGCACCCCCTCGAAACCCCTTATAATAGGGGGATCGTTATTTAGCACATTGACCATGTCCATGTCCTGATTTAGCACTCCCTCGATTCTATTTGCAATAGTCACAAGCTCGCTGCTCTTGCTTTACTTTTACATTTTTTATTTTTTTTCTTCCTTTTGCTACTGTCAATATCCCGTGCCACAATGTCCAAGAATCCCAATTATGGGTACCTTAAGTGCATATATTCACAATTTTGTGCATAAATTCAATTTATAGCAATATTTAAATAATATCCATCATACACCATACATTGTCATTGCTGTTTACAGAACACTACTATTACTCGAAATTCTTGGTATTTTCCGTTTTGCTCAATAAAAATATTAATTGGGACTATTAATAAAAAATTTAAAAAAATTAAAAAAAAAAACCATTGTTAATTTGTTCTTACCAACGAACAATATATTATTTATTTATATAGTTAAAATCGCAGATAAATTATTTATTAGTTTAGTCAAGTACGCTGCACAGACTTCAGTTGTATGCTTTTAATATCAATGTGACCATGTTATACTGCATTTTACAGCTAGCAACAATTCGTAAATGAAACATATTATTTATGTTAATCCACTACAATGTACCCAATAAATTACTCAAGTAATGCCTTGGAAATGACATGGAATAATTTCTCTAATGCTACTTATTATATAGTTTGCGGATCTCTATCCATCCAAGTAAGTTAGCCAGTTAACATATGAATTGGCACATAATTACTTTTTGTGAAAACAGTTTTCAATATAAGTGTACTTCATAATTCACAAATTAAGAATGAAATAATTGCAGAGTGTAGACAATTTGTACATTGAATCTTCAAAGAAACAACTGCAAATTAATTGTCACTTATTTTTTCCAGGACAGCAAACCCATGAACACGAAAAGCTGTTATTACTAAACATTTCTGCATTTAAACTAAAATAACACATTAACTCAAATCTTAGTTTAAATTGCCTTTGCAATGAAATGCATAGAATGTCAACAGCAATATAATATAGAATGTATTTATATGCTTAAGAAGGTTTTTAGAAAATATATCCGACATTTTAGGTGATAGGACATCTAACAGGCTAGACTTTGCTTGTCAAAACTAGTTTATATCCCACATGTTCCTTTTAACATGTAAATAATTTTTAGTTTTAAAGTTGTTTGTAGCTATCAAAAGGATTACTATCATATCTACCGAATTGTACACTTTCGATTTTTTTATGCTTACCGATTTTGAAAACATATATGCAGCTATACTATCTTTTCAGATTAGAATTATTATTTTATATGCTCTTATAAAAAATAAATTAATCATAATTTAACAACAATCAAAATGCGATATACAGAGATATAATGACACTGGGTAGTTGGGAAATAAAAAAATATAATTGATTACTTTAATAAAAATAAATTGATGTGATTTAAATACATGTAATTCCAGAAATGGAATACAAAGTTGTTTATAGTTCATAAAATTAACCTCTTTGTCTCTGTACATGGACGAAACATTGGTTCTTTGTTTTAAGTGTACTACTTACAAATACTCCAATCCTCGAAACGCAGTGTTTTATTTTTATAATATTAATGATGGAAAATATCCGAAAACCGGTTATCCTTTGTAACATTTGTTTTAAACGCTTTGGTTGGTCTATTGCAACAGTAATGCAATAGTCATAAATGTATGAAATAACTGGGATATATTTAAACTGAGGGGTGCTAATTTAGCGCCTTAATTGTGTCCATGCCCTGATAAAGCACCTCCTAGGTGTGACATCAGAACCAAGGGGATGCTAAGGCAGCATATCCGTATAAGCACACTACCTACTTGTTTTCGAAATCAATAGAGGAATTCTCTCTAGGAAAGAAAACTATCGTCAGCAATACACGTTTTGGTGGAGATCGAAATGAAAAAGTAACAAAAGGGTTCAAATTACCAAAAGATGAAATTTTTCATAGGTCATATCATTTTAGCGTTCCCACACTTAGCATACCTAAACCACCAGACAACTAAATACAAATTAAATCACCCTCAACCAATATACTAGAAGTTGCCATTTTCAGACTAAACCAATATTTAAAAAAATTATATCTTTAAACATACTTAAGCGGGGGATATAAAGTTAAAATGGTTACCTTCCTGAATCCAATTACTTACTAGTTTTGAGTATCTATATTAATTATTGCCTTCCCTGGGCATAATTTAAAAGTTTATTTCTGTATGTTGAATTTCCAGGAAACAAGTGAGTGCAGTACATAAGATAAGTTCACAAAAGTGGAGCACAGTATTGGCTGCACCAAGTTTATAAAGTTATATGTATATAGCCCAGCCCTAGTAAAAATGGTGACACAGGAATTTTTGGAATTGGGCTATATTCTTATTTCTTTGTAACAAATAACACAGCAATCAAGACCCCATTTTTGGTAACTGAATCTGAATTAAATTTTATTGGAGTCGGCCCATCACCAGTTAAATGTTTTGCAGGTGTGAAGGAGTGGAAGGCCAAAGTATTGACCAAAGATCACAAGCCAGAAAGCAAAGAAGAGAAGCTGAGGATAGAGCAGTCCGGGGGAAAGGTGGTGAACAAATCTGGTGTCCCAAGAGTGGTGTGGAACCGGCCGAGGTTAGGACACCAGGGACCAGTGCGGCGCTCGACTCCTATTGACGAAATTCCGTTTCTTGCAGTCGCTCGTTCTCTAGGTAATCCTACACACTTTTGCTTTTAAACAGTCTAACAATCTTTATTCAAAAATTTGAATTCAATTGTAAAGTGCAATTGAAATCTTGATAGAATGGTCTGACTTTATTAAATTCACCATTAACTCTGAGTGAGTCACATTGAAATGGTTATGACTTTCCACATAGCCACATTTTGTGAAAAAACTGTTTCAGACCTGTACAGCCACATTTTTAGTTATGCAAGTTAAACCATATGTAAGTGATGAATTTAGGTTAATTTAACCTACTTTAAATAAATTTGAAACAAATTACTTAGCATATGTAGGTAGGTGTTGGTTCTTTTCAGCCCCCACAATAAATACAAAGATAATGGAGCTGATCATTTGTCACTTGTGTAATAGATGGTAATTTATGGCTCATTAAGTATTAGTTACAAGTTTAAGGCTTTAAAAAGACAATATTTTATTAGTTTTGATTTTTATAAAGGTTTACAGCTTTATTTTCTAATAATAGACCTTTAAAATGATATACATATAGACATTTACGATTTCCATTTCCGTGACACTGCTTATGTACTGTCCTCCAAATGTAGACATGTGATGGTTATTGCATAAAAAAGGTTTTAAGGTAGCCGTGCAGCATCATGTAAAGTTTGTAGATTCTATTTGTTATGGTTAAAAAAAAAACAACCACATTAAATATTTAAGCATGAAAATTCTAAGGATTTAATTTTAGTTATATGTAAAAATGTAATTGAAACCACAGTAACACTCTAGTAATGTGAGAATGGTAAAATACAATGCCGGACATGAAAAATTATGTACCATATTTTGGCACTACTGTATTATTTTTTAGAAGTACTAAGTCGTTTCCAACACCAATTTGTCATAGTTTCCTTTAAAAAGATTGTTGATGTTTGATACAATAATAACGTACTAACAACAAAAGCACCTACAAAAATTGTAATATTGTAGTCGTGTTTGTAAGCTTCCATACACCATCTTTTACAGGAGATTTTTGGAGTTACAATTCAGCTCTAGACCAGTTTGTGGTGTCACCGGAACCAGACGTGATTGTTTACCCTGTGGATGTCTTGCGTTTCCGCTGCTTGGTGCTGGGCACCGACGGCCTCTGGAATATGATGACCCCGGAACGTGCTGTTACCATTGTACAAGCCACCGAGATCCACAATGAAAAACAAGTCATATACGGCCTCAATAACCAATATGTAAGTATTCTGTAGTCAGGTCTAAAGTGGAACTTCGCTAGCTCAAACCTCAATAATATGAATTTCACAATAACACATTATTTTCAATTCCTATGAATTTCTTGTTATTAACAATGCATTAAGTACCTTGTGACAGGATCTATTGTGGTTAAATATCTCTACAAGGCCAATCAAATAGAGTGAAAATAAATTAACACCAATTGTGTCTATATAAAAGAACACAACAGCAATATTCCAATACCACTTATAAAATACTCTTCCCTAAAAGGTTGTGGACTTTAAAAAAATTATACATTCTATATTTTCGTGTTTATAAAAATTAGTAACTTGGCACCAAAGTTGGGAAGAAAAAAATGTATTATTATTGTTATATAACATTTTGTGTTATTGTGATTTTGTATTTAACTGAAATTTTAATAGGTAGGGTTTTAAGAAGATTATATATTATTAAAACCTAAACATGAGATTACAGAATTTTAACTGTCACTTTTTATAGAGGTACAAAGTCTTATTTATGAATGACATTGAATCTAATTATATGTTGAATATCATTTGATCGGTCACCATCTATGGGAATTAACAATAAAACCATCGTTCTTGGAAAAGGAGAAGTACTCAAAAACAAGTTCCATACAAGTCTGAACACACTGTAAAGCTTTAGGTTTTAATTTTTTTATTACTAGATAAAAGTACCTGTCCTTCGCTATGGTAAAACAGCGCAAAAATTATGAGTGTGCGATAACTTTTGGTTTGAGGAGATTGAATAAATAATTTTTTTACTTACACTAGCAAGAACATGAAGCTTCCGATAGTTAACTGATATTTTACTTATACCTGCAGGAACATGAAACTTCTGATAGTTAACTGATATTTTTACTTACACCTGCAGGAACATGAAGCTTCTAATAGTTAACTGATGTTTTACTTCCACCTGCAGGAACATGAAACTTCTAATAGTTAACTGATGTTTTACTTCCACCTGCAGGAACATGAAACTTCCGATAGTTAACTGATGTTTTACTTCCACCTGCAGGAACATGAAACTTCTAATAGTTAACTGATGTTTTACTTCCACCTGCAGGAACATGAAACTTCCGATAGTTAACTGATGTTTTTACTTACACCTGCAGGAACATGAAACTTCCGATAGTTAACTGATATTTTTACTTACACCTGCAGGAACATGAAGCTTCTAATAGTTAACTGATGTTTTACTTCCACCTGCAGGAACATGAAACTTCTGATAGTTAACTGATATTTTTACTTACACCTGCAGGAACATGAAGCTTCTAATAGTTAACTGATGTTTTACTTCCACCTGCAGGAACATGAAACTTCCGATAGTTAACTGATATTTTTTACTACACCTGCTGGAACATGAAACTTCCGATAGTTAACTGCTGGACAAAAACATAGAATTTCATTAAACGTCCTGATAAACAATGTTTTTTGTTTGTGCCTCAGACTGCTGCAATATTACCAGACTGTCTGGAGAGCTTTCACTTGAACAAGCAATATGCAATTGGGTCATGGGAGAAACGGTTAATCCTTAAATTCCCTCCTGCCATTTTTGAAGACTGGCCTCGGGCTTGTAAACTAGCCTACAGCCATTTCAGCTGGAAGTGGTAGTCGGATGGAATCAAGGGAATTCTGTGTAGAAAAACTGTTTCTCTTGCATAACGTTTATGTCTAAAGCTTTAACCTCCAGTTGTGTGCCACTGCAAAGTTTTGGAGGAATCAGCTTACGTAGAAGAACTTTTGGCACAAACTTTTAACTGAATATTGTGAGGTAGGATCCCAGATAGATTTAAGTGCAGAGAAGTTTTAGAAATAGTGAAATATGTCCTCTATCTCCACAACAGAGTCCACATTTGATATTTCACTATTTCAGTTGGAAGTTGGCCCAATAAAGAACAATTACTGCTTGCGCCGTGTGTTTTTTGCTCTTCCTTTTAGTCATTCAAGAATATCTGCAGGCAATGTGCTTAAATTGGGATACAATTTTACATTTAAAGTGTTCAGATCCTTGATTCGCTTATCTCTCAAACTGTGGTTTAGCCAAAATAATTGTTTATCAACTAAAGAACAGAAATAATAAATTGGCCTGTTCTTGAAATGTTGAAAATATAGGTTTTTGTTTACATCCTAACAATACACTTTGTGTGTTAATTAATTAGGATACTTTTAAATTAATTCTTTATACATACAAACATTTGGAAGAGGGCACTATATTCTGATATATACTCTCTAGATACAATATAGAAATGTTGCATTAGATGAAAACACAGATGTCTCTATATTTAGTCCCTTCCATTCTTGGAATCCAGTGGTAGTAGACTCATATTCTAATATACATTCAGAGTAAAAAGTTCCAATTTAATGTGTATATATTTCATGAAAATAACATATATAGTTCAGATTTATATATCAAATAGTATAATGTCAGCAGTGTTATAAAGATTTTTAAGAGTATCTAAAGGAACTAACACTTTGTTTTGTCATAATTCATTGTTAAGTAATATTTATGGTTGCAAATAATAAATAACATTTATACGTTTTGTCATAGACAATTATGGTAAAGGACTACAAGTTTATTTTTTACGTGTTTAGAACAACAAAATACACAACAAATCAAGAATAATTCTGGCATTCAGTACATTCCTGACTGAAAGTAAGACATAGGATGAAGATTGTAAACAAATCAAAGCTAGATGAAATGTCTTACAAAAATATTGTGAGGTGAAAGCTTTGGACAAGCCACACCACAAAATTTAAAAGCAAGTAAAAGTGAGCACTGAAAAAATTCAAGGTGAAAAATAAATAGTCTCTTAATACTGCGATATTACACAGGAATTTCAATGAAACTGAAAGTTGTTCGTTTCATCAAGTCCTAAACCAATTGCACCATTATATCATACAAAAAAAGATTAATTTCATTCACAAACAATAAGTTTGTGCAGGGTCAAATTGACTTTAAGATCTCATGTACATAACCATAATACTTTTACAAACAAAGAAAAAGTATTCCTTTGTTTTTTTTTTATAAAAAAAGAAAAATTAGATTTTAACTGAGTTAGGCTAGAGAAATCTAAAACTAGCCTAATTTATATATGTACAAGATGTTTTAATAAGTTGCCAGTATAATACAAAAATATGCTCTACAAGATGTATAAAACAACTATAGAACAGTTTTTAAAACATAAAACGTATTACTCAGTTAAGGAGTTTTAAAGAGGATAATTTAGACAATCTAGTATGACTTCTAAGTAGGACTAATCTAATCTAGACTACCATAATATTGTTACTATGTTTAATTTGAAAGATAAGAATGTTACTAATTTTACTTGCATTGCCCCACACTACAAGTACATACCTTATAAAGGATTAAAAAAAGGCAAAATGACCCATTCTCACATAATTTGTATTAACACAGAATGTAAGACATCTGAGAAGATAAATTACTCTAAACAACTTAGTAATTTATCGTAATAATACAAATGTAATTTTTACAGAACAAGGATTGGGTAAATCCGAGTAAGACGCTTGTGGACAGAGCTCTAGAACGGTGGATCACGACTAAGTTAAGGGCTGACAACACAAGTGTAGTGACTCTCCTCCTGGACCCTCCAGGGCCTCCAAGAGCACAGGTATTGTCTCTTTACTAGTTATATTACTTCACTGTCATGCAAAGAGCACAGGTATCGTCTCTTTACTAGTTATATTACTTCACTGTCATGCAAAGAGCACAGGTATAGTCTCTTTACTAGTTATATTACTTCACTATCATGCAAAGAGCACAGGTATCGTCTCTTTACTAGTTATATTACTTCACTATCATGCAAAGAGTACAGGTATCGTCTCTTTACTAGTTATATTACTTCACTGTCATGCAAAGAGCACAGGTATAGTCTCTTTACTAGTTATATTACTTCACTATCATGCAAAGAGCGCAGGTATCGTCTCTTTACTAGTTATATTACTTCACTGTCATGCAAAGAGCACAGGTATAGTCTCTTTACTAGTTATATTACTTCACTGTCATGCAAAGAGCACAGGTATCGTCTCTTTACTAGTTATATTACTTCACTGTCATGCAAAGAGCACAGGTATAGTCTCTTTACTAGTTATATTACTTCACTGTCATGCAAAGAGCACAGGTATTGTCTCTTTACTAGTTATATTACTTCACTGTCATGCAAAGAGCACAGGTATAGTCTCTTTACTAGTTATATTACTTCACTGTCATGCAAAGAGCACAGGTATCGTCTCTTTACTAGTTATATTACTTCACTGTCATGCAAAGAGTACAGGTATCGTCTCTTTACTAGTTATATTACTTCACTGTCATGCAAAGAGCACAGGTATCGTCTCTTTACTAGTTATATTACTTCACTGTCATGCAAAGAGCACAGGTATCGTCTCTTTACTAGTTATATTACTTCACTGTCATGCAAAGAGCACAGGTATCGTCTCTTTACTAGTTATATTACTTCACTGTCATGCAAAGAGTACAGGTATCGTCTCTTTACTAGTTATATTACTTCACTGTCATGCAAAGAGTACAGGTATCGTCTCTTTACTAGTTATATTACTTCACTATCATGCAAAGAGTACAGGTATCGTCTCTTTACTAGTTATATTACTTCCATGCAAAGAGTACAGGTATCGTCTCTTTACTAGTTATATTACTTCACTATCATGCAAAGAGTACAGGTATCGTCTCTTTACTAGTTATATTACTTCACTATCATGCAAAGAGTACAGGTATCGTCTCTTTACTAGTTATATCACTTCACTATCAGGCAAAGAGTACAGGTATCGTCTCTTTACTAGTTATATTACTTCACTGTCATGCAGCGTTAGTGCATCTTTTCAGCCAAAGTTGGCATTTCAAAATTCCACTTCACTATTCATATGGTCACACTGTCACTGATTTGGAATTTACAAGTTTCTTCAAAAGTATATGCCTACCTGTATTCTACCGTGATCACAAAAATGGCAAACATTTATTAATGAAATAAAATATTAATACAATAATCACCGCCGCTAATGAATTTCATAATTATCCTTTAACCCATTGCGGATCGTGAAAACGGCGCGCGCGCGGGCCTTAGAGTACGAATTAATCCGTATTACAACGCAGCACCCGCAGTGTTTGCACGCCTACCTGCCTGCTTAGCGCGCTCGCTAATTTAGGCCAGCGTATATAATTATACATGTTTTGTTTGTTTATGTTGTTATTTATGTTATATAAACATTATACAGATCATATTAGACAAGTATATTATACTAGAACAAATGTAAAAATACAGGTACATAACATTTTTACTTACGTTTTTTGCGTGTTGTAGCTGTTTGATATAGGACGGATCAAACGTTTTACACAATAAAAAAATGTTCTAATAAAACTGTCAATTCAAGAAACAACTAATCTAATATTTACAAAATATTGAGACTGTCTTTGTCTTAGTAGTGGATTTTGGTGTGATAGTCACGGAAACAATTATACGCGTGATAGAATCGTCTCCATCCTCAATAACACTATCGATATCACTTTCATCACTTCCACTTTCTAATAATAGTCTATCTAATTCAGATGATCGTAAATTATCACCCATTTTATTTACGTACACTCACACGAGGCAAAGGAAAATCGAACGCCACGACTGTACGACTCAGACAAACAATTTGTCGCAAATAAAAACGTTATTGACCGATAACGAGGGGAGTATTTGTGGACAGGTACCAGAGATAAGATAGGAAGCCAGTCCAGGAAAACGGACTATAAATAATCTCCGAGACTTATAACAGCGATAAGCGTTCAAAACAAATGAGTCATCCGTACCACGTCATCCGCGTGAGGGTCACGTCATTGTGCTTTTGGTCCACGCCTCGCTCCGCGTCACCCTCACGTCGTTGATCCGCAATGGGTTAATGCCAAGACATCATTAAAGTATATTTTTCTTTAAGTTCAAAGCTATTTTCTTACAGATATGCTATTAGAGGTAAGTGCAAAAAATATATAAAACAGGCGATTTTAGTTAAAATTAGCATACTTATTTATAGAAATCTAAAAATAACTAGTTTTTAGTTATCCAGGATAGTTTTTAGTTAGATAACGGGAGTTATCCGTAGAAGTGGCAAGTCATATTTCAATCCTACACATTGAGATTGTTCTATTGGTTCCTTTTTTTATATTGTTGTTAAAATCAATTGTTACATTATCCAGTATAATTGCTGTATCCTACTTTGAATTTGTAAGTTTATAGATTATTAATATATTTATATTAATAACTAAATTGATAAAATTATAGTAATCCTTTAATTAAAATTTATAATTATCTATAATATGACGTTGAGTTTTGAAGAAAACAGTACTGAAACAATCCCAAAGATTAGTTTATGGTAATGTACCAAGAAATACTTCCTATTGCCGTTTGCACTCAATAATATGATAGGAGTAGATTGGCAAGGGGGAAAATATAAAGAAAAGTTGTTGGTTTCCGAATATCTTATCATCTCTGGTCAGATGATTATAGGATAGTCACAATTTCCAAACATCGTTTTTAGTGTTTGGGTGTCCTCTCTATTACTATGTTGGTTTTTAAGTTAAAATAGTACATAAATAATATATATTTTAAACATGTTTATCTCAGAATTACGAATTGTGTATGATTAGTGATTTTGTGTTGATTTGAACATTATTTGAATGCATCAAATTTAAACTTATCATTCACTGTAATGTCTATAATACAGTACTCAGGACGTACACATTTTAGACGAATAAAAGAAAAACATCATGTTCTTCGACAAATTCAGTACAATTCAAACAGTTTTAGCTTTCCAAAATTATGCAAGATCCTCCGCCCAAGTAAGTTCCAATATATTAGTTGCATATACATTTCAAGCTTTAAATCTATTATTAACTGTAATATATAGTTATTTTAATTATTTCATGGTAACAGTTTGTATTGACTAGATTAAATTAATTAACTTTTACTTTAATCAACATAATTTTTTTAGTCATAGTGTTGTGTTTTGTAAAACTTCTGATACATAAGAATCATGTGGCCAGAAGTGATTGCATAAAAAATGTATAGTTTCCAAGTTAGTTTAAAGTTAAGAATCATCCATTATTTAAAATTGACATGAAATGTTACTTTAAAATACAGCTTAGTGTTACGTATTTAACAGTATACTTCATAAGGTATCTTAGCCGAAATCAAGTTAAATTTAGATGGCTGAGATAATTTCATCCTTTATTGTGTAGGAAAGAAGCATAGTGAATGTTACTGTACGTCTCATCATACCATAAAATTTGAAGGTCGAGGTACAATAACTAATTAACATATATTTAATTACTGTGCCTAAATTATCTGTATTACCAACAAGATTTTCTTTTGTAAACTCCCTTTCAGAAGATAATGAAAAATATACTGACAATCGAAACATCTTGAATTTGAAACTTAATTAAAAATACAACGTAACTGATATCTGTTTGTTATGCATTAATAAAAACATTTCTAGAATGTGAAAAGTAATTATTGTCCAAGTAGTTTAATACAATGTTATTTATTCCACTGTAAATATAAACCAAACGCTCTATTTGTATCAATTATTTGGTGTCTCATGAATCTTTAAAAGAAAATTAAGTTCAAATAATAAAATGTTGATATTTTATTATAAAATATTAAATTATATTGTCTTATTTAATTTTTTTATGTACTGTGTACAGTTTCAAATTTTTTCCATTGATATATATAAGAAATCCAAATTTATTATTACACATAGTGTATTTGAATAAATTCAAAAATTAAGTAAATGTTAGGTGGAAGTTTAAATACTTAATTACTAAATACTTGCGACCATGGCTTGTTGTCTAGTAAAAATGAAATGAAATGAAAGAAAGTTTATTTTCGTTACTATTACAATTAGTATTAACCCATTGCGGATCACTGATGAGCTGGGCTCGTCACGCAGCGGCCGGGCCTAACGGCACGGTGACGAGCTCAGGTCGCAAAAGCGGTCTGCTTTTAAATTTCCCTCCAAATAGTTCTTTTAATGTCTGATAGATCGGGGCGATCGTCTTCACTTGTCTACTAAGAGTGTTTAACAAGGTCTACGTTTAGAGTTTTCTAAAGTTTTATAAATATCCTACAAATCGCAGTTGTATGTCGAAGTTGAAAAATCATTCATATGAGTTTACTCTCTGCTTTTTAGCGCTTCTGATTGGGTGTTTTCCTCAGTTGTTATTATAATACTTTTGAGGTTAGTAACACAACTAAACGACCTCAGCAGGCCCATGTTCCATCTGAACGAATACCTTCGCAGCTGAATTTTCTAGTATACAATAGCGAGCGATACAATGTGGCGCAACATTGCTGTTCGTGCAGCCGCTGACCGTGAATTAATTCGCACCCGCTGGTGCCCGCGCGCCAAAACAATACGATCCGCAATGGGTTAATATGTACTTAATATATGAATTGATAATTAATATATGTACAATAAATAACTAAAAGTATTATACATAACGTTTGGAAATTAGCCTACATGGGCAAGCAGCTTTTGCGTAGGCTAGAGTCATACGTAACTAACCTACAAGGAATGTAGCACTGATATATCTCTTACAGCAAAGATAATTTAGTCTCTATTAAATTGAAATATTCATAGCCATTAGTGTATTCCAGTACCTGTCAACACGTTTTTTTCAAATTTACTGCCAAAGGTGGATATGAATGGGGAGATAAATGTAGTATTCAGTAATGTCTACTGTAGCAGTTAGTCGTAGGTAAACCATAATCATGATCAAACAGTTGGTACAACAAATGGTCATGACCGCCCACACTCGGATAGTAACAAGACCTCGGCCTCCTCAAGTCCAATATGCAGTAGAAAATTGTTAACTTTATAACTTTATGTTTGAATATTTCAATGGACACGGGTTCGAATAAACGAAAATATCTAAATTTGTTACATTTATTTCTAAATTAGGTCTGAGATATATAAAATGAGTTAGTATTACTCACTAAACAAGTAGTATTTATTCAGTACTTTATTACTAAATACTTGCGACCATGGGTTATTGTCCAATACTTTATCCAATTAATTCTTGAACTTTGTACATTTTCCTCACATGTTCTAATCAATATTCTGTATAGCTTTTCATCATAAAACACATTAACCCTCTCCCGCTCGCATTGTTTCCAGGCGCTCACGGTGCTTCTAACCTCAATTAATTCGCTCTGCCGGTCGCGCTCGGTAAAAATACGCGGCGCCTCAACTTACACACGTTCTGTCATTGTAATTATTATAATTATATATACAGGGTGTATATTATGTCTGGAAACACCCAAATATATCCTTTAATAATTTAAATATAAATTTGAAACCTCTTACAATCGTGATAGAGATTGGGCATCTACTACTTTTTGGAAACAATGTTTTTGTTATGTCACACCAACGGGGGACGTCCTGCCGAGGGTATCGTGAATATTCTTAATGGAAGCCTATACCTTGTGATACATAATTTTAAAGGTAATAGCTTACTGAATTGAATGCCACAAACCGCATCTCAAAGGAATTATTCTATCAGAAAATAGAGCATTTTTAGTATTGAAAATTTACTGATGTTCAAACAATGTAATTTTAACATGGTTTTGCCACAAAATGTGTTACACTAATTTTTTAGCATTTTTTAAATGTTCAATTAAAATAAAATAAACAATTTATTTTTTAAGCTGGTTTCATTAGTACAAATTTACCAGTTTTTTATTACAATGAATAAAACTTATGAGTCACTTTCTCTGATTACTTATGAATCTGTACTTGGTGTTTTCCAGTCAGCAGGAAGGTTTTTAAAGAGACAAAGGTCACTAGCCTATGAGAAACATTATTGTGTTATTAATCATCTGGTCTACAGGTTTCAGTTTGTTGAGCATGGAGCTTTCACTAGGACAGGTCTAAGCTTGGGAATTACAAATGGACAAAGGTCATATCATTCCTGTCGAGTTAATCAGTGTCTCTGAAGCATTGCTGTCAACAAGTTATCTAATTACAGTAGTTCAGTTTTTTATTTGGCATTTTAATGGAAATTGTCTGAAAGAGAACGAATTACTCTGTTGATGATGCGAGGATATGGCGATCGTCAAAGATCTTATCGGGAAGTTTGTAAATTTGTTTAATGACACTTTCCCAGAAAGGAAATCCCATAAGTGTTTCAACAATATCAAAAACTATTGAGCGTTTTGAAATGACAGGGAGTGTACGTAATCGGCCAAAGTCGGGTAGGGTAGGATACAAATCTGCAACAGATGAAGAACATGCACTAGATGTTTTGCAAACATTATTGAAGACCCACATACATCGCTCAGAAAAGCTGCACAGCAACATGATATGCACCCTATGTCTGTGAGTAAGATTTTGAAAATTAATAAATACAAACCATTTAAAGTTCATTTAGTCCAACAGTTAAGTGAGGATGATTACGACAGAAGAGTTGAGTTTTGGTGAACTTGTGATGCGCAAATGTGATGACAATAGAGATTTTCTGACCAACATACTATTTTCTGATGAGGCAACTTTTTTCCTAAATGGCAATGTTAACAGGCACAATTGCCGTTACTGGGGCTAGTGAAAACCCACATTGGATTACTGAGTCCCATTCACAGCAACCACAAAAACTGAACGTATGGTGTGGAATTTTAGGTAACAAAATTGTTGGACCCTTTTTCATCAATGGAAATTTAAATGCCGAACTTTACTACAATATGCTCCAAAATGAAATAATCCCAGCTATTCAAATTGCATCAGGAGAATACTTTGATAATGTATGGTTTCAGCAGGATGGTGCTCCACCCCATTATGGGAGACAGGTTAAGAGAGTATTTGGATTTAAGGTTTCCTCATAAATGGATTGGCCGAAGAGGAGAAATCGAATGGCCTCCAAGATCTCCGGATTTTTCAGCAATCGATTATTTCCTATGGGGTCATTTAAAATCCAATGTTTATAGAAGAAAGCCTCATAATTTGGAAGACCTAAGAAACAGGATTATAGAGGAGATTGCTTTGATAACTGAAGAAATGTTAGGCAACTCTGTCGAATCATTTTACACAAGATTGGCTCATTGTCAAACCGTAGAAGGAACACAGTTCGAACAATTGCTTTGACACCAAATGAAGGTAAAACGTTTGTTGTAAGACTTTTCTAACAGCATACATTATTTTTTATTTGTAATAAGAAATCAATAACATAAGTATTTCCATAATTGTACTGTAATAAAAACTGGCAAATTTGTGTGCTAATAGAACCAAGCTTAAAATGAAATTTTTGTTTTATTTAATTGAACATTTAAAAAAATGCTAAAAAATTAGTGTAACACATTTTGTGGCAAGAACCATGTTAAAATTACATTGTTGAACATCAGTAAATTTTCAATACTAAAAATGCTCTATTTTCTGATAGAATAATTCCCTTGAGATGCGGTTGTGGCATTCAATTCAGTAAGCTATTACCTTTAAAATTATGTATCACAAGGTATAGGCTTCCATTAAGAATATTCACGATACCCTCGGCAGGACGTCCCCCGTTGGTGTGACATAACAAAAACATTGTTCCAAAAAGTAGATGCCCAATCTCTATCACGATTGTAAGAGGTTTCAAATTTTATATTTAAATTATTAAAGGATATATTTGGGTGTTTCCAGACATAATATACACCCTGTATAAATGATTTTACTATATATTTGTTCAATGAAGTTCACTGTACGAGACCAGGGAGGGGGCACACGGACAGCTGGGCGCCAGTGGCGCGGGGTTGTTTGTTGCGCAGTTACTTGGTGAAGATCATTGTCTGGTTCGCCGTCACTGCCACTGTGATCACTCCGAACTACATTCTCAATGCCACCAACCATTTCACAAGGCTCTGGTACATCACTACACTCACTTGAATTGTCGCAATTACTACTAATAACGAGATCAATTTCACTGTCATGTACGACTACAACCCGCCATTGTTTCCGCACAACTAATACAAATAGCAAAATAATGGAATAAATCTACTGTAAAAGTAAAGTGAATGGTCTCCTGATAGCAAACAACCCGTAGTAGTACAACATGTTGCTACTCGAGAGCAGCACTTATCGGCTCTAGTGGGTAAAACAGTGCATGCTGATCTGTGCCGTTTAAGCTGCAGTGGCTATGTGGTGGCTGTGCCGATTCATGCCTTGCGAGCAGGAGAGGGTTTAAAAGACTGATTCGTTCACTAACTACATTAACTAAAAAAATTGCCTAGTTGAACAGTGAAAAATTATAGGGCTCCAATTTAGAAACAAAAATAAAATAGGTTATACATATTTTTATTATCCTTTATTTTGCATTGAAGTTTTGTTTTGTCCCATGTATAGTTAAAACAAATACTGCTTTTTTCGAGTCTCTATGACAACTACGAGCAGAGAAAATAATTATTTGCAAATTTTTGCATCATCCTGAACATACTCGTGTGTCTCTGTATATGTTGTATATGTAATACATAAGTCAGTTTACGTAATTATATGGTCTAATTATCACAGATGACCTACAATATTAATCTTATATCAAAATTCATTGGTAAGATACTTTGATTTGACCTTCACTTTCAGTTGCTTTCCGTTTCTATTATTAATTTTAAATTGGAGGAATTTAAGTTTTTTTTTAAGTTTCACCTGTTACTAAAATTTGTAAATAGTGTATGTTTTGTAAAAATAAGTTATGGGGAGAGGTAAACATGTTCCAGTGTAAACTCTTTGACCCCCTCCCCCTCCACATACACTTGCATTAGTGGTTGTTACATTGATTGACCTGTTATTTGTTGCAGTGACTTTTACTTTAAAATAGTACCATGGACTAGCACATTACCCAGAAGTGTTTATTTTTTCCATTTTGAAATCATCAACATTCTCTTGAGAATTGACACTAGAAATACACTGTGTAAAAATACACCTACAGTAAAAAAATGTGACATATTTTACAACGTGTTTACATGTTTCAGGTGCTGCTGAAACAAATAAGTAAGTGGAGGGGAGAAAATTCAGTGCCGGAGGTAGACAGGAAACTGTCCGTTCCAAAATCTGGTGGTCTGGCAATTTTTACACATTCTCCTTCATCAGAGAAAACAGAACAACTGCATAAAGATGAAGAAGTAGTAGACATGTAAGTTTTATTATAGTCACTTATTTATTCCGTACTCACACTGTGTATGTACTTAAAAACCTAATCTTCTTTTGACCTTAATATGTCCATCGAGCTCCATTTAACTTGTTGGTGAGTGCCCACGTCATATATGACGTTAGAATGTCGTGACATTAACCCAGTGAGGAACTTGGCCGAGTGAGACTGAATAATCTTGCCCGAGCGGCACTCGAGACTTTTCAAGGCGCTAACGATCATGTATTTGTTTGTTTTCCCGCTAGATCGCAGTTTTGTGCCCTCGTGCATCCTTATAAGCAATTATTCCGTTTCGATTTGTTATGTTTGCACACTGGAACCACAACTAATAGCTTCTTTTGTTATTGTTTACATTTTTACATATGCTCAATTTTCATTACTTCAATGTTCTGCTTACATTCTATGTATCGTGTTCTCAATGTTTAGTGTTTACCTGTTTATAGTTGTTGAATGGGTTTTTAATTCTTCCACTACCTCATGGAACATTTGCGTACTTCAGAAGTAGACAGATATTTGGACAGTCATATTGAGATATCAAAGATGCTAAAAAACTTACGCAAAAGTTAATTATGAAAAGTAAATAAATGCTCATTGTATGTAATGTAAATAGTTTATTAATAATCATTTTAATAATAACAATTGAATGTAATAAACAGTGTTATCTCATCTCACAGACAACTCATTCTGGAGCTTGTCATAAAATCATCAAAAATTGAAAAAAATGTAAGTGAATTTTGATGTTTTACTATTATGCTTTATAACTAAGTAATCCAATAAAAACTGGTTTTCCATGTAAAAAACATTGTGCTGTTTTGAATACAAAAACTATTGAAACAGATAAACAAAAAATACAATAGAATATTGACCGTTACTTGATTGTTGTGTTTTCCTTACTCGACAATTTGTAAATACAAACTAAAAAAAAATTAAATACAAAATTATTTGGAGAAAGCAACAAACAGTATTGTAGAGCAACAAAATAGACTAAAATGTCTGGAAAATTGACTAATTTATCTGTACCCAAACTCATTCTATTAATATTTTAGTACACACATGCATTTTTGCCAAAATCAATTCAAACCTTCAGCCCTAAACAGGGTAGGTTAATTGCTTCCTTAATTGGTTAAGGAGTGAGTCATATTATGAAAAATATTCTCAAAGGAATAAGGGAAGTAAAATTGAAATGTTGTATGAAAAATGGTTTAGTTATTTATAAAAACACTACATTGCACATTTAACATTGTTCTTAGAGAATGTTTTTTAGTATATGAATTTTTTCAAAAGAAAGAAAATTGCATAATCACACTTACATGAAGAACATTCATAAGTGGCATTTTTTTCCCGTGGCGGGGCCCTTGTTAGGTGCATGCATACATAACCAGGTCTCTTGCGACTTGAACAAGTTGAGTGGGAAATAGTGACTGGAGAGGTGAGGCAGATCTTTAGCTCCGCAGTGGGCTGCAAAACAGTGGCAACTAGGGGTTACATGGGTTTCTTTAAAAACTTTGTACCATCGTATGTGGTTTTACTAAAATAATTCTAATGTATGATCATGCAGAACATGTAATGTATTTATGTTAATTTATATATATATATATATATATATATATATATACATACACATACATATGCTATAAACCAGTAATAAATTATCAAAACCAGCATAAATACACCATTAAAATGGAACATAAATTAGGACGTAATATGATACTACAAAAGCACAAAACTTTCAAAGGCTTTTAAATGGCAGCAGTTTTAAGAATGTCGATTTCATATTTTGCAAAAATAGGCATAGACTAACAGAAACATATTTACACCTAATACTGGTGGTAGTTAGTATGTTAACATGTTGTTATTGTATATGTTAACATGTTATTGTGTAAATAAAATGCCCACTAGGGGTAAAAATTGTTTAGATAACATATCTATAAATGCTAACTTAAACAATAGAGTTAGAATGTGAGCTTTTTAACTGTCCCTTTTCAGACCATGACGGTTTGATAATAAGTGTGCCCATTAAAACCAGGAATAACTCCAGGCTGGAGCAACCAACTAATGCTGGTTTAACCCCACAGTTGGTTCTTACGGACAAAAGTGTCCAGTTGCTCGAGGAACACTTAGCCACATACAATTGGGAGCTATATCTCAGTAATAACTTAAATGCTTGTCAAAACTTTAAAGTGTTTTTTGAAATCTTTTTAGACAGTTTAAAATAGTAGCCTTAAAATAAAAAACAGTAACACAAAGAAATACAAAAAATCAAAATAAACATCAGTGGTACACGGGTGAACTGGCCTCGATGAAAAATAAACTGTTATTCTATAACAGCCTTATTAAAAATAGTCTTAGTCCTAATGATGATTTGGTAAACCAAATGAAAAATCTTAAATACCAATATCGAACAGCTCTTAAGAATGCAAAATTAGCATCGAGATGCTCAGTATATTGAAAATAGTAGCAACAAGTGCAAAGCTGCCTGGAATTTGATTAAACAGAATAACAATTCAACTCCCAGTCATTCCAAGTCTAATCTCTCACCAGATGATTTTAATAACTTTTTTTATTGAATCTGTTAATGGTATTCAGAGAAAACTTGTTAAGACTCCCGTGACATTCGATGAACTTCTAAGTAGGAAACAAATAAGTAAAGCTAACTTTAATTGGAAACTATATTACCCCCCAAGATATTATAAAAGCAGCAAGAGAGACTTAACAAATCCAACAGTAAAGACCTTTCTAATAGCGTTTTAAAAAAGATAATTCAGACAGTTTCCGTTCCTCTAGCATTCTGCATAAACAAATTATTGGAAGAAGGTGTATTTCCTTACCAGCTCAAAATATCTCGGATATGTCCAATATACAAAAAAGGGCCAGTAAGTACACCACAAAGTTACCGCCCTGTATCAATACTACCAATAATATCCAAAATTGTTGAAATAATAGTATATGACCAGCTTAGTATGCATCTTGAAGTAAATAACTACCTTAATGTAACACAATTCGGTTTTAGAAGGGGGATGTCAACTGTAGATGCAATAGATAAATTAGTACAAGAAGCCTTTCAGGCATTTGAAAACAAGGCCTATGCTCAGGCCACACTCTGTGACCTGAGCAAAGGCCTTTGATATTGTGTCAATCATGACTACCTCTTAAATAAACTTAAGTTTTATGGTGTTGAAAACTCCCCCTTTAAGTTTTTTGAATCATTACTTACAAAATAGAAGTCAAAAAGTTCTAATTGATGGTATTTGGTCCCAAGAACTAAAAGTCAACTTCGGTGTACCTCAGGGATCAGTCCTAGGACCTCTCCTCTTTTTAATATCAATAAAATGACCTCCCTGATTTTATAAAAGCCAGAAACTATATTATATGCTGACGACACAACTCTGGTGAATTCCACTGCAGACATTAATGCTTTGGAAGAATTAACTGAAAACGCTCTTCAGGATGCCACCACATGGTTCAATGCCAATGGATTTCTTCTAAATCAAGATAAAACCCAAAAAATTATATTTAGTTTAAAAAATAATATCCCTGAGAATCCTGATTACCTTAATGCAGTCAAGTTTTTGGGAGTGTTTATTGATAACCATTTAACATGGAGCCAACACATTGACTCGATTAATCCAAGACTAAATAGAATCATTTATCTCTTGAGGAGTCTCACTAATAAAAAAATCCCGGAATCGTATAACAGAACAGCATATTTTGCATATTTTCAGTCAATAATGCGTTATGGGCTCATACTCTGGGGAAATTGTAGCAGAATAGGAGAAATATTAATACTCCAAAAAGAGCCTTAAGGGCTTTAACAAATTCACAAGAATATGAACATTGTCAACCCTTATATTATTAAAATGAAAATACAAACAGTAATTAATCTCTATATTTATGACTTAACCCTATATGCAATTAAAAATAAAAGTAGGTTATAAATATAATTATGATATTCATAACTATAATACAAGGAATAAGGATAGAGCCCTCATAGCGTTTTCTAGACTGAGTAAATGCCAAAGTAGCCATACCATTATATCTATGAAAATTTACAATAAATTAAAGGTAACTTATGGATAAATATCCAATCCTGCAATTTAAAAACAAGTTTTATAACTGGCTATTAGAACATCCCCTTTATAAACTAGATGACTTTTTTTGTCATTGATCCAATAGACTTTTAGAACTTTGCACGAGGCCTGTTACAAATCACCATTTTTGTTAATCATGTTTTGCTGGTCTTTGCTTGAAGGATGTTATACTTAGCTGATGCGGAGAGAGGCTGTTGTTGGCGGAGTATTTGATGGGTACTGTTTGGTATTTATATTGGATAGTATCAGTTAAATGGAGGGTTATTATGTTAAAATCATTATGTTGATTTATGCAGGGAATTTTATGATTTGGATTTTCCACAAGGTGTAATCTTACATTGTATTAGTTATGTAAATATTTTTAGGTTGTAGTTAACATATAATATTTGTAATTTGTAATCCTTTTTAATATTGTGTTTGATTGATTATAAAATACTGATTGACCATGTTTGAATATGTGATGGACTCATAACTAAGCTTACTTAGCAGCTAAATGACATTGTCAATGATCTTTTGTGATTCTTATGGCAAATAAAATATTATTATTATGTCATTGTTGTTGAAGTGGCAGTATTAACACATTCACTGCTGCCCAAATATGTGCAATCTTTCCCCATGTGCTGCACTTTTGATTAGTATTTATACATAATATATTTATATAATATCATGTATATATTAGTTATGTCATTCTCACAATATATATATATATATATATATATATATATATATATACATCGATATATGATGGACGCACATGTGAGTCCATAGCACATGACCTAGAGTCTTCATTGTCATATGCTGAAAGCGCACTTGTGCGTCCATGTTTATTTCACCATGACTACCAAAATTTCGTCTTTGGATATTCTATTATTAGCCAGTTTATGTAACAACTAATTACGATTGATAACATTTTTGGTCAATAATGTAATTTTGTTCTCTTATGAACAAAATCGTGGTATAGATTTTGTAAAATACCCGTAGTTTGACAAACGGAAAATCAAAATAAAACATTCTATAATTTACAAAAATGTATTTTATATATTTACAGTAAAATATATGTACAACAAATCCTTGAATTTGACATCTGAATTTAGGAACTGGCACTTCATTTGTGGTATTCCGTAAAACATGCCAAACATAGTCCGGGATAGCCGGGACAAGCTAGGCAGTGATAAATTGTATCCATCCTTTTGCCCTTGGATTTGCAGTTCCTACACTTCTTCCTCATCGTTTTGCCATTATTTCTTGAAATTAAAGAGTTTATGTAACATGCTATAAAACAAAGTTATGAACAAAGTGGGTTTATTTTCAGTAATATGGTACATGGTAATATGGTACTAATTTGCTTATTGCTAATTGTAAATTATATAAATGTATCTTACCTGTTTGGCATTTAGATGGGAAATGATCGTTTTCCTTGGGGCTTAGAGCTAAAGCTAAGCGGGGTTTATTGGCCAATAGAGCTTTGATAACAACAAGTCTGCAAATATCCATTTACTATCACCATCTGCAGGTAGTGTAAAAAAAGCTTTTTGTACCAACGTAATGTTTTACGCTCACAGGGATAGTAGGCCATCAATTGATCCTTTCTATCAACCCCTGACATGTATGTATTGTATTTAATTATGGGCAAAGGTTTTTGCACTCTAGCTCCACGTTTGTTTCTTGTATCAGTAAGTTCATTGCTGTGTTCAGTAGAAATATACATCACTGTCCTCTTGTCTTGCCATTTTCTTACCATAACATGGTCCTCGGAGTACTGAGCAATGGTTTCTCCTTTCCGCAACTTCTTCTTTATAACATCTGGAGGGTTCTGTTGCCGGTTTGCTTGCAAGGTTCCTGTGCAGTATATGCCCTTTTCTAGAAGAGATTTTGACAGGTCATGGGAATTGTAGAAATTGTCCATGTAAATTGCATGGCCATTGTTTTCTTTCCCCTCTACCAAGTGCTTCACCACTTTACTAGTATCACCTTTGCCACCCAATTCATCTTGTTGGCCAGTATAAATCAGAGTGTTGAGGGCGAGTCCATTTGGTTCAGTGAGGGTATAAATTTTTATACCATACTTGTGGCGTTTATTTTTTTATGTACTGTCTAAAAAACAAACGTCCTCGCCACAGTACCATAACCTCGTCTAGGCTAAGTTCCTTTCCCGGATAGTACACATTTTTCATTTTGTCATTAAAATGATCAACAATCATTCGAATCTTGAAAAGCCGGTCATCATTTTCTTCATTGTTGTTGCAGAAATGTGAGCAACGCAAAATTATCAAGAAACGATCACGACTCATGTAGTCAGGAATGATATTTTTGACAATTGATCTGTTTTCCAATAATCATTTATACGTGGAATGATGATATTTCCCATGTGAAGGAATAATCCTAGAAAAACCTTGAATTCATTCATTGTCCTTCCATTTATTTATACGGGAATGTACTGCCAACTCTGCATTAGGGAAGGGCTCTGGCTATCCAGAAAGTATATTACATTTTGCTCCGTAGCCGCTAGGGGCGGGAGTATCACGGCCATGTTGATGTCAGGGCGTTTCTCTGTTCAGTGGCTATCCAGCCATGCTAGTGAGAGGTTACTGTCACTCCTTGTTGTTTTACAATAGCAGTTTAAAATGTGTGACGCAATTGAAAATCCCATGAGTTTTGAAGTAGGGTTGGTAGTACGGTTTTTTATTCGTATGGTTTTTTTTATATAAGTATCTTATAACAGGTGATAAAGTTATTGTGATGTATTGATTGTTTTTATGCTAATTTCAGTGACAAAGAAGAGAAAGAAGAACATAATAATAAATTCTGCCAGAAGCAACAAAATAAAAGTAACACGAGACCAGAGAAAGAGGAAATAAAGCCAAAGCCAATAGAAACAACAACTCGAAAGTCAAGTGATGGAGTTCAGGGGAACTGTGATTGGGGCAGTAATGTAGAGTCCACAGCTTCCAGCTCCCACTTCCTCAAGTGCAACTCGAACATTCCACTTCACAACAGGTAGGTTCAAACTGTAATAAACCTTCATATATTCGATCTTACTTTATACGTAATGAGAAACCCACAGTTAATAACACTTGCCAGTGATATACATAGCTACAACACCCATAATAAAAATAAAACAATAATTAACTTTCACAGATTGGGTGTCAATGTATAGTCACTCACTCCTTTCACTTAAGATTTATAATAAATTGGAGCATCTCATTCTTAAATGTTTCTAATTTGTTGTAGGTTTTTGTATGTAATTGTATTTGTATAATTTTATGTATTGATTGTTAAATTTTCTACATTAATTTTTAAATTTTATATGTTAATTGTTAAATTTTATATATTAATTGTTAAACTTTATACTTATTGTTAAATTTTATATTTGTTGTTGAATTTTATATTTATTGTAGAATTTTATACCTATTAATGATTTCTATTTGGTTAGGACTTCTGTAAAATTGTATACGTTTTGTTACAATCTTGTTGCTTTTTAAAATTGTTAATGCCATGTTCTGGCTAGTTTTAATGCAGCCTGCTTAAAAAACAAAAACAAAAAGTAGTAGGAAACTGTATCAAACCACTAAGCTTATGTATTGTTGCTCTAAATGCTACTGTTGGACCTCTGTATGATTTCTATTTTATTTAGTTTGTAGAATAGTACATTATTTCATGTACTTTTGACTTGGCCATCTGGTGGCAAATAGACATTGACGGTACTTTTAGAAGTCTTACTGCCATAAAAATGATGTGTTTTGCTTTATAGACAGCTTTGACAGACCCCAGGGTAATGTTCGCAAAGGAGTTCTCTTTCATTCTCATTTACCCTTCAGAACCAGTTGGCAATTTAGGGTCATCAGGGGTATTGACAAAAATAACCAATCGGCAGTGTATTGCGACTACATTTACTTCTTTACAGTCGGTCAAAATTTTAATATAACTATTTACACATATTTCTTATAGTAAAAGTATAGTTCATGGAAATTATCATTTTATAAAATATTAATGTTGTCCAGTAATGGCTTTATTGTTTTCACCTGTTTCCTGAATTAAAGGTTGGTGATATTTCATTAGTTTGAGCATCATGTGAATCACATTTTGGAGTATTATTGCCAATAAATGGACTGTCTTTATGTTATCTCTCAAGGCAAAAACCTTTCTACTATTATTAGTTTTTCTTTCTGGAAAAATATTATTAACAATTTTTACAAAAAAAATTGATACATTTAGAAGAAAAATAACATTTTATTGTGAAAATGTCTATGCCATGACCTATTGAACAATATATACAATTATAGAAAAAGTCATTTTTCTGAAATCCGTCCAAAACATATGGTTCATAAATTGTGTTTAGATTCCTCTTTTGTCAGTGAATTAGTTGCAATTATAAAAATGCAAGAATAGTAAAAAGTACAAAAATAGTTATAAAACAATTTGTTTCCTATTATACAACTATTTTAGTCAATATCAGTTAGATTCTTAAAGGCTTCTTCAAATATTTGGATTAATGATTTGAAAGTAATTTCTGTTAACTTATTGTCAAATCTTAAAAATAATAACTCCAGGTATATCAATGGTGAAGCCTAGCAAAATAATTTCATAGTTTGGAATTAATCCGGAGCCAAGTTGCTGTATGATAACTTACATTGGTGGTTGTGATTTCATAACCAGTTCTGGCGGTTTTTCCTCTCAACGCTGCTTTTTACCTCTTCATAAGAGAATTATATGACATTATTGTGTGATGATAAAAATCTAAACACAAATACACAAAGCAATATTGTTGTAGGTCAGAGGACAAGAACAATGTGGAGGACGGTAGCAGTGATGCCGAGAATGAGCGTGTGTTTCTCAACTGTGAGCCCAAGAAGAGACGGCTGAGTCTAGACAAAAAGTGCACCAAACCAGGCACCCGGAGGCGTCCCTCCCTCCCTGCACTTAATGGTCAGTTTGTAATAATGCTGTGGGGTAACTACACTCTGAATCTTTTGGCCAATCCAATTCTGAATTTGAGCCAATCCTGGCACCAAAATCAATAGACCAGCATATATATTTGTCCTTTTTGGCATAAATTTAGAACTTCAAGGATGTTCTCAGTTGTATTCACTGAGTAATAGATATCAGTGCAGTGTTGAGTGACGGTGGATCTTTATTTTGTCATTTTTATGTTCATTGTTTTGTTTTCTAAAAGATCTACAAAATTGGTCTAAATAGGAATACGGATAATCTGAACATTTAATTTTATATACACCTAACTGATCAAATTTATTCAAGATGCGGCCTCGGTTTGATAAAATATTAGAAACACGATTTGTGGTTATATATATTAGTTCCATTTCATTTTCTTTATTTCTTTTTTTAAGCCGGTGTATGCATTGTGTTTTTATCCTCTGATGACGGTACCTATCTTTATACCGAAACGCGTAAGCAGTTTTAAATATTAGATTGTATGACAAGGTATGTTTTTAGCCTGTTAATGTTATTCACTAACAAGAATGCTGGGCACTAAATAGTTAATCACAGCTCTTGCTGACCCTTAAAACGTCTTCCCACAAATACTGTTATGAATAGTATCTTTTTAATCTATTACTCCTTATTATGTAGTATATATATATATATATATATATATATATATATATATATATATATATATATATATTATAGAAACATTAAAACCACAATGTTATAACTCCAGTTGCTAAACTAAATTTCGGTTGTATGTTTTAATTTTCTTGTTCACAGTGAGTTTTTATCTTATTCAATTTTTTTCAGGTAAAGCAGGAGGTTTATGCAAGTCCAAAACTCTGGAGGAATCCACGAGAATGTTGCGAAGTGCTACGCCAATCAAGACTCTCAGGTCGCGCAACATAGACCTCAGCGAGATGACTGCAGGCATCGTGGGAAAACGCGGACGAGCTCCAAGTCCATTGATAAGCAAAAAGCAACGTCTCGATGACCAGTGCACTCCAAGTCCCATCCTCGGCAAACGGAAAACTCCCAACAAAATGTCTGACGTAGAATCACCAAATTCTGGTTTTCTCAAATCCTACTTAGAATCAGGAGACGGTTCTGATCTGTTTTTTGACTCTAACGAATCCGTACTCGGAAGTGTTTCATTGCCGATTGCTGGAAAGCAAGACATACAAGAAATCACTGGATTCTCCAGGAAAGTCCAGAGGAAACACAAGTCTATATCTCCTTCCATGTTAGGTAAATGGCGGGACTCTGTAATCACTTGTAAAGGAAGAGTAGAAGCTGGTAAATTAAAATCAGCCTCTGATAGTGAACTCTCCCCCGTGCTCGGAAAATTTGTACCTCATAATAGGAGACTCAGGAGGTTTAAGGAACGTCACACCACATCGAGGCATTTCATTTCAAAGAGGAAAGTTAAGTCAACGATCCCCAGATTAAGTACAGGTACCTCATCATCCAGATCGAACATGGAGAAACTCTAACATATCATTTTAAATCAGTTCATAAAGAGTGATGGTTGAGACTTTTTGTGTTTCATGTTTGAGTCGAGTTTGTTTGTAATTAATTGGTTAATAGTCACTATATCCAAATATATTTAAACTGCAAACATTAGTCCATTTTACCTATTAGTTAATAACAGTGAGTAGTTAACTATAACTAAACTACTAATATGAGTTTTTAAAACATTTGCGGATAAATTACTATCAAAGTATTGTTCTAGAAGTTAATTTAATGAAACTGCTATGTTTATACTTCTGGTATAGTCAAGGGATGCGTTTCAGAGAATTTTAGAATTCTAAATTGTAGCCTAATATTTAAATTTGGTGCCAAAAAGATAAAATAAGTGATTGTACTATGACCTCCTGTAAATACAGCGATAACAGTTTGCATCTGTATTCAATAAAAGTGGCTTTGTTGAACTGAGTGAAAGGTGTATGGATGTGAAAATAATTATTTTAATATTAGATTTATATTTACAAAGTTGTTCAGAAATTATAGAGTTGACATTGCACTCGGCGTGACTTTTTATTTAGTGACCAAAAATTTTAAACAAACTTGACTCGACTTGAAAAGTCCGTCTCAGAATGAGTGTGCACGTAACCTTCCATTCCTCTGTGGCATATTTCCATGGTCAGCTTTTAATAACTGTTTTTACTGTAAATAAATCTATCTTTTGTAACTATTAGAAGATAACTTTACTCGTTAGACCAAAATGAACTGAGATCTCGTACCGTAGGTGATATAGTGATAGCTCTTGCTCCGATACACGCAATGTGGTCTTACATCAGCAACAAATGGCCTTAATTCTGTTAGTCTCTGAAGAACAGTATTTTATTGTTATTTCACTACTCAACGCAGGAACCGAGTGCCTTACGCAGACCTTTACGCAGACCAGGCAGGCTCTGTCTACTGGTATACACACCCACAGACTAAACATATATTATGATAGTAGAACTACATAATACTAGACAAACTCTTTGAATAGGAGGGTATGCATGAAACTAAGAAAGCATCTCTACGTCGTTTCTAGCAAATGGGCAAATAACGCAAAAAAATAATAATCTGTAGGGACAATGCCAATGTCTTGTGCATATCAACACAATGCATTCATGATATCTTTTACTAAGACTTTGAGGGGCCAGCTTGTCCCTCTACGTAGTATATAATGTTTCTGGTGTGCATATTTTTGGCAAGAGGTGTCTTTTTCTAGATGGTATTATTTGCCCATAACTTTTGCTAGGATCGCCGTAGAGATGTTTTGTTCATTGTGTTTCCATTGAGTGGACCTTAAAAATGACATGTCATAAGATATAAGTTGCAATTTGAAAATTTTAAGTTACCCCCCTTTGAAAAGAAAGGAGTGAAATATTTTCACCCTCCAAAAATCCAAAAAAGTAATTTAATGAGTATGGTGAAGGTTGTACATTGATGTCTCAATCCGTTTGGAATATATCCAGGTATGAAAACCATGTTCCACCGAAAAGTTGCATGAAAAACGTATTAAGGATAATATTACCCTGAAAATTACATGTTCATAATTTAATAGTTGCAATTTTTAGCATAATGTATTTCTTGAAAATGGTCAGTGTTGAACGATATTTGTAAGTATGAAAGATAAAGAAAGTAATAGCGTGCTAAACAAAAGGACTAAACACAAATTACTCTATAGTAATGCTTATTTGAATGTTTTTAAATTTGGGTATTTTTTAGGGTTAAGGTACTTCTGTGAAATATTTTTACATAACATGCCATTTTAAAGGAAATTCATTGCAAATTAATAATTTAGAAGGTTTTTTGTTGAGAGTGGAATATACAGATATTTTTATAAACTCCCAAATTGGTCCGCCATTTTGACACATATTATTTTTTTAATGTAGTGAGTATAGCAATAACACTTAACACATTTTTATTTTCAACATTAAAACGCGCTTTTGATTCGTACTCAAAATTCATATTCCTACTTTTAGTAACTGTTGTTTCTTGTGGTGATAAAAATTATAATTGATTATTAATTAACCCAATAAAAACTAAGAACAGTTAACATTAGTAAAATTAAAATTCATCGAACTTACTAAATTCAGTATTTTATAACAGATGTTCAAACTGTTCCCCTTTGATCGTCTGAAAAGTAGATTAAAATATCATGAAACTCTTCGAATTTCTTGTACAATTCGGTTTCAATTGTACAGTTTTACACATTGTCTTTAATATGATCTACACACAGTAATGTAGTGGTAATAGATCAGATGAACTTGCAAGCCAGTCAATATATAATATTTAAATACATAAAACATATTTATTACACATTTTATATTTTAAAACATTTAACTCAAAATAGTACTATATAAATATTTAGTTAAAAACTTGTTTTCTATTTTTTGAACAAGGATATTTTTACTTTTAATCAGCCGCCATTTTATACTGTAGTAAAATAATGAACTCGTAAGTTCCACTGTTCATTTTCTTTTTCATTGAGACCTTTAGAATGATGTGCTGCTTGACGGGGGTTTACGTTTAAAATGTTTGTTGCCCTTGTAATGGAGGGTTTAGGAAATGGGGGCAAAATTCTGGTTGGAACCCAAAAGTGCATTTTTATACCCTATAACTGTTGTATACTTCGTTTCTGGGTGCAGCTTTTTACAAGTTAATCTGGTATGTCCATAAATTTAATTCACCCGTTCCTAAATATCTCAACTATTTAATCTTTATTATCAACATATACAGTGTGAGTTAAAAGTATGGATCCACTCTGTTTAGTTTTTGATGGATAAAGATGGAGGGATGAAACTCGGGATACCTTTCTAGGAAATAGAACTGAACAATTTTTAGTCACTGTTATAACTTTGTCCATTTCCTAAATATGGAATTTTGGGAGAGCAGCTGAAAATTATTAAACTTAAAAACCCATTAAGTAACACCTCATTTGAAAGATCTTGTTAAAAGAAGAAAAACAGTGGAAACTAGAGCTTCCTATCTCAACCCAGTACAAAGTAGTTCATTGAACCTTTTTTATCTTGCTCAACCTTCAATGGCCAAAGATAAAAAAATTAAACTCGGGACATCCCTCTAGGAAACAAAAGCGAACAATTTTCCCAAAATTTGTTTTTTGGGGCAGTTATAATTTTTTAATGTAAAGTTAAAGAAGCACAATTAATACAATTATATTAAGCAGAAAAAGGGGCTAAAACTGACCAACCCGTGTGTTTTATATCAGATGTTCAAACTGATGTCCCAGGACAGTTTGACATAAGTCATATATTTGGCCATTAAATACATATTTGTACAATAGGCTACGTCATACAGATACATACAAATAAAAGCAATTAACATATACAGATACAACTACCTACAGACTAACTTTGGAAGACTAGACTAGATACATCACTTTTAAAGAACTCATCAATTTTGTAAAAATGATTGTTCAACAGCCAATTGTATAAAATATTCCTAAAACTATTGAAGCTACTATAATGAGCAGAAAGATGCAGCCTATTAAATAGCCTTATGCTAACAATTTCATAAGAGAATTTAGTGTTACTTAACCTAGCAAAAGGTACATGAATTTGGTGAGAATTTCTAGTAGCATAAGAGTGAACATGCTCATTGAGGACATAATTATTAACATTATTTTCTGCAAAAAGTAGACAAGATAAAATATATAGATTTACAACAGTTAGTATTTTACTACAAATAAAGAAGGGTCTACAGTGCTCAAGACAATGGCGTTGTTGTGAATTCTGACTGCTTTCTTTTGAATTATCAATACTTCATTTATACTGCTACAGTTACCCCATAATAATAGACCATATGTAATTACACCTTGAAACAGGGCAAAGTAAACCATTCTAAGATAGTGTTTGTCTACACAGTGCCTCAAATGGTACAAGAGATATATGACCCTGCTCAATCTTTTACATACATTATTTATATGAGAATGCCAGGTCAACTTTTAATCCAGACTGATACCTAATAAATTAACCACATTATCATTACAATCAGCTTGAAGTTTTAAGGAGAAAACCATATTTTGAGTTTTTTCTAAATTCAACAACAGAACATTTGATTTATACCATTCATTTGCTTCATCTATCATACATCTTAGTTTAAGCTCTCTTTCATTCTGATTATTTACTGTTGTAAAAAAAGTGACATCATCAGCAAACATTACTGATTTATAACTCACATTGTACTCAAGATCGTTAACCATAATTAGAAATAAAGTAGGGCCCAGAACCGATCCCTGTGGCACGCCAAACTTTACCTCAGAAGATTTTGAAAGATTAGTAAAAATATTTTGTTTCCGATATGTCCAAGCCTGTTGTAGAAGCTTGAAATGGCACGCTGTATGGATTCACACGGGATTTTTTTAATTTCCGCTACTATTCTGTCCCTAAGGTCATTAATGCACTGGGGTTTTGTTTTATAGACGTTTTTAATGTGACCTCACACAAAGTAGTCAAGTGGAGATAGATCTGACGATCTTGGTGGCCACTCGATACTTCCTCTTCTGCCTATCCAGCAATTTGGAAAAATATTGTTTAAATACTCGCGGACATGCAGCCCATAGTGTGGAGGTGATCCATCCTGCTGGAACCAAACTTCATTACAGTAGTTAGTTGCTTCTTTTTAAAAATTTTGAGCCACTCTCCCAAAATCCCATACTTGGGAAATGGGCAAAGTTGTAACAGTGACTAGAAAGTTCACTTCTATTTCCTAGAGAGGTGTCCTGAGTTCGATCCCTCCATCTTTATCCATCAAAAACAAAACCGAATATATCCATACTTTTAAATTCTTTACTGTACACCTATTTGAATTTTTTTTATAAGTACTGATACTATTTTTCTTTTTGCTCCAATCTGAATTCCTTTAGAACATTTTAATCACCAAGATATTGTCCTTCCTTTATTTAAACTTAGTTTTCAACAATAAAAAAAGGATTGTAAAAGTAGGAGGATTTTTCCCAAGATTTGCCATTGTTCAGTAATACAAAACATCAGTAAAACTACGCTCTGAGATCTGGAATCTGATCTTTTCCTCAGGTGGATCACTAACCTAAACCAGAACTACAATCTAGGTTTAAATAAACAAATAATACCAAAGCATTGTGACAAGCATCAGAGATCACAACAAATATGTTGTGTGTCATCTCAATTGCTCACTATCTCTAAAACATGCACTTGATAAGACAAACAATAATTATTATCAACTGAACTAAAAGAATACAGGTCACAATAAGTTTGCACATATAATGAATCATAGAATAGCAAAACACAACACTGTCACTGTACTGCAGAACTGTGACTTCAAAGCACAATAATACTCTCACTATACTGCAGAACTGTGGCTTCAAACCACAATAATACTCCCACTGTACTATAGAACAGTGATTGTCATCCACAACAATACTCTCTCTGTACTGTAGAACAGTGACTGCCAACCACAACAATACTCTCACTATACTGCAGAACTGTGACTTCAAACCACAACAATACTCTCACTGTACTATAGAACAGTGATTGTCATCCACAACAATGCTCTCTCTGTACTGTAGAACAGTGACTGCCAACCACAAAATACTCTCACTATACTGCAGAACTGTGACTTCAAACCACAACAATACTCTCACTGTACTATAGAACAGTGATTGTCATCCACAACAATACTCTCTCTGTACTGTAGAACAGTGACCGTCAACCACAACAATACTCTTACTGTGCCATAGAACAGTGGCTACCAACCACAACAATACTCACTGTACTATAGAACAGTGATTGTCAACCACAACAATACTCCCACTGTACTGTAGAACTGTGACCTCAAACCATAACAATACTCTCACTGTACTATAGAACAGTGATTGTCAACCACAACAATACTCTTACTGTGCCATAGAACAGTGGCTACCAACCACAACAATACTCACTGTACTATAGAACAGTGATTGTCAACCACAACAATACTCTCACTGTGTTGTAGAACAATGGCTGCCAACGAACCACAATACTGTCACTGTACTGTAGAACAGTTACACCCAACCACAACAGTAGTGTCACTGTGTGGAATTTACTCGTCCAAGCAACTTTTGTATGATTACCTAACATCATATTTACATAATATTTAAAGTGACAAGTTTTGTGAGAAGTTGAAATAGTATATGCTGAACTGGCCACCATCTAAATTTTATTGTTACTGTATAAAAAAATTAGTCACAATAAAAAATCTCAAAATATTTTACTGTTGCTCTGGAGAAAATGAAATAGGTGCACAGAACCTGTTAGTTACCTGGGTTAGTTATCTTCAGTAAACAGATATTAAAACTAAACATCTGTCAATAGATAATTAGCAAAAACTTTATCATCTGTCGAAATAGGTATGTTGTGAGAAATGTTGCAACTTAGATTGAACTTGAACACGACATCGGCCACGTAAACCAAGGGATTAAGTTGTACGGATTGAACACACTAGACTATATTTTTTATGTAATGTTTCAAGCACAGATCGTAAATATTGTCAGTTTTATGAGCCTGCACATTTTATTTAAATAATTTAAGTGTTTTGTACGATTACAGCACTTTGTTGTTGTACAGATTATGTGAATATCAGAGAATGTTTTGTGACAGAAAACAGAACCGACACCTTCCTCTGTTATCCGTCATTAACAATCTCAGATATCATAATGTTATTGTTACTGGTTTATGCCTGACTAAATAAAACTAACTATCCATGAAGAGATGGTATAATTAATAAGCATAAATTATGTCATAGACTGACAAAGAATTTAGTACATAGGTATGTTACATAAACCTTGTTTTTATAACTATGTTAGTACATAATAATCATAATAATACATGAAATGAAAATCAGAGGAAAGCATATTGTTGTATTAGGATATCCAAATATTTACTATTTTAAGTTTACTGTAATTCAAACATTGCCTAAATTAGTTTTTCTTTTAACAAAAGAAAAACTTGTGTACTTTTGGATTCAATTCCTAATTTGCCATAATATCCTTATCAGTCAGAGCTAATAAAGGGTAGATCAGACTTTTTAACCCTTTCAGACCCACGTAATTTTAGATTTATTGGCAAGTATATGTCGTTGACTATTGCCATAAAATTTGAACCATAATTGGCCATTATTAACGTTTAAATAAAAGTACTATATTCTTTATATTTACATATATGAATCATTTTTTAATCATGTACAACAAATGTGTGTATTGAATATTAATAAAAATAGATGTTTAAAATTAAAATATTTTGTAATAATATTCAAAGAAAAAACCGTATCATAAGTTTATTGCATTGTTTAATGATGCTCAACTTTATGTTCAATATAGTTAGTGTTTTATTAAGAAAGCTATGGCTATTTTTCCTTTTGGCTTCATTAAGTTTTTGTTGTGAATGTTGAGTTAAGCTCCAGTTCGTCTAAGTTCCAATCTTAGTGCAGCGACTGAAATTTGACGCAGTCACAGACTTGACTCCTGGAATCTGGAGTCACGTTTGACTGAAGAGATCCAAAATAATTCGGTGACGAAGAAGCTCATAACGAACTTGTTACATCGTTCGACATCAGAGACACTTAGACCACAATATACAGGGTGATTCATGAAGTTCTCCCCCACTTCTACAGCACATTGTACTAGTAAAAATAATGAAAAAATGTTATATAAACATAGGTCCGAAAACGCTTCGTTAGCGAGTTACAGCTAGCGAAAGATTTCGCCTGAATTCCTGGGTAAAGAGTAAAAATAAAGCCATACTGAACTTTTGGAAAGGTTAATTAAGTAAGAAATATCGTGGATTCTTATTGTATTTTTTACCTGATAAAGCTAATAAAATAGGTTTCAGAACTGTACCTGTAGTAGTTTTTGAGGGATTCAGGGTTAAATGCAAAAAATTGGGGCACGAAACAATGTTTTTTTTTTTAAGTTTGATGTACAATAACTTTGTTAAATTTGGTAATAAATACATAAAGTTAACAAAGATTAATTGTAGAGAATTTAATTCTGAGAAAATTTTATATAATCAAAGTCTAAAATAAAACAGAAATAAGTACCAAAAAAATCGATTTTATTCAGTATAATACATTACTAGCTGTAAAGAAATACCGTACAGTATTTAGTTAAAATAAAACAAAAACAAAATGTTTGTTCCTTAATGATGGGATAAATTGAGAAAACAAGATTAACTGTTAAAATAAATTTGTTTGTAAATAAAAATATCATATTTTATTACGTTGTATTTTTTTTTTTTAATAAAAATTTACATCAAATGTTCGAAAATAAATGAAGCAAATATTTTCCCATTATTATTTACTAATCATCGAAATGCAGTTTTTTGTTTTATTAATTTCTAAGTTGGTAACGCACAAATAACAGCTGATCAACAATGGTATTCTGTACTGTTACGTTAGAACTGTGTTAGTGGTGTTTTGCAAGCTACAGCAGGAGATCGGGTTCTGTGAATCGTGTTATTAAATGCCATTTTTCTGTGAGTTATAATTCGATTGTTTATTCAGCGAAAAAATGCCTTACTTATTTTACATCAGAGGAATACGCTGATATGGTTCTTATTTTGGGTTACTGTAATGGTAATGCTAGAGCTGCTGTAGAAGAATATGAACTACGTTACCCTAATAGGAGGATTCTAGATACCAAAACAATTTCAGGAACTTTTCGTACTCTTCGGGAAACAGGATCACTACCAAGTACTAGAACCAATTATGAACGAGCTGTCCAACTTGATGATGATATTGTTATTAATGCTGTTCATCGCAGTCCAGGTGTAAGTACACGACGTATTTCTAGGCGGATAGGAGTTTCCGCAGTCAAACGGTGTGGAGGTCACTTAATCAAAACAAATTTTATCCGTTTCATAAACAAAAGGTTCAACATCTACAGCTAGGGGATGGTCCGCTTCGCTTGGAGTTTTGCAACTTTTTGAATATTAATAATCAACTCTACAAGCGTATTTTGTTTACGGATGAGGCACAATTCACTCGGGATGGTGTCAATAACTTGCACAATGAACACTCATGGGTAGAAGAAAATCCACATGAGGTAGTGGAACAGAACTTTCAACACTGATTTAGCGTCAATGTCTGGTGTGGCCTTTTGCACATACGGCTGATTGGGACCTTTCATATTACCTGGACGCCTAAATGCTGAGTTCTATTTGCATTTCCTTCAAGAAGAGTTGCCGCCGCAGCTGTTAGAGAATGTTCCTTTACATCTCAGACAAAATTTGTACTTCCAGCATGACGGGCACCTCCCCACTTTTCATGTGCCGTTTCTGCTTACTTAAATCATCAATTTCCTGGGACACTGGATTGGTCGTGGAGGGCCTCACCCTTGGCCACCAAGATCACCAGATCTATCTCCATTGGATTATTGCATCTCGGGGATGGATGAAAGACATTGTATACAAGACAAAAGTGAATTCTCGTGATGAATTAATTGCCCGTATTATGGATTCGGCTGTGCAGATACAGGGAAGTCCTGAAAAATTAAGAAACGCAATACACAAAACGTGCTGCAAAATGTATTGATAATGATGGCCTCATTTTCGAACATCTATTATAAAAAGGTGCGTACGGTTGGCCAACCTGATTAATTTTGCTTAAAACTAGTAATGTATTATACTGAATAAAATCGATTTTTCGGTACTTATTTCTGTTTTATTTTAGACTTTGATTATATCAATTTTCTCAGAATTAAATTCTCTACAATTAATGTTTGTTGATTTTATGTATTTATTACCAATTTAACAAAGTTATTGTACATCAAACTTAAAAAAAACCATTGTTTCGTGCACCAATTTTTTGCATTTAACCCTGAATCCCTCAAAAACTACTACAGGTACAGTTCTGAAAACCTATTTTATTAGCTTTATCAGGTAAAAATACATAAGAATCCACGATATTTCTTACTTAATTAACCTTTCCAAAAGTTCAGTATGGCTTTATTTTACTCTTTACCCAGGAAGGAATTCAGGCGAAATCTTTCGCTAGCTGTAACTCGCTAACGATGCGTTTTCGGACCTATGTTTATATAACATTTTTTTCATTATTTTTACTAGTACCAATGTGCTGTAGAAGTGGGGGGGAGAACTTCATGAATCACCCTGTATAGAGTAATCTATGTGAAGAGGTATTCTCATTGTCTCATCACCTGTGAACTGGAACTGATCTCAACATTCACATTGAATCAACCCTTCCCACCATAGCTACGTTATGTGAAGTTTTTGTTGTTTGTGGTACTTGTATCTACAAGAACAAAAAAATTAGAATCGGTCCCTTTTGTTTTAAAAAAATCTCAGATATTTTTTCACTCGTATCTGTAACATTTGCTCAGTTTCATTATGAAATGTACGTAGAGAAATAGTTTTTTAATGATTTGGAACTACAATGTTGTTGGTGTAATCCAATGAAAACCCAAAAACATTTCCAAAGTATATTTTTCTAACATTTTGATAATCTCATTTTAAAGGTCGTGATAAAAGAAAATTAACAACACAAACTAGAGGTCTTTGTTGTAACCCAGTACAAAACGGCAGTAATTTGAAAGTTTTAGAAGTCAGAATTGACTAATACAACCGAAGCATAAGTAACCTTTTAATATTGTAACGGTTGAAGTTAATATTGTAACGGTTCAAGTACTTCATAACATGCCATAAAGGTGTGCAGAGTTGAGTTTTTCTAGTATGAACCGTTACTACATCAACGGTCAAAGTCTCCAGACTTTTTTTTAACCCTGTATGCCCAAAAGTTTCTCTAATTATTTCACACCAAATAAGACCTTATATTATTAAAAATAAATATGTTAAAAAAAATAATTGAGATACGGATAGCCAAAGCTTTCTTAATCAAATGTAAATGTTATTAAAACTTTGTAAAACACTTTTGATTAGTTAATAATGTAAACACATTTATAGTGACATTGGGATAGAAAGGGTACAGACTCCTCAGCTTGTACATACAAAAGTACTAACTAACCTTTCACTTCATTGCATGGGCAGTAACGATTAAGTAAAAATATCAAACGTACCAGTGAGCATATCGGAAGCCTTACTCTGCATTGCCGTGTCTTTATATGGAAATCAACTGTGGTCATTGTTAACAGTATTTTCAACAGAGTAGTCCGTTTCACATGTGATCACCACAATAGAAAAATTAATCATTGTTAACCGCGTTACTGGAAGGTCATTGTAGTTTTTAATTGAAAATGGAGATTGATGCGTGCTAACTGTGGTTTCTGTAATGTTCGGGACGAAGGTGTGAGATCAGAGTGCCTACTATAACATAACTATGTTTTGTATTATATATGTATTTATTGTATAAGATTATATTAGATGAAGTGCCTCTTTTTATTACGGTATCAATAATAATTGTAAAGGCTACTATTTTTATATACAGTTGTTTTTGAATATGGATGACATAAAAGTATCTTAACGTGTACAGACATTTTGCTTCATCCACCTAACAGCAATACCTGTGCTTTTGTGTGGTGAGCAAAATACTGATTTCAATGTGTATTGTACGTTTTGTATTTTATGTTGATTTAAGTTGTTTGTGATGTCGAGTGATTTTAAGTATAAGATTTATATTATTTAGTCTAGATTTTAATTCAAACCATTGTCGTTATGTCAATTGTTTCATTGACATATTTTAAGTAATAATTTGATATCTGATTGTAAACATCAGTATGTGTATATATATACCCTACATGATTTGATGTCAGCTGTTGATGAGTATATTTTGTTTTTATACAAGTTTTAGATGATTTTCGGGTGACATTTTTATCCCACTGTAAACACTAACAATCATAATAACATGTATAATATGTTTTAGTATATATTTTGTCTAGTGATTTAATATGTTTTGGATCAATTGATATTTTATTAATATTGTTATTTGCAGATTTTAAAAGTGTTCATAATAATCAGTTTTATAGTGAATCTGTTAATTATTGAAGTAATTTTTGTTTATTTTCACTTATATTGTAAAAGGTCGTAGATATTGCATAAACTTGTATTTGTAGTTATTTGATAATAAACATATATTGGATAAATGAATACGTTCCTTCTTTTAATCCTCTAGTTTATGTACAGAATTCAATTTGGTTGAGAAAGAATCCATTAAAATCCGAATGGGCTGAGACAGCCCGCCATAAGGAATTACACAGCGTATTTGTCACTATAGACAAATGCTGTGATTTTTTTCTGGAACTGTTTTGATTTACTGCCCCAATTTTGTACTGTTTATATCCCTTTCTGTACATGATTATTGCAATTATATTTTACTACCATAGAGAGTTCAAGTTGTTTAACACCACCTTAATAGAAACATATAAACGCATTATGTTAAATTATTTTATTTTAGTGTCTAACCAATAAATGGTACCAAAAACTTAATTTTGACAAAAAAAACACAACTAGTTATAGAGTAAAGGCCAAAAATAATGTGTTTTTGGGTTTAATTTTTAATTTTGTTCAATTGATTAACTTAAATTTTAGGTCTGTCTATACTAATTTATGTATAATTGTTGATAGAAAAAAGCTTGTTGGAGGGATATGGTAAATAAAATAAAAATAAATAAATAACGTCTTTATTCAGCAAGCGTTCTTCAAAGTTACACACTCTGGTTGACAAGACAACTCTTGTCATAGCATACAAATAAATAATCATTAAAATCTAAAACTTAATAAAATTACATAAAAATCTTTTTGACATGGTTTTTTAATGAACGGTAACTAAGGCTCTTCAAAGCAGGGTCATTGTGATTGTGATATATCATTATAAAGAGAAAATGAAACCAACAATTAGTAATGGGCAAATCCAGAATTGTCTAATCCGGTTCCAAATCAATTGATTCTTGAATTTTGAATCCTAATAGTTTATTGTTTTCACCTAAGTATGATTTAAACAAAATCAACCACTGTTCCAATTCTGCCCTTCTTAAACCCTGGAGTCTGTCTGATAATTTAAAAAGTAATCCAAGAATACCATTTTACCCTAAAGGGATTTGCAGAGATTCTGAGAAGGAGTTATATTTTTAAGAACAATGTCATAAAATTGCTCTACATTGTACTGTAATTTGATAGATTATTATATGGGCTTTCAAAATGTACGCCTCTAAACTTAAATCATTCTGTCAACATGGAATTATCAGAGTTCGATGGGTTGACTGTTTTGGTGGTGGGAGGTTATGGAGATCGTTTGAGATCATACAATGACCTATTCATTCAATAATGAGTTTTCAGACCACATCAATCCTATAACAAAGTGTGCAGTGGCGAGGATAGTACAAAGCTTCAAGAGATACACATGGTGTAAAAAACAGGCTAAGGTCAGGTAGGCCCCCCACAATTGATGAAGATAAAAGATTAAATGTAATGGAATCTTTTGTAGAAAATTCCTATTTATCTATGAGAAGAGCTGATTTGCAGCAAAACATTGCCCATAGCTCAATAAGAAAAGTCCTCGTCGAGAAAGAACACACAAATTTTAAAGTTTAATTAGTACAAGAGTTTCGTGAGGATGACTGATCGTAGGGTTGAGTTTTGTAACATTATGATGAGTAAACTAGACACAGAACCGGGGCCATTAAACAGAATACTGTTCAGTGATGAGACCACATTCATGAAAAATAATAAGTAAATAGTCATAACTTTCGGTATTGGTCTGACGTAAATCCATATTGGTATATTGAAGCTCATACACAACGTCCGTTATAATTTAATGTTTTTGGGCAGGAATAATCAACAATACGTTAGTTGGACCTTTCATAATTGATGGACATTTAAACATTAAAAAATATTTAGAGATGCTTGCCGATCAGATTGTGCCTGCACTTCAACACATGTTTGGACAGGAGGCCGACAACATTTGGTTACAACTAGATGATGCACCTCCACATTATGACCGGAATGTGCGGCAGTATTTGGACAAGTATACTGTGAACAATTCGGCTCTCTTTCACATACAGATTACACAATACAAAGAAAGAATTTCTTAGCATAATACATTTTAACATTAGAAGTTACCGCAAAAATATTGACAGTTTAATCATTTTAATTTAGAGCTTGAACGTTAAATTTGATATTATTGTGCTCAAGGAGGCTTGGGTTGACAGAGATAGGACCTTGATTGCACTGGACATGACATACATATCATATGACATACACAGCACAGATAACAACTAGAATAGAAATGACGTGGTGATTGTTTACATGAGGAGTGAAGTGACACGACAGATTACTTTGGGAAAGGCGACAGGACTGCAGGTGGACTTTGATTGTGACCGTAGACTCTGGAGAGTACTGGGAGCGTACCGCAGTCCGACCAGGAACTGTGACATGTTTTTGGAGGAACAAAATAAATACTATACTCACTTCTAACGATATAACTAATTTTAAACATGAGTAATGACAGAAAAGACATATACGTAAACATATTAAATGGAGCTGGTCTTACAGAAAGTATTAAAAACCTACTAGAGTGACTGACAAATCTAGTACTTGCATTGACCATATATTTATCAAACACTCTGACTATAGTGTCAGGACTAGGGGTGTACTGACCACTGACCTGACCGACCACTACGCCGGGGTGGAGCGTGGGCTCCCTGTGCCGGCACCCACACTGATACTGAGAGTGGTACATACCTCGATCAACAGAAACTACACTGTCTACTGGAGACTCAGTCATGAGGCCATGTTCTTGAACATCAGAATGTTAATAAGTGCTGTGACGCATTTTTTAATGATTTAAAACAACATTCTAAAAGACAGAGTAACCGCAATAAAAATCAAACTATGGATTACAGCAGACCTAATTAGTGCGATTTGAAAGCGAGACAAATTAAGTAGGGCGTTAAAAATGCAACCCTTTAATACTACATTAAAAATAATTATAACTATTTTAAAAACGGTCTTTCAAGGAAATTCAAATTACGAAAAACAATTATTACAAAGAACAAATTTTAAAAATCATCGAACAATCCAAAAATGTTTCGGAAGATTGATAAGTGGTACATCACAAACAAAATCTGCTTTTCCCGTTCAAAACTTCACCTCGGTGGCGGATACCGGGGGTGGGAGGACCGTGGCTAATACTTTCAATGATTTCTTTTCACAAGTAGGGCTGACTTTGGCGAATAAGGAGACGCTCAACGACAGCCAGGTGGAGAAGTGCGTGGCTGAGATGCGTGGTGGCTCTATTCCTGGGCGTGACGATTTACCTTCGACTACCCTAAAAAGAATATTATACATTTTTTTTCCTCCTCTCAAACATTTAATTATTCTTGGTCTAACTTCTGGCATTTTGCCTGAAAATTTTAAACTGGCTAAAGTTATTCCGTTACATTGGAAATAAAGTACGTGCTATTCAAGGGAGTACACTTGGTCCGTTACCCTTTCTCGTTTATATAAACAACATAGCAAAGCTGAATGTAATAAACGTTACAACTATTCTCAGATGATACATTTTGTTCAAGGGAAGAACTAGCAAGAAGTTTATCAGGTTTCTTCGAAGAGCGAATGCTTATTCCAAATTGAATCGCTGAGTGGAAAAAGGAACATATTCCAAAAAAAGAAATTTTACAGGAGACAAAAAAAACCTTTTTAAGCCCAAACTAGTGTCCTGATTAAAAAAGTTACTATAGATTGTTTATAGGTCTTGTTGTTTTATTTTCATCTATATCATATAATATTGGTATATTATTGTTAATATATGACTTACGTCGACTTCTATCTTATGGAATATGTTCCTTTTTCTATTCAACAAGTATTTTTTTGAGTGGATGGTGAAAAAAACCCTTGAAAATTACTACAAATGTTGTGCTTTACTTGAAATTAGTTTATAAATTCAATTTACATAGTTTTGTATTGTTATAAAATTTATTCATGTTCATTGGCGTCATCATCAACCGCTCCAGTAGGCCAAGTTCTGCGCTCTTCATAAAATGTTAAGAAATCATGTGGTATGTACTTGATTAGTTTTCCCAAATCCTGAAGCTTTTGTTCTTTGATTGGAACCTGAAAAAAAGACTTCATTGGAGAAAGTATTTGTATTTTAATATATCAAACCTTTAACATGAACTTTAGGCTCTATGGTTAACTAAGTTAATGTAAGTGTGCATAGCCAATGGACATCACAGATATATTATCTTAAAAACAGGTAAGTAGTCTTACCTTTCCGTTGTAGACTCTGTTTGTTGGTAGGGGTACATCAACAATGTTAGGCTTATTTAACTTGAAAGTCATATGAACCACAGCATCGATAAACTCAGAAGTTTTTAAATAGCCTTTTCTCTCACTATCGACAGTAAAGTGCCTGCATTTGCTGATAGAAAATGGTGTCTTACTTTCAAGGCTTTTAGGTAACTTAGTAAAAAACTCGGGCCACCAGTTCTTACAGTCAAGTATGTCTTCGTTTTTAACTTCAATAACTTTATACGTTGGAACTTCTTTCTTTGCACTTTCTATGATGTCCTTGTACTGGTCCGGGGAGTAAATTCGATCGTGTCGCCTTACAGCTCTCTTAATGACTGCAAATGTGCGGTCACATGGCATGAAGCTATGGCCTCTTATTGGGAAATACTGATGAATGATTTTAAATCGATTATTCATCGTCAAAGCAGTGAGAACTCTACATAATGTGTGGTTTCGGTTTTGTCCACCGCAAGCGTCACTGAAGACGTGAAGTTCTGTTACTGTATTAGGGATGAAGTTTTCCACATAGTTTAGTATAAATGAGGCTACTTCATCAGGTCCTTTATTGGCAATACCTTCAGGGTAGTTGTAAAAAACTGCAGTGTCATTTTTTAAATCAAAAATTTTAAAAACGTAATACCAGAGTTTTCTTAAGTAGAACATTTCTTGAACGGGCAAATGTGGCAGTGGTAAGTTCTGCATGAAGTCAAAAACAATACCCATAACTTCAGGTTTAGCTTTACTAAGTTCTTTTACTTCTTGCAGCTTTGAAAAAAACTTTTTGGCTCGTCTTTTATGTACTACAAACTCCGCTGCTGCTGTGCGCTTAGCGTTGTCGTTGAGAGTTTTTGATTTTATTTTTGTCTGTAATTCCTCACATGTCGAACAAACATCCACTTGGGGCCTACCAAATCTGTATCCAAAGTTGTCTCTGAAATATTTCAAGAAGTACTCATACTTAACTATATTTTTCAAGTCTTCGTGCTTTTCAAGAAACATATCGTGCATTTTCCTCACAGTGAGAGTCGCATCCAAATAAGTAATAGGCATTTTAGTGTAATGAGTACTATATTTTGGGAAACTGTTGATATGTTCATCTATTTTTCTCAATACATCAGGTGACAAAACATTTCCACGATTTACATGTTTCCCTCTCATGTCAACGGGGGTTGTACCACTAATCAGAAATTTTGTTAACCTCAAAACTACTTTGTGAGAAATGGAATGAAGGCTAATAAAAGCCTTTCGACAAACTTCAATACGCTCACCATTCAATAATACAAAATATTTAAATGAAAAGTTATGTTTCTTTGACTGTGGAGTTAATGGCCTATGTCTAGCAACATCATGTTTTCAATACATGCCATTAAAAATGTATCCTGCTCATTTTTAGGCTTTCCATCATAGAGCATTGCAATAATACTCATTTGGTCGTTTTCAGTAATAAATTCCATGCATTTTTTTCTACAGCCACATTCTGGTCCAGTTACTTTGGCCTTAACAAACACACCTTTTGAGGTTACAAATTCCTTACCATGTCGCCTGGCATGTTTTTCCTTTTCCTTTATGTGTTTTTCTTTATTCACTCTTCCTTTCTTCCTTCTAGGTTCTCCATTCTCTGAGTTTCCACTCTCTGATTCAGACATCACTACACTTAAAACTATCACTAAAACCTCAGTAATTACTGTTTTAAACAGTTTAACACAATTCTTGAATTCAACTAATTAAATAACCAATAAAATCCAAAGGAAACAGATTGTAAACAAACAGTGCAGAAGTCAGCTGTTTAGTTCAAGAAAAGATCCACAGAGAAATAAAGTGTTGATTTGAGTGGAAAAAGGAACATATTCCAGGAATATGTCCCTTTTTCCACTCAATGTCTCAGTGTGCTGTTCTAATGCCCATTACAGACTATAGGAATATGTTCCTTTTTGCATTCAACAGATGAATCTCTCTTTAAATGACAAAATGGCTATCTCAACTCATTTCATGATTAATATGGAATATGTTCCTTTTTCCACTCAGCGATTCAATTGATTTCATTATAACATTTTAACAATGACCGTCAGTAAAACAAAATTGTTACCAATCACATTGAGGAATGTGAGTGAGCTACCCGCGGAGCTGCAATTAGCGCTACATTCGTGTGCCGACTTGGCTAACACCGCCTGTCACTGACTCCCTATCAAGAGGGTGGACCAGTACAATGTATATAACCCTCTCCAGCATAAGGTATACTTATTGACAAAAACTTAGATGAGAACCGCACATTAATTATTTAAAATCTAAACTTAGAAAAATTATTTACGTGTTTTGTCAGTTAGAACAAATTTTTAAATTATAATGAATGAAAACTGTTTATTTTGCATATGTTCAGTCTATTTAACAATATGGAATCATAGCATAGGGAGGGGTGCTCAAAACCACCATTTATCCATTAAATGTTATTTAGAAATCAATTAAATGAAATGAAATATGCCTTTATTCAAGAGGCGGAGTTAGGGCTATTTAGCCCTCTCTACCACTCAACCTCACATAATATACAGATTAGGATAAGGTATACATATTTACATTTAATTACCTTAAAACTATAACAAATTACATTTTAAATTTAACCAAAATATATACTACTATGTAATAATTAAAAATCAAATTTATCAGCTTAATATGTAGAAAAATTTTAAACAAAGATAAATTAAAACTTAAATTAACAATTTACTTTTCAAAGAATTTCTTGTTATTGCTACATTCATTCTCTCAAACACACAGCCTGACCACAAGCACGCCACGAGCACCGCCACCCGTCACCCCTACAGACCGCCCAGCAACAAGTCCCTGACCCCCCCCCCCAAAACGAGCTCGACCTTCTATAATACGGATATTATCAGGAAGACAGTTCCAGAGGCGACATGCCTGAACAGTGAACGACTTAATGAAGAAGTTCAATCGATGAAAAGGAATTGAAAGTAACGTGGATCCCCTTCTCGTAGGTCGTTCACTTATATCGGAAATAAATTTGAAATTTTTGGACAGGTAAACAGGTGACTTGTTTCTGATAACTGAATGTAGAGTTGAAAGAATGTGAAGTTGTTGAAGTTTCAGAAGCGATAGCTGTTTGAAAAATGGAGTCACATGCTCATAACGTCTGAGATTGAAAATAAATCTGATACAATAGTTTTGAGCACGTTGAAGCCTGTCCGAAAGCTCAACAGTCATGTCACTGATCACAGCATCACAGTAGTTGAAGTGTGGCAGTATGAGACTTTTAACCAGCATAACCTTGACACTGAACAGTAGATATAAAGCAAAACGCTTTAAACTGTGAATACCAGCAAATACTCTATTACACGTTACCGTAACCTGGTCATTCCACTTAAGACTTGAGCTCATAGTAAGACCAAGATTTTTTAATTTGTTTTGAAAATTTAGTACATGGTTATTGAGTTTAAGTTTTGGTGCAATGTTGAAGTCCAAACGGTCGATCAATCTTGGGTTTCCCAATACCATTGCCTGCGTTTTGTCTTTATTTAATTTCAGCCCATGTTTATTTGCCCAACAAGCAATTGATTCAATGTCTTGATTGAGTAGAACCATAAATGTGCTCAATTCATCAGGCGAACAGTGTACGTAAATTTGTAAATCATCGGCATAAAGATGAAACTTAGAGTGCCTTATAATAGATGTAACGTCATTAATATAAATTGAGAACAATAGGGGTTCAAGAACAGAGCCCTGTGGAACACACCGTGTTACGGTTTTCAATTCAGTTATTTTTTCCCTTTCTTTGACACATTGCTGTCGCCCAGTAAGATACGATTTGATCCAGTTAACACACCCATCGGAGAAACCATACTTCTTCAATTTGATGAGGAGAAGGGGGTAATAAACACAGTCGATGGCTTTGGAAAAGTCAAAAAGCAGTAAAATGGTGATTAGTCTCTTGTCCATTGCCAATCTGATATCATCAGTGATTTTAATTAGGGTTGTGGTGGTGCTGTGATTAGGCCTGAATCCAGACTGGTATTTAGATAAGATGTTATAGGTATTCAGATAAGATTAAATTTGTTGATGTACCACTCTTTCAAGGCATTTGGAGAGACAAGGGAGAATACTGATTGGACGTAGGTCAGAAGGGGATTGCAGATTAGACACTTTTCTCAACGGACGAACTAGAGCACGCTTCCAGGTTAAGGGAAAGACAAGAGGAATTTAAAGAATAATTGAAAATGACTACTAAAACAGGAATGGTGATTGGCAATGTATCTTTCAGAAAGCGCAAAGGTATGTTGTCAGCCCCAACTGCGTTGCTGGTCATCCTCATGAAAGCAGCAAGCACATCAGCCTCATTCACAGGTGTGAAAGAAAACTGGCGGCCAGCAGCTTCCCGAGGAGCAGCCTCCAGCTCAGCAAAATAATCTCTAGCTGCAGATATATTAACAGGGATATTAATAAAGTAATCATTTATAATAATGAGGTCAAACGGAACAGGTGGACTGATATTGGATTTACCCACACCAAGGTCTTAAATTTTACTCCACAGTGATTTAGTGGACTGAGGCTCTGAAAGTGTTGTGTGGTAAAATCTAACTTTGACGTTACGGATTTGCTGCTACGTGTGATTCCTAAGACGTTTATATGCCTCCCAATCTTGAGTGGATTTAGAACGTTTAGCTTTTCTGAAGGCGGAATCCCTTTGCTTTTGCAAATTTCTTATGAAATCATTCATCCATGGAGAGGGGGCTTTGGTTACTCTTTTAGTTATGATTGGGGCATGTTTATCAAATAAATTAGTAAGTAAAGCATTAAATTTGGTAACCATTTCGTCTACATTATTGGCAGTGGTTACTTCATGCCAGGGTAAAGCAGCAGCATCTGTGAGAAGTGAAGCATGATCTATGTCCCTGTATCTGCGATATTTGATAATATTGGGCTTACTTTTGGGAGTATGGAGTTTATAGGCACAAAAAATGAGATCATGCTTTGAAAGTCCAGGGGCAGGAAATTGTCCGTGGTGTGCAACGTGGGTCGGGTCAGAAACAGCCATGATGTCAAGCCACGTGTCGGTTGTAGCAGTGTGATGAGTGGCCTGAATTGGTAGCAGAGACATGTTACATGACTGAAACATTGTGGCCAAAAAGGTTTTTTCATATGTGGTAGGCCCTAACAAATCGGATTTAAGATCGCCCATGACAATGACATGACTGTAACGAGCCATAAGATCGATGGGTGTGTGTTCACATTCGACAAGATGGCCGGTATTGGGAGCCCTGTAACATGCACCGACTAAAACATGCGTCCCATTGACACTGACATCCAAAAACATAAATTCAGGCCGTCCCTCTCTAGATGTATCAGATGAGAATAAGATGGAAGTAGGAAACTGAGACTTGACATAAACTGCGACTCCACCACCACGTTTGTGTAGACGGTCGTTCCTGAAAATATTGTAGCCAGCTAAATTAATGCTCTTGTCGCTTGTGGTTGGTTTTAGCCAAGTCTCAGAGACCTAGATAATGTCGGTATGTAATGGCTCAAAAATGGAACGAAATTCGTCAATATGACTAAACAGTGATTGTGCGTTAACGTGGGCTGCCTTGAGGAAGTTGTTGTAAGGAGCGAGAGAGCAGCCGAGAAGCGCGGGCAGGGACGGCGGAGAGGCGCGCCCGCTCGGGGCGGGGCTGTCAGAGCCGTGCACGGCGGCGATCAGGGGCGCGATACTGCAGGCAGCGAGCGGCCGGCGGTACACGCGACAGTGACATTGCGGTCAGGACATTTACACACACACGCATACCATAACAAAGAAAAAATAATACTTTATTATTTAATATAAACTTAAAATTAATTGGAATTATTACTACTCTAATAGTATTCATAATAAATTTAAACATGCATGCAAGCTTGCAGGCTCTTATTGTAATAATAATAATCAGTATTAAAAATGTAAGTGGAGAGAAAAATAAATAAAATGGTAGTGAATTAAAATTTTGTTTAGTGCTACAATAACTCTAATAATGATTTTGAAAAGAATAAATTAATAGTAAAGTTATAATTATATAGCCAATTGAAATTCTTAAAACAAAATAATAATAATTTCGTAGAAATTCATTAGAAAATAAATATTGATGTACAGTGTAAAATAACATAAATAAAAGCTTAATTTGGAAGTAGAAAAACGGAAAAATAGCTAAATTGAGGAACTGAAAATGGTAGAAAAACTGCTCCAGCTCGTCACAGCGCCCATGCAGTCGGTCGTCCATCTCCTGTAGCCGCTGGGTCAAGGTTCCCACCTGCTCCCGGAGCCTCGCCACCTCATCGCCGACGGACGCCAGCGCCGCCCGCACAGCCTCCTCGACGACACCCTTCAGCTCGTGGGTGATGCGGGTGACGAGCTGGCCGAAGATGTCGCCAGAAGAAAGGTGCTTGCCGACGAGGTCGGCGATGACAGTCGCGTCAACTCTGGCGGCCTTGTCGGTCACGGTGGCAGGCATTGTTGATGTTGTAGAGCGGCCGGGGTCAGACGTTACAGATAAGGAGCGCTCGGACCGTTGCTTATCAGCTCCGCCAGATAATGGGACAGGCTCACCTTTAGACCCAGACCTGAGCTGCGGCGGCGATCGGTACATGAAATATTGTACTGATAAGCGAATTACTCACTACACACGTTATAAAAAGTTTCGCTGATTCGATAAAAAAATGCTTATTGTTTTACGCGTGTAATGGCACCACTTTCCAAGAAAACTGTCTGAAAAATACCAGTTAAAACTATTAAAACTTTAGAGCCGACTTGCACACGTGTCTGCTAGTAATCAGTCATCCCCTCCAGTCCAAGTGTAATCAATACTCAAGGAAACTTTAAACAAGCCTAAACGTTTTTCATCAAATCATTTGTTTATAGAATAAGACATTCTCACGATCCGTCGATAATATATCAGGAATGTTATGGTCTACCCTTATAGCATGGGGAGGCGATACTCGGTCGAACCACTCACAGCTACTCTACCAGGGCCGCTGTGAGGGGTGGCATTACGCGTCCCTTTCATTGAGATGACTGTGAACCTGGCTGATGCATAAAATGTAGTGAATACATTGTACAGGCGCTTGCCTCCAGTGATAAGAGACTTGCGGGCCGAACCAACCGGTCTGTTTTCCCGTGGGGGACTGGCATCCTCATCGGCATCAGCCACTGTCCCAGATGGGATCGTGGGTGATGTACCATCCTCGTCGTGTGCTGCAACTTCTAAGGGAGTGGCAGGGCAAGGGGAGGAAGCCACCTTCCCTTATCACTATTCCAGTGACAAGGGTGGAAAACCTTTCCCCCCTCTTGGTTTGGCCCTGAAATTGAGAGTAGTTAATTATCCCTTCCTTTCCTGGTGTTCCTACCCCTACTTTACCAAAAACCCCAGATTAACGTGTTATGCGACCCGTGCTGAGAGTCTCGTGCCACTGGGGGTATATTCAGTGTCTTCAACGGAGCCTTCTGGGAACCAGGGGACACCCAGTCGTAATTACCCTTATCTTCCTAATCGGGTCACTGGGAAGATGGACTGCAAACACCCGGTTCTCGTGGAAACAGAATGGAGAATGGAAAAGTAAATAAAAGCAAAACTGAAACTCAAGAGGTAAGCGAAACTCAACCAGAAGAGCTACCGATTGAGCAATTAAGAGTGTCTGAGATGACCCCAATGGAGGAAGACAGACTTCTCTTGTCAGAAGGCGAAGTTCGGCCGAAAGAGCCAAAAAAGAAGCGGCTCTCGAGAGGCGAACTACGAAAGCGGAGGATTGAAGAGGCTGTCGCTAGAGGTGAGCCGATAATCCCCCGGAAAGAAAGACAGAAGAGGTGGGAAGAGAAAAACCGAGCTCTGATAAAACCACACAACGAAGCCGGTTCCTCAAAAGGGAACTTGGTTGTTGTCGGGGCCCCAGAGCAAGGGAAAACTCATTCCGTACCAGCCCAAAATCAACAAACCCCAAGCTATGCAGGTGTGAAGAGGCTGCGATCGCAGCTGACACCTGAAGAACAAGCAAAGGGAGGGAAGAAAACAAGGAAGGGGCATGATGGAGGTGTCACTAAGAAGACACCCGAAACATATGCCGAAAAGATCTCTGTGGAGAAGCTGGCTATTGTCCGGCTCGAACGCCCAGAAGTAAAACTATCGATGGAAGAAGCCAACAACCTAAAGAAAGTGCTGGGCAAACGCGCCTTTAAGGGCAAAAACGTTAGGATGTCCAGCTGTCATGTTGAAGGTGGAGCGATAGTGGTCGGCTGTGTAAACACAGAAACTAAGGAGTGGCTGGAGAATCAGGTCCAGGAGCTGAGTCCTTTTGAAGGAGTTCAGCTGAAAATGGGCCCAGCTAAAAGCCTGGTAAAGATTTTTAAAGTGTCAACTTTAATCCCTAAGGACATCGAGGTGGACAGCAAGCAAGAGCTGTTCGAAGCCCTCAAAAACCAAAATGACCTTGACACGGACCAATGGACTACTATTGGAGGGAAATCTAGCACCAACGGCGAATTCCTGGTCCTTCATATGGACGAAGACTCCCTGAAGAAGCTGAAGACTCTGGCGATGCGCCCATTTTTGGGCAGCGACAGGATCACCTTCAAGCTGCAGGGAGGTAACGACCAGTAGAGGATGACAGCGGTGCTCCAGATAAACCTACACCACAGCAGAGCAGCTACGGCAACACTCTGCCAGAAGATCCTGGCTGAAGACATAGGCGTGGTCCTCGTCCAAGAACCATGGACCGTTGGCAGTCGTGTGATGGGGATGAGCACCGCTAAAGGTAATTTCATATACGATTCTGGCAGTAACAACCCTAGAGCATGTATATATGTCAGTAACAAAATCAAATCACTAAAATTGGCACAAATGTTCTAGAGACACAGCCGTGACAGAGGTTCACTTGCAGACAGGTGATGGCAACATCAGAATCCTGTTTGCAGCGGTTTACCTCCCATACGATTCTCCAGAACCACCGCCAACTGCGGAGAGGGGGCGGATTGTGGAGTTCGGAACCCTTAAGCGGAGGCACCTGATTGTCGGTTGTGATGCGAATTCCCACCACACCGCTTGGGGGAGCAGCAACATCAACAATCGGGGTGAGTGCCTCTTAAATTTTATAGTAGAATCTAACTTAGTTATTATGAATCAAGGCCGTAAACCAACTTTTGTACAAAGAAGAGGTACAGGGGTAAGAGAAGAGGTCTTAGATATAACTCTGGCTAGCAACTATATTTCAACTAAAGTTTTAAACTGGAGTGTGCTAGATGAAGCATCTGCTTCAGATCATAGGTATATCTCCTTTGACATGAGGTCGTACAAAATAAATGAGACCTATAGAAACCCAAAGAAAACAGATTGGGTAGCTTTCAATGCAGAGCTTAAAAGCAATCTAGTAAGGGGAAATGGTTATCAGGGGCAAGGGGTCGAGGACATGGCGAACTCTTTGCAAAACACCATGAAAGAATCGTACCACAAAGCCTGCCCCGTGATAGAAAAAAACTCGTTGGTGGAACCAGGGGCTGGAAACCTTGAGGAAAAACCTTCGCAGAGCATATAATACATGCAAATGTGCAGGGAACTGGGATAGGTACTCTGCTGCCCTAACAGAGTACAATAAAGAGGTGAGAAGAGCTAAGAGAAACTCGTGGAGAGAATTCTGTCAGAGTATTGATAAGGCACCTGACTGTGCAAAACTCCAAAAATTCCTAGCTCGAAGCCCCATAAATGTGGTGGGTACTATACTTAGGGAAGATGGGACTCACACCAAGGATCCTGAGGAGACTCTTCAGTGTTTACTGAATTCACACTTCCCAGGATCTTTTCAAACCAGTGAAACAGTTGTTAGTGAATGGCGGCGAGAACCTAGAGATAGCTCGTCTAAGGAAGACTGGAACTGTGCAAAGACTGTTATCAACTACTTAGGGATAAAACGGGCCCTGGAGTCTTTTAAGCCGTTCAAATCACCAGGTACCGATGGCATTTTTCCTGCTTTACTGCAGGAAAGTGGGGACTTGGTGATACCTCTGCTTCTACGACTGTTTAGAACTAGTCTAGCGACAGGAGTCATACCCTCATCCTGGAGGACCTCTAGGGTCATATTTATACCGAAGCCAGGTAAACCCTACTCTGAAGTTGCAAAGGCTTATAGACCAATAAGCCTAACATCCTTCTTCGTCAAGACCATGGAGAAAGTTCTGGATAGGCATTTAAGGGACACAGTTCTCATCAACCGTCCCTTACATCCAAATCAACATGCCTATCAGAAAGGTAAATCTTGTGAAACAGCCCTACACTGTCTGGTTGGCAAGATTGAGCAAGCTATTGAACAAAAGGAAATAGCTTTAGCAGTATTCCTTGATATAGAAGGAGCTTTTGATAATACGAGTATCACTCTATAGTGTCTAAGCTTACATCCAGGGGTACGGAGAAAACTGTTGTTAGATGGATAAATAACATGCTTAAGAGCAGAAGAGCACAGGCATCTCTGTGCGGAGTCACAAGAGAGGTCAAAACGCAGCGAGGATGTCCACAAGGAGGTGTATTATCACCAAGCCTGTGGAACATAGTTGTGGATGACTTACTCTGGACTCTGAATGAACAGGGTATGTATGCTCAAGGCTATGCAGATGATGTTGTCATACTCATAAGAAGCAAGCATATGGTTACGTGTCTGGAAATGATGCAGAGAGCACTGGCCATTGTGGAGCGATGGTGTGTGACGAAGAAGGACTTGCAGTGAATCCTTCGAAGACCGTCATGATACCATTTACAAGTAGGAAGAAACTGGAAATCACACAGCCAGTCCTATGTGGGAGCCAGATACAGATAAGCAGGGAGTTCAAATATCTAGGAGTCAAACTAGATGATAAACTCACTTGGAATAGTCATCTGGAATACGTAATCAGCCTATCTCAGACTACATTGATGATGGTGAGACGTGCGGTAGGATGCACATGGGGGCTTAGACCCGACATGTCACATTGGCTGTACACCAGAGTCATCAGACCAATGATGGTGTATGGCTCAGTGGTATGGTGGCCAAAAGTCCAACAGGTGACTGCCGCAAAAAACCTGTCAAAGGTACAGCGGTTGGCATGCTTGGGGACAATGGGCGCCATGAGGGGAACACCAACCGCTGCTATGGAAGTAATCCTCCCACCCCTAGACATATTCGTCATAGGAGAGGCTAGGATGGCTGCCTACAGACTGAAGAGCAATGGGAACTGGCATCATCACCATGCTAGTAAGCACTCCAAGATCGTTGACATTCTCAAACTGGATATTCTAGAAATTATGTCTGATAGAATGGCAAAGGTTACGGACTGGGAAAAACCATTTCAAGTCAACATTGTTGAAAGGAAGCTTGACTACATGAAGAAGGCTCTAACCTGGTACACGGACAGGTCAAAGACTCTGAAGGGTATTGGGGCAGGGGTCTGGGGAGCCAGACCTAGGGTTAACTTAAGCTTTAGTCTAGGTAAACTGGCAACTGTCTTTCAGGCTGAAGTTACAGCCCTTGCAGAATGTGCAAGAGTTAATGTGGAAAGGGGCTACAAAGGCAAAACCATCTACATTAACTCGGACAGCAGGGCTGCTCTGCAAGCCTTGGCCAACCATGACTGTAATTCGAAGACAGTCTGGGAATGCCATAAGGTCATGAAATTGCTGGCGAAAACCAATAAAGTTATTCTAACTTGGGTGCCTGGACATAGAGGAATCACAGGTAATGAAGGGGCAGACAGTTGCGCTAACTTGGGAGCCAACTGTCCTCTTACCGGTCCTGAACCAACGTGTGGGGTCTCATATAACTTAGCACGTAGATCAGTTCCCAAGTGGATGGTTAACAATCACCTACAACATTGGAGAAATACTGAGGGAATGTACAAGCAAAGCGGATGCTCAATGGACCATCAAGGAACATTGCAGCAGATGCCCTTAGAATGAGTAGAACGGAGATCCGAAAGGTGACTGGTTTTATTACAGGTCATTGGATATTCCGAAGTCACCTGAACAGAATAGGTATTCCAGTTCAGGAAACACTGTGCAGGAAATGTGGCGAGGCTGACGAAACAGCCAAGCACGTCATATTTGAATGTCCGGCATTACAGAGCAAACGCTCAAGATCCCTAGGTGTTCTTATGCATACGGAAGAGGGGTTTGGGTCAGGAAAAGATTGTTCAGAAGATCTCATGGTTTTGTAAAGGCCTGGGATTTGATACAGCTTAAACCTGGGAGAGGGTGCACAATAAGCCGGATGGTTGAGAGGCAACTACCAGGCCTAGGAAACCTGGCCCTCTGTTACAAAAAAACCGGTCTGTTCAAACAACTAATTACTACCTGTCTGCGGATGGTCGGCTCTTATAACGCTGAGTCTCTCCTCACTCCCACTTACCGTTATTAACTACTTTTGACTATAACTATACTTTAAGTTACTTTGCCGTCGTGTCAGCATATGTTATATGTTCAACCGCTTGCTTGGATATTTATTTTCTTTCTGTTTTTCTTCATAACTATTATTTCACTTTGTGCGGCTTGATGTGAGAGCTGAATTGTGTTTACTGTATCGATATATATATATATATATATATATATATATATATATATATATATATATATATATATAATTTCAATAAACATTGAATCGCAAAAAGTACTTGCTACGCCAGGACTCGAACACGGATCTCTCGCTTGCCGGGTGAATGTGCTACCATTACACCACAGAGCCCTCACTTTTTACAATTCAATTATATTGTATTTGGCCGTATCTGTCACATATGCGTTTAAATAACCAAACTAACATACGATCGGAAGACCAAATACCTGTCAAATGCCTTGTTTACATTTATTAAATTTGTATAAATGGCAATAGCGTAATCTAATTCATATAATTATTTAATATCATGTATATATATATATATATATATATATTATATATATATATATATATATATATATATATATATATATATATATAATGTCTGTTCTATTGACATTGTTTAAAATAAGAGCTCGACGTCACGAACAGACCTCGGCAAATATGCCGGCATATTTTTAGTATTGTATGTTCGGAAATGTAATTAATGTATACCGGTATTTGAAAATAAAGAGTAATTTGATTCGATTTGACAATATTTTCCCAAGATGGATAGGCCGAAGGGGGAGCTGTGGAACGGCCAGCAAGATTTCCTGACCTTAACCCAATGGACTTTTTCTTCTGGGACTTGATGGATAATTTAATCTAGCAAACAAGACCAATTGACGTCCACAATTTAAAGAAATAATCCTAGAAAAAGCTCAATTAATTTCTCGAGAGTCAATTTCTAAAGCCGTCTCAGTTTTTTACACACGGCTAGCCCATTGCTAAACAGCTGAAGGTCAACAACTTGAGCACTTAATATATAGCAGGTAAGAGGTTCTCAGCTTATCCCCTAACGTAGTAGCTAATTTTTGAGTGCATAGTTTTGGTAAAAGGTGTCTTAGACACTTTTTCTAGGTAACATTACAATGAACGTCGTAGATATGTTTTCTTCGTGTCATAGCGTTTCTATTAAATATACCTTTAAAATGACATGTCACAAGAAAGGGGTTGCGGTTTGAAAATTTAAAATTACTCCTTTCTATCACACTTTGGAAAGGAGAGTTTTAATTCTAAAACGAAATCAAAAATGTATTTTAATAAATATACTGGTGAAGATTTGACACTGATATCTCAATCTGTTTGGAATATATCCAGGCGTATCAGGAATTATTTTACACCCTTAAGAAAAAAGCTGTACTTTCTTAAATGTGAATCTAAAATAAAAGTGTAAATTAATAGTAACTACATCAAGTCATGTTGTTAGAGCGCAATATTATAGTTACCTTCTAAAGGTCTTTGGGTGGTGAAGTAATCCCCACGTCTGATGGGGCCTGATGAATGTACATTTAAAATATACAATTGCAGTAAAATTAAATATTCTCAAATACGTCACAAAATAAAAAATATAACTATTGAGATTCACAGGTAGTTGATTAGTTCCCTTTTATGACCCAGCAATCAAGGCCCAAATGTTAAGAAAATTATTATTCACTAGTGTCCTAAGTAGTAGTCGACTAGTCGGCTGATTTGACTAATCATGCTACTGGAACGACTAGGTAATATTTAATTAGTGATTTTAGATTTACTAACTGTTTTACTAGAGTGTACTCGTACTCTTCTCGTACTTAATACAGAAAAGATTATTGAATTTAGTTGACTTATGACTAGCCATTATTCTTTGAAGATATAAAATTAGCAAATGGTTTTAGTTTATAATGATTACATGTTCACATCACAACTACTCTGTCCTAACCATAGTATGAGGTCTATACCATAACCACTGTGTGCTGTGCCAAATTCCAATCGACTATTTAACAATTCATTAATAAGTTGTCATAACATCTGTTACTTACAGTATAACAACTAACGAATATACTCTAATTTATAGTTGTAGATTAAGTGAACAAAGATACTAGATCTCTATATCGTATTGTTTGCTTGTATTTACTTTGGTAACATTTAAAGATTTGGTCACCATGCCTTAATTGATTATTGTGGCATAGGAAAACAATTAAGAAAACTCCCTAATGACGTAAATCTGTATTTTATAGAACGTGGGTAGAGTCCCAGAGAACTGATATAACTAAATCATTTTCTAAAACCACTAATAATGGTAATATTAGAGGAGACATCCTTATTAAATTCTAAAATCAAATAATTACACAAATGTATGTTTGAATAATTTTGCTGTTTGCCCTAATAATACCTTTTTCAGGTAAGTGATATAAAAATATCAATTTAAGTATTTAACACCTTCACTGTTTGTCTATACTGTGTTCTTGTCTTGTCTCTGGAGGCTACTTCATACTAGTGCGTCTGCTGCAGTCAACGTTTTAACTAATTTGTTTAGGAGTTATTTTTGTGATTACTATTCAGGTATTATTTCTCCTGGCCTCTTAGTGTTACTGTAGGAATTAATTTTGAATTTTGTTAATACGACTCGATTTTTGTATATCTTGTACTGAACATTTTTGTATCACCATGAGATTTAAACCAATAATAGAATTTCAGGTTCAACTCCTTAGTAATAAACAAATAAACTAAAGTCACGACGATATTATAATCTGATCTCGATATTTTAGCAATCAGATTTACACAACCAAATTACGTTCAAAGTTCACAATATTTAAGTTATATTCATTTTATACAGTTATTATATTTTTAAACGAGGCACTTTTAATTTATTTGAAACAAAAATATATTGATAAAATATTAGTAAAAATTACAATATTAGATTATACGTAGAGTATTTGTTTTGTAGATCCAGTGGTGCCAAAGCAATGTAGATAGGATATTGAAAGTCTGTGATGGAAGAAGAAGACCTCACTCTCACCGGCCACCACACTAATAATGAATGATCAAATTTGTGTGTGTCTGTTTAGTAATTTAGTATTGCGTAATATATTTGAATTCGGTGACTTTAATTTAAATCCCCTCTAAAACAAGTGTTAATCCTTAAGTGTTTTGAATTGGTTGTGGAATCAGCCAAGTCTACAATTTGGTGTAGAAGTAAGTCAGTAACATACTAAATATAGGTTAAAGTAATGTTTAAAGATATCCGGTACATGCCGCTTATAAGCTAACCTAGGTAGATAATCTTCATGCCTAATACTTCAGTTACAATTGTTCATACTCATTTTCTTTGACTCAAATATTCATAAGCATTTTGTATGATGTGTAGCTGATTGCATAAAGGTTCGTTTAATTCTGATAATATTTATTTAGTATTTAAAATAAACTATTCAAATATCGGATAGGCCTTAATTCTAATCAGAATACCGCCAACTTTAAATGTCTTTGAGAGAATGGTTTCAATATTTCCTGGGAGATTATCTAGGATCTTATGCATTGCTAGTCTAATAAATGGCACATATCGGTGACTTGGAAAGTTCAGTATACTTTTATTTTGGCAACAAACTCTCTCAAGAGTTCGTGATGAGACACTAGAATTTTAAACTGATAAATTTGCCACTATCACTGGTCACCTGTGGAGCCTTTAAGACCCCTAACTTTGAAAAGTTGTCCGATTTTCACAGAATATTATTTAAAACAATTTAATAAAAAAAAAACCCACAAATATTCATATCCGTACTAACCTTGGGGAGGCTTGGAAAACCCTGATAAACCGCAAAACAGAGATTGTCAGTGTTCAAGTACTTGGTGCTAACCTCATTTATATGATAACGTACAGATTTGTTGAATTGAAGAGGTAATTTAACAACTTTGTTGACTTGACAACCTCGAAGGCCTTCCATTAGAGGGTATTTTGAACCCTTACTAGTAAAAGTTGGTTATTTGTAAAAGCTGGTATAAAAAAAATTTTTAACACGTGTTACTATGTCCGTTTTTATAAATTCCATAAAATATTTTTCGGGGTCCAGAAATACTACCAAACAACATGTCAAATATTGGGATATTGCATCTTTAAATTAAAAAAAGGATTGCGGGAATTGTCTTGTTTTGGTTAAAACTAAGACTCCGAGCATGCCCGATAAAACATTCTGACACACATACACAGTTCACTGTGATTAAAATTCAAGTGGATGGTTGATCCATTGTTAAGACACGCACTCGATCCGAACTGCAGTGTACACAATATCTAATGAAGCAATGAACCAGAGCGCTCAGATAAAAAATTACGCTCTTAGCCACAGAAACATTGAGGTACACAGATATCGAGACACACAGCAAACAAACAGAACATCAAAATATTGAAAATACAGTATTTATGAATATAGCCTACCCTCTAAAACCATGTTTGTCATTTCCACCTTCTTAAACCATATATATTTTGTTCAGGTGAAGGAAACAGGATTTTTCCGGACATTTGCAATCGTTCAGTGATACAAAAAAAATCAGTAACACTACGTTTCGAGATCTGCATTCTGATCTCTTCTTCAGGTAAACACCTAACTAACCTAACACATAATTACAAAGTAGGTTAAAATAAACAAATCATACCACCCTTGTAAGTCTGGAATCATAACCACCATGTTGTGTGTTAACTTCACTAACCCTAAAACATGCACTTAATAAAAAATTAAACACAACACTAATTAATAAAACTGAACTACAGAATACAGGTCACAATAAGTCAAAAGGAGTGGGCCTTTTTTATTACTGGTTTATGCTAGGTGAAATTCTTAAAACCATACTGTGACTCTGCATTGGTTTATTACAAATACCTGTTTGCTTGATACTTTTGGTTTTCTTCTTAGTTTATTTTTCAGAACTGGTTACCAAAGCCACCTAATCTTGACTGATGCCAATTTAATGTATGTAGCCTCGATTTATTTCCTTTTATAGAAAGGAATGAGTTCAGGTGGATGAGCAGAATATGTTATTAATGTGAAACTTGTGATTACTGGACTGTACATTTTCATTAATGTGTTAAATTATAAGATTCAATCAGTACCCTATTAGTGATGAATAATATCTTGAATTATGTTTCAGATTATTCTTATATTTAACATGAGACAGACTTCCATTAATTCTCAGTACAAACTATATGAAATGGCAACTCCCAAACCTGTACCTTCCCCCCAAGTACACACCGAAGTTCTGTCACAGAGTGACCCGAGATTCCGAGTTAAACCATTCCAACAGATGGCAGCAGCGTGCACTGGAGCAGTCATGACGTCATTGATCAGTGAGTATTATTTCTTATATGTTTTAACCCTTATAGCGCCATATAGTTGCTGCCTAACTTTATAATACCGCTTTATTTATGAAAAAATGAGCACTTATTTTATTTTCCATTTATCAATGCATTTTGTTTATTTTGTTTGTGCAGCTTAACAAAAGGAAAAGAAACTGCATTGTAATGTTTTTAATCCTTCTATATACGAGGGGTATTAGAAAAATAAGGTTCCCATGATTTTTTCAAATAGACAGCTCTATATTTCTACTTAGTGTTATACATCAATTTAAAAGTTAAGCTGTTTTTCCACATATCACCGTTTCTGTCCAAACACTTTTGTAGACGATGCTCCAACTTTTCTATCCCCATGTTGTAGAATTCTGCCGCCAATCCTTTGAGAAATCGAGTAACCTCTTCCTTGACTTCATCATCGGTACTGAAGCGTTGGCCACCCTATTGTTCCTTTAATTTTGGGAATAAGTGATAATCACTTGGGGCTAGGTCTGGGCTGTAGGGGGGATGGGGCACAACAGTCCAGCCAATATTTGTCAGCAGTTCTTGAGTTTGACGTGAGACATGAGGTCGAGCGTTGTCATGGAGAAGCCTCACACCACTGGACAATTTTCCTCTGCGGCGGTTCTGGATCGCGCGTCTCAGTTTTCTTACTGTGTCGCAATATCTGTCAGAGTTTACTGTGGTTCCTGTGAATGGTGATTCTCCGATCTTCAAGCAATATTGTCTCAACTTTTTGAACAACTCCATCTGAAACTGAAGGCTGTTCACTTCGGTTTTCATCGTGAATTTCCATGCGGCCTTCACTGAATTCTCTACACCATTTCCGAACGTGTTGAACAGATATGCAGTTTTCCCCATAAACTTCGATTAACTGACGATGAATTTCAACAGGTGAAATCTGTTTTGCATTTAAAAAACGTATCACAACACGAATTTCGCATCTGGCGGTAACAACGATAGGGAGCTCCATCTTCGAAAGCAGCTAGGCCGGCACTGTTGGACGTAGCGAGGCGAGAGTGGTATGGATATAGGAGAGGGACAGCTGATGAGTAAGACAGTGTTGCCAGATTTGTCCCAACATGTCGCATTCTGTCTCGGCGGCATAGGGAACGTTATTTTTCTAATACCCCTCGTACCCACAGTACACTTAATTTTCTATTTAGCTTTATAGCCTATTTATGCATTCGCTATTCTTAAACTTTTATTTCATAAGTTTCAAATATCCAAGAAAGAGAGTAATAAAACACCTGAAATGACGCAGCTGTTTACCGTTCAACTATTCACACCCTTTCCAAATGTTAATGAGTAACATTTTTATTAATGATATTGTGACCAAAGTCGATGTGGGGGCATTGCTGTTTGCTGATGATATAAGTTTTTCAATGAGATCTCTCATGCTTGGGACTGCAGTAATCTTCAGCTTAACATTGACAGAGTTAATGAAATGAAATGAAAAATGTCTTTATTTACAGAGGCGAAGTTAGGACTTAAAAGTCCTCTCTACCACTTAACCTCCACAGAGTTAATCAGTGGTGTGAGAAGAACTCGATGACCTTGAACAGGAATAAATATTGTCTTATGTCTTTCTATCGTTGTAGAGAGCCTATTCTTCACAACTATCCCTCAGGAGGTGACCACATTATTCAATGCTCTGTAGTTTGTGATCTAAGTGTTATCTTTGATGCCTGTCTCTGTCCACAGAGGCACATTGAGGATTTTTATTCCAGAGCCAACAGGAAGCTCGGCCTCCTTTATAGATTTCCTGCAAATGTATTCAATATACAAACTCTCACAATGCTGTATGTCACCTTAATTCTTAAATACTGTTGTGTGATCTGGTCTCTTCACTATAATGAACATTTTGCTTTTGGATAGGATACAAAGGAGATTGTTGGAATGAGAATTGGTTTCCCCTATCTTTAAGTGCTATTTGAAGAACTAGCTAATCACGTCCTTATACAATAGAAGACAACTTCCGGACACCACATTTCTATTCAAGCTTCTTAACCATTTTATCGACTCCTCATTTCCTCAGTCGAATCGATTTCTGCATCCCTACTGGAACTCGCTCTAGAGACACCTTTGGTCGCAGGCAACATGAAAGCTTGGCAATGAACTTTCCCTTAAATTGAACTTCTTCACTTGAGTTTCATCACTTTTAAGAGGAGCGTTCTCCAGTTTTTGAATCGCACGTAGATGAAGACTCCTCCTTCATTGTGATTGGTTTGTTGTTGTTAGAATTGTTGTAATGTCTGCCACTCGAGCTTAATGTGTTTCACATTATTCTTGTTGTATTTAATATGTTTATTGTTTGTTATATATTGTTGCTAAGTGGTTGTACTGTTGATAAATAAAATCAAAAGAGACTCGGCGCGACAGTAGGGTACGCATGCGACATTTGAGTGGTACTACCAAATTGCCATCTGTGAGACAAAAACTGATCTAGCATCGATCAATAAGCACAGAGGTGGTCACATGGTATGCAGCACATCTCTAAACTTCTGAAACATACTTCCCAAAGCAAACAATCGCTTTGCATTTAAAGCATGGTCAGCCCTCATACTTCTATGCACTTACGGCCCTGCAAGGGTTAGGTGTGGATAAAAATTTTAAAAAAATGACAAAGTCACAATTTAATATACAATTCCTTATCTTAAACAAAATTAGGATATTCATTTAATACTGTAACATTCAAATTGTGACTAATTTCAGTGACCCCTCTGGATGTTGTCAAGATACGGCTGCAGGCCCAACAAATGGCGTTGTTATCTAAACAATGCTTCATCTTCTGTAATGGATTAATGGACCACGTTTGCCCCTGTCTTGGAGGGGACCAATGGTATCGTAGACCCAGTCCCTTTACTGGCACCTTGGTAAGCAACAGATCTTTTTATTGGTATATCCTCAACTTCTTAAGTTTGCAATGTGAAATAGATCTTTATGGTGAAAATAGTTAACATATTTAATTTAGAAAAAATAATTTTAAATAAATATATGTTGTTTTAGATGGTTATGAAACATGTTTATTGGGCTTATAATAAATGAATACAGTTTTTTTATTTGTAGAGAATTATACCTAAAAAACCATGATTAAGCCGTAAGTTTCGTCCACCATTTAAAACACCTTAAGAAGTTGTGAAATTCATATATAGTGCGTGAAAATCTCTAAGACTTCAAACGGTCATAGTAGACAGTGGGTAATAGCTGGCCAATCGTAGCTGACCGTAGTTTGCTGGTGCTTGGTTGACACTAGCGAGTTCGCGGTGATATGGTACAACTGAATTGCATAAACAACATCAATGCCTTAACCCTTTGACGGCCACGGGCCGATATACTGGCTCTCGAATTTCTTTTTCCGAAACGGCCGTGAGCCGAGATAATCGGCATAGAAAAATCAGTTCGAAAACGGCATCGCGCCGAGAAATCGGCACCCTTCATTTGATTAAATTATTCCCTTACCTCTTTATTTTCGGTTTGTAATATAATATCAAAACGAAACGTAAACATATATCCTTTCAAATTATTATAATTTATTATAAAATGTTTTTACTTTTTTTTTGTTCAGTAGAAAGATGCAATTCAGAAGGCAGTGACGTGTCAAACAAGATGTTCGGTTCTCTTTGGAAGCAGCTGTTTGTTCGTTGTGGCTTTGTACACTTGGTTTTGTTCTTAGACGTTGTAATGTGAGGTTATGTTACATTTGCTGTGAAGTTTAGTAATGTTTCTTTTCTGGTTTACATTTAGCAATGAGTAACAAAAGACGTCGTGAAGCATCGCCTGTAAGTGAGGACACATTGTTTTCCTGTCTTCAAAATGCTAATGTAAGGACTATTAGTAATGACACTTCCAATTATGATCTCTTTTCTTCTGAAGACAGCACTACTGACTTGGACGATACGGACGATGATCCTACGTTCGATCCTGCCAATTTAGGACCGTCTACATCACAAACCAGATTTGGTCTGCCCCTACAAACTAGGCCCTAGATTTTTTGATGTGAGTTCTAGTTCTGATTCTGAGCAAAATGTTAGCTTAGGCCCTAGTGTAACAAATATTCCAAGGCCTAGAGGTAGGCCTAAGGGTAGTACTAATGCTACTCCTAATGATAGTGACTTAGCCTATTCTCCAGAAAGAATATGGGTTCCTGTCAGTGAAAATGATGATTCATCTATTAGGCCTAAACATGATTTTTCATTCAATGAGATTCCTGGTCCAAGACATTGCCCACCTCCAGACTCAGCTCCCATTATGTATGTGCTGCTTTTTCTCACTAATAACCTTATTGAAAATTTTGTTACCGAGACCAACCGCTATGCTCAAGATGCCATAAATAGGTAGTGGAATGAACAGGGTATGGGAAAAAGTTTCTTTTGCGGAAATGAAAGCTTTCATAGCAGCAAATTTGAATATGGGACTGAATAAAAAACCTTCTATAGATATGTACTGGAGCTCTTCTTCTTCTCCAGGTTACACCATGGTATTCTCGATTGTTCAGCAGAAATAGATTTGAAGATATTTTAAGATTTTTTCATATGGTTGACAATAAAAAATTGGCAAAACACGGTACCCCCCCATATTATGACCCCACAGCAAAATTTCAGCCACTTGTAGACCATGCTAATAGAGTTTTCCGTCAATATTATATCCCTAACCAGCATCTAAGCATTGACGAGTCCTCTAGTTGGAACCAAAAATCATACCCAACTATTGCAGTATATGCCTAACAAAAAGCACCACAAATGGGGGATCAAACTTTGGGGTGCTGTGTGATTCCGTCTCAAATTATTGCTTAGCATTCTTTTGTTATAAAGGAGCTAAAAGCAATGAAGACCAGGAAAACATAAGAAAAAGAGGTCTAGCTTTTACTGTAGTTACAAAATTATTGGACATGGGGAACTATCTGAACAAGGCTTATCACTTGTATACTGATAACTTTTTCACGTCCATTCCTCTAATTGAATATTTATATTCAAAAATGACATTGTAACAGTACAATCAGGAAGAATAGGAGAGGAATCCCTGATGAATTGTTAGGAAAATACAAGGTAGGGATAAAAGATACATGAGGAGTAAGGAAATTTTAGGTTTAGCTTATAGAGAGAAGTCATCTCCAAAAAAGTCAGGTGATTCTTGTGTCCTTCTGATAGCAAAGCTGCTAAACGTACAAGTAAGCAAGAATAAGGGAACAAAAGTGGTAATAAAAACAAAACCAGACATGATCCACCAGTATAATAAATTTATGGGTGGGATCGACACCACGGACCAGATGTTATATTCATATCTAGAAGACGAGAGCGTACCGTAAAATATTGGCGTAAGATCACATTCAATATTTTGTCTAGAATGATTTTGAATTCTTATATTCTATACAAAATGAACTGCAAAGACAAACCTAAGTCACGTTTGAATTTCACAATAAATGTTATTGAGACACTTGCTCAAGACTGGCTAATTGCTAAGAACATTCCCAGCTAATTTAGGAGGAGGTGATGGCCAAATGCCCCTTAGTCGGTTTGGAATGGATAAGATTCCTGAAAAGAAAGAAAAGAATTGCTGTGTCTGCAGTACAAAAAATCAAAGAAGGAGAACAAGACTGCATTGTTTAAAATGTACCAAAGGAGTACATGCAGAGTGTTTCCATAAACACAAATGTGCATAAAGAAGCACAAAAGACCGTGTAAATATTGTATATAGATTTGTTAACTATAATTATTATTGCTATACATTTTTAAATGTTCATGTATAAAGTGTTTGAAGACAATTGTGTAAACAAGAGAAAACTATAAGGTGACCATTGTACAGTAATTCACATGGCCTATGGACAAACAAAAGTTACAAGGTAAACACTTGTTATACCAAACTTTCATGTTGATTCGCATGGTGTGCTGTGTTGTATATTTTCTATAAAAATATTTCTAAAAACTTTATTTCTGAAGATATCCATATGATTTTTTCTATACTTGTTTGAAAATATGTATACTTTCTTATAATAATAATGGTTTCCTTGAAATAATTTTTTTTATCCTAGTTGTCACCAATCAAACACAAAAAATAAAAAAACATCCTAATTTTTTGAAAAAAATAAATAAAAATAATAATAATAAAAAAGTTTAATTGTTACAAAAATATATTTTGATGCTTTTATATATACTACTAAATAAAACAAAACAAACATCACTAAGATACTACTATTATAGATGAGTTACACCAGTGTTTGTAGGAGTGTGTCAAAAGTGCCATTTTGAGGCTGGCCTTTTTGGCAAGTAATCTGGATATAATGGCTGGGGTGTTTAGAAGTACAAATGAATTTATGGCTTGGCCTTCAAAGGGTTAAGATGGACGTGGCAAGATATAAGAAAAGTGTGTTGCGTTTGTTTATTATTTAATGTTTCTACCTAATAATAGATACTGATGCACCTTAAATATTCCATAGATCAATGAATGTACATTTTTACCGTAAATCTTGTATTCTTCACAACTATATGAACGAGCTTGGGATGACTACAATTTCAAAAATCCCTTCGGGCTACGCCTTATTGGTCTATAGTGCAAAATTCTATATCGGTCCTAAAGTTTTATTATAGCTAATAAATATTATTAATTGAATGATAAATGTGATCAACTGTTCTGTATAAACATTGTTTAACGACAGCACAACCATATGTTTAATTCATTTAACCACTATTTTCAATTTGTGTACAATTGTAATCTCGAAAGCATAGAGTAAACTTGATAGTAACGATGCATATAGTTATTTTAACTTTTTCTGAAACTGCTGTTGAGCACATAGTAAGAAAATATCCAGAAAAGAATATTAAACATTTAAATAAAAATACACTTTTAACTGTACATTTTAGCAAATATTAAGTATGCAGTGCTTGTTCAGTACTGTAATGCAGATATTAAAGACAAAATTACTTCTAATTCTTACTATAAATTTAAAGACTATTATGAAACCCATCTTAGTTCTCTTCTGAAAGAAGTAGGCTTCACAGACCTGTGTGTGTACATATATTTTCTTGATCAGGGAAACAAGGAGAAGTTAACCATGGCACAATATATAATAAGACTGGAGTAAATTACAATGGCCATAAATGGCCACACACTTAAATGGTATACACTTTTTGGCATATTTTTGTGATTGAGGCAATACTGTAAGGCAAACTCAATATTGATGTCGGAAATATAATTCACTCCAACCAGATGTGTTTATAGACGTACAAAGCTTACGAAATTGTGTGAAAAGCTGTCATTGCTAATAATAATCTATAAATGTTTTCTTGATTGGCATGAGTTAATTTTTAACTATACTATTTACGACATATTTACAAAAATAGTTTAGGTTTTAGTTTACTGTCTTATACTTATGTTGTGGGAGAACAGTGTGTGAAAACCCTCTTTACATTTTTCTCGTAAAGTCAAAGTCATTTGCTAATGCTTCATAGGATTTTCTGGCCAGCAGTAGGGTTGTATCACCAGCAAACATCAGTAGTTTGCAGTCTTCTTCGAGATACTGTGGCATATCATTTGTCAGTGAAATAAAAAAGTAAGGCCCATTACAGAGCCTTTAAGTACGCCTTGATTAGTAGGGAAGGTTTGGACTTTACCTTTTCCGTTGATCTAATGTATGTTTGTCTCAGTTCAACAATTTGTTTTCTTCCCTTGAGATTTTTAGGTTGTGCATTATTAGATGGACCAGGTAATCAAAAACCTTACTGGAGTCGAGAATAATAGCCGTTACAAAGTTTTTATCTTCAAGATTCTCAAAGATAAATTGTACTAGTTTTACAATCGCTGTGGTGGTTGATCAATCCTTGACAAATCGATGCTGTTGGGTCATTGAAGGATTTTGTAGATGCAGTGATCTATGATTCTTCTCAAAACCATTCTCTCAATTATCTTCGAGAATATTGATAGGAGTGATATTGGGTGATAGTTGCTGACATCCAGATGAGAGTCGCTTTTAAACTTACCTTTGCTACTATTAATGCTGAGCGGAAAATGGCCTGCCAGCAGTGACATATTGGTTATTTTAACTAGAGGTTTAGTTAAACCCTACAGTTCTGGCCTTCGCCTTCTGTACCCTTGTGTAATAAATGTATCTTTTGATAACTTGACAACAACTACAATAACATTTCATAACTATGCATCGATTGCCTGCCATCAACTGTTATGAACAATTTTTTATTTAATTTTAACTCATTAATTATAATAATTACATTTACTGCCAGAGCATACAGTTTCTTAAATGATTAAATGTTCCTATACAATTTGAGTAATTTAAAAAATAATAAGTCCTAATTTTGAACTTTACAAATAGTCAATGATTGAGCCTTTAGCCTTTTTCTCAAAAAATATCTAGACCATCAGATTTTGGTAGTCCGGTATATAAAATACCTATGAATGATGGAGTAGCCCTTATTATTCAAAGGAGTTAAATAAATAAATCATATACAGTGATTTTGTTAAAATTGGCAGACTGTCCTTTTAGGAAATTGTAACAAGTTTTATTGTTTGTTGCAGGATGCAATAATCAAAATTTCCCGCAATGAGGGCATAACCTCCCTCTGGTCAGGGCTAAGCCCCACACTGGTCCTGGCAATACCTTCAACGGTTGTGTATTTCACTACTTATGAACAGCTGCGCACTCGACTAAATGACCGCTATAAAGACCCTGTGACCAACAAGCAGCCTATCTGGGTGCCAATGTTGTCTGGACTGACGGCACGGTTCTCCGCTGCGACTTGTGTGAGTCCTATGGAGCTCGTCAGGACAAAAATGCAGTCACAGAGATTGAGTTATCTCGGTAAGTATTTAGAAACTCCAAAAGGAATTTGACTGAACATAAGTTGAAACATTTTTTCTTTGGTACCTAGGCACAGCCATATTTAGTGCACAACACGTTAAAACACAAATATATGAAATACATTTTACATCTCTGTTGCTCTGTATTGGTTTAGTAGCTTTCTGAGGAGTGACAGCTAGGTTGTAGAGATAGTTGAAAACAGTTCTGGATCAGTCCATAAATATCTATACCCTTCCTGCTATTTAGAGGCAGGTGTACCCCAAGAGTCCGTTTTAGACCTCATATTATTTTTAATTTCTATAAATGACTTACCCAAGCAACTCAATTTACGTGGCAAATTAATTCTCTTTGCTAATGACATCCAAATCTGGTAAGAAACGTGACCTAACTCAAAAACGACATGAAATCATTAATTTAATTTTTAATTGGCTTAAAGCAATCAAACTTTCCTTAAATATTCCCAAAACATCCATACTTCATTAGAATCAAAGAAGAGCTTGAAATTCCTTTTTATCAGAATAAATTAACTTCCACAAAAAATTGTTAATTTCTTGATGTTACTTTGGATGACAGCCTGGGGTGGAAAAATCACAACAGTCAGTTACATGAGAAACTAAATTTAGCATCTGTAAAATTCAAGATTTGACGGATTTAAGAACAACATAAACTATTTATTTAGGCTATTTTGAATCTGTAATGAGATATAGAACTGTTTGCTGGGGTAGTTCACCATTTATTGAACAGATTTTCAACACTCAAAAAAGAGCAATCTGAATTCTAATAAATTTTAATTTAATGAGAGTTAAATTTTTAGTCTTTAAATTTTGACAGTGAGCATTATTTACGTAATGAAAGTTTTAACTCAAACTTACAAAAGAATAGAATCCTATCCATTTATCTCCCATCATATATATAAAACAACCCATTTTAAAATATCTTTTTCTTACAATAGTGAGCATTTTTTCAATAAACTACCCTCAGCGTTGACGGAAGATTCCTACATTAAAGGTTTTTCAAAAAACCATTAAATAATATATGCTTTCAAGTTGTATAAATAACAACTTGATTTATGATGTATGTTTTATGATTTTTGTCTAAATTCACTAGAATACCTATATAACCTAATTTTAGGTATATATTACTAATGTTTTAGTTAGTATTTTTTTATTCATATGTAGTGTTTTTCTATCTTGACGAGACTTATAACAATGTAATGTTCTATTGGGCTAATAAATCGTGTCACTTCATTTCAGAAATCATTTAATTTGAATCGGTCAGCTTTATTTACTTCCCTTTATCTATTCATTTTTTTTATATTTGTCGGGAATGGGAAGGAGGCTTTGAAGGTGGTCAAAAAACCTATTTGTGGACACAATTATGATCTTCCTTCATGTTCATGGATTACCTTGAAGAAGATTGTTGAAGAGTTAGGCAGAAGAATACCAGGGGTAGACAATCCAGACTGTCCAGCCTGAGATGCCTTGAGACTGATCCTTCACGTGATTAGGAAAAGTAATTGGCCTTCAACCTCAGAAGAAACCCAGTGAAACTGTTAAAACCAAGATTTGAATATCAGTGTATGACAGAAACTTTTAAAAACCGACAATGTTTGTGAAGTTAAATAATAAGCGAACATGACGATCATCTCAAGATCTGTCATGGATGATTTTACCTGAAAAGTGTAACTAAAAAGCCCCTACACCTCACCGATCCTTCAACCTAATCAATAGAACTCTAGGAAAATCAAATGTCCAAAAGAGCCTTGGAGCCTAAGCATGTAAAATTTGAGAAAATTATTCATTACTAAATCAACTGAGTGTGAGAATGTCACAGTTACATGTGTTATTTTCACAATCAGTGAGAAAAAAACCGCTTACTCGTGGTGATGAACTTGGCAAAGTCAAACTTGATAACAGAATAAATGTTAAAAATGAAACACATAATTGATGGACCAGCACCAATTACATAAATAGTATCACTACACACAATTTGCACTCACCACAGAAGTTTGACTTTGACAAGTTATCATCATAACTGTATTACAAGTTATCGTCTTAATGTATTGATAAATACACAATGGTGTTTGTGCATGCTTAAACTTATGTCTTAAGTTTCAACGCCTGAAGATGAGGAAAGATTCCAGTTCTCAATATGTAATGTTCTATTTTTGTAATATACAGTGATGGCAAACATTCATTCAAAGTTTTGTTATCCTTTCAAGGCTTCTACCGTTAATAATTAACTTAAAACGAAAATGGTGTAGTATCGTAAAGTATACTATGTTGAGGTGACCTCTTGAATTTGCTTAAGTTTACCATACTTTGTGGCTAGTATTATTGTGTTCTACTAGTTTCACTAATAGTAACGTACAAGTGTCGTTAAAATTTGAAGTTTAGTACATTGCATGGTTGTAATTCCCCACGCTTCCTTTTATCTCCTAGTTTGATAATAAATTATGTTCCAGATGTGCATTATGTGATCAAGGGCCTAGTGAAGCTACACGGGTACAAAGGGCTCTGGAAAGGGCTAACAGCTACTCTCTGCAGGGATGTGCCATTTTCCGGTGAGAATTTTATTGCTACTGTTAATTATTGAATTTTAAATCGTTAAATAATTTATTTCAAAAGTGATTTAGTAATTTTTAAAGTGCAAATTTATAGTTATGCCTACTATATAAAGTTATATTTTGTTACTTGTAGTATAGTTACATCAGAGATATGTACACTGTATTTTTAATTACAGAATTGTTTAGATAAAAAAATTCATAATTTTTTTAAGTTAGTAGATACATTTACAAATGGTTCTCATTTCACTAGTTAAAATGATGATAATCACTAGGAAACAAAACACTATAATAATATTCAGACACAATAGATAAGGCCAGAAAGTACAGCCGACAGCACTGTAATGTCTATTGATCACTTCGCAAGACGTTCCCTCTCTTCCATCAACAACGTTACCGGTAGCTATATATTTAATGCTTATTCCCTCATTGACAATAAATATAACAAGAAAGCTAGTTAAAAAAATGAGGAGGTCATTTTCAGACTTATTCAAAATGACTTGAACCATGTCTGGAGTTGGTGCAATAGCACGAGTTTCAGCATAAATTCAGGCAAAACTTTAGTCGTACCATTCACTTAGAGAGGATATCAAAGACTGCCTTGTTGGCAACAGTCATCTTCTATAGGCTTCTGGACAAAACTTAGGGTCTCAAACCAGAAACGTATGCATTGGTCTTCCAAGGGGAAGTCTATACAGAAATGTATCTCAATAATCCTTGAGTAGAAGTGAAGAGAGCCACAATCAATATAGTGTCAGACAGTCAAACATTTCTAAAAACTCTAAGTTATTATACCTGTGAGTTGAAGACTGTGCTGCAATACATTAACACATTGAAAACACTGGTAAGGGACAATCATGTAAACATTGCATGGGTCACAGGTTGATATAGAAGAGAACAATAAGACTGACAAGCTGGCTACACATTTCAATGGCATTTTCAGATCATGGGAGTTGAATTCTTTGTTTAAAGTTTGTTTTTGATGATGGAAGGATTGTGAAGGACACAGGATTTTTCAGGACATTTGATATTGTTCAGTGATACACAACATGGTAGTTGTGACTAACTGAATGATGGCATAAGTTCAGAAAAAGTAGTTTCCTTCAAGGAGTTGAAACTGTGAGGTAGCCTGTACATTGTTGCCAATTTTCAGACTCGCAGGAAATAGGTTGAACATCGGTGCCAACTATGTTTCTAACGCTAATAATTTAGTTAAATTGGCATACTTGACTGGGTTCCATTGAATACCTTCCAATAAAATATAGGATTTTTGAGATTATTGATTGAAGTCGAGACAATAATCTGATCCCTAATTTTATTTGTTAACTGGTTATATATATATGATAGCTGATTTAATTTTTTTGTGTATTACTTTGTTGTTTTTACTAACCCTGGAGCTGGCAGTAATTTTTCCTGAGATGGCAAGTAGATTTTTGTGAGTTTACTAGAATCAGAATAATAAATCACTGCTCATCTGTTTTTCAAGCTACAACATTTCTAACTCATTTCTTTTCGTAAAGAAATCCATTTTTACAAAAATGGTAATTGTTAAACAAGTTTAACACATCTCACGCTACTAATAAATCCAATCACTTTCCTATTACGCCAAGACAAGTAAAAAGATTTTTTTTTTTCTTTAAGTTCATAGCTAATTTTTATTATAACCAAATTATAAAAGGTAAAATAAAAAAAAGTATAAAATGGCATTTTATTAAAAACTACTGTATTTATTGATAAAAATAAAAAATGAACTATTTACTAAAATGTTAATTTAAATTAAATTAAATACACCTCGTCGCACTATAAAAGAAGATAAATATTGCAAACTAATCACAACACTACTACACGATGAAGAATAATAACGAGATACGTTGTAGACGTGCACTCGTGACAATCAAGAAAGCTGTAGTATACGCCACGGATATGTTTGGTTATGGCTCTGTAAGAGACGCAGAACTGGCGAGCAATTCGTCGGAGTTGGACAAAGGGCTCTCCCCTCCCCCTGCCGCAGAGTGAAGATTGTTAATAAATGCTTCCTTGGCAACCGTGGTAGACACGGAGCGTGCACCTGGCATTTCAAAGGCCTTTTGTGAACTAAAAAATTCCAAGAGACATTATCTATAATATCGGATATAACTGTATCTGGCGTTTTGTTCAAAGCCTACCATTTTAATACATCTGTCTACGGCAAGGGAAGGGTTGACCTTTTCCACTTGAATGTCCTGCCACTTCTGCGGCATTCATGCATTGTTGGGTATTCAATATCACCAGAGCTTTATTATAAAAGCTCAAAAAAAAAAAAAAAAATCTCAAAATTCTCAATCTAGTTATTTAGTTTTACCAAAGCCGTTTTAACCTTTGTATTAACCCTTGGGAAGTCGTGCCTTGGATCGCGACGCCAGTAGTCACGTGCACGGTCAAAAAGACCGCACATGTTACACACCTTACATTTAATGTTTTATGTTAAAATTTTTTGTTTGTTTTTGTTTTGTTCTGGTTTTTTTATTTATTATTTAAAACTTATTTTTACAAAGTACAAACAAATTTTATGAATAAGTAATATGCTATACTATAGAATAATAGTATAATATAGAATAATAGAGTACAGTTTAAGGTAAAGTAAATAAGCTAATCAATTAAGGTATATACGTAAGAATATAAATAGCTATAATAACTAAAGTACGTGTAAACTTGATGAGAACAGAGGAGTTAGAAAACTTGATGTTTGAAATGTATAAAACTGACATAGTATTTAGAGCTATATACCAAGGTCTTGCAGCACCTTCTTTGTATTATTGTTCTTCTTCATCGGTTATTACATCTTCTGGTCTTTGACAGCATTCCAGGCCTGAAAAAATGGTATGCTCTCTGCATATTGGAGCCGAACATGAAGCACACGACGTTTTTGTCTTTCTGTTCTTCTTTCTATCACAGTAGTAACATCTCCCTGTGTTTGGATCTTTTAACTTCCTTTCCTCTCTCTTTGTCCCAAGGAGCTCGTCAAGTCTTAATTTGATGCTTTGATGGATGGTTTCTATACTATGTCGATATCGCAGATGATCTTGGCACAGGTCTCGAGACAGCGTTTTCAAAAATGACCGACGATTGATATCAACTTTGTTTTGAAGTATTACGAAGCTGTTGATACCTCCAATGTTTAGCATACTGTAAAACAAAGTCAGAGTCCACCTGCGGGAAATCCGAGACACAGAGTAGGACCCCTTCAACTTGTCTACGACGTCCACACCACCCTTTGTTAGGTTGTAAAACGTCAACATTTCGGGTTTGTTAGCTCTCCACTAGTTTCATCAATGGCATCGTCATTTGCATACTGGAAAGGAGTAAAACTACTTTGTTTTTCTTCTGCACATAAGAAAGAAGAGTGGAGACATTTCTAAAGCCAAACATACTGGAATTTACTGGCCTTTCTTTAGTTTGTACGAAGATTGGAGGAATTTCCCGCTTGTTTTTCCTTACTGTCCCGACCATTGTAAGGTTATGATTGGCTAAAAGACTATTTGCTAAAGGTATGGAAGTATACCAATTATCCATGGTGACATTTCTTCCTGAGATGGGTTGTACTAGTTTTTCGACTACATCTTGACCCTTGTTGCTAACTTTGAATAGGCCTTTGGGCTGTTTTGCTACGTAAACTTCCAAATTTGCAGTATAATAAGTTCTTGCATCACATAGAGTATGGATCTTCAAGCCGTATTTAGCAGGCTTACTTGCAATGTATTGACGAAACGAGCACTTTCCACGAAATGCGTCCAGCATTTTGCATTTCGTCAACTGTCACGTACTCGCTCAGAGAGTAGTATTTTTTGCACTTCTCAACGAACTCTTCAAATACCTCTCTGAATCCAGCGAAATTGTCATCTTTTCGTGTCCTGTAGTCATCAAAACGCAACGCTGTCAACAAAAATCTAAACTTCCGCTCAGACATGGTTGTGCGAATAATGTCAATACCAGTTCCGTCATTGGTGTAAAGATCCTTTAGGTTTGTGTGAGATGCTTTTAATACTCCGGCCAAGTACAAAACGCCTATAACTGCTTTTTTACTTCTGCTCTATTGGTATCAGCTGCATCACGAGGTCTTGTGAAGTTTTTTCTCCTATTAATTATCCACAAATTTGTGAATTCAACTATTTTGTCCAACGTACTATCTGGAAAATAAAGCTGCCATGCTTCCAAAGGATTCGAAACCTGCTTTGCGTCATTTAATGGTCCCGGCAAATGAATAACAATGTCATGGCTTTGGGTTCGTTTACGATAATAAGTCTTATGCATGTTCCATTTTGTTTCGTTAATCTTTTCCGGTAAACTGTGGCATTGGAACTTCATTGGGCACAGGATGGTCAGTTCCAAGAGCTTGTTCGTCCAAATCACTAGCAGACTCCTCACTTCCACTTTCATGTTCACTCGCTTCGACAGCTACTTTCTCATCATCATCTTCAGAAAAATAATCCACACGTTCATCAATTTGGTCATTGTCGATCTCGTCAAATAATCTTTTCCTCACTCGTTCTTGCCCTCTTTCAAGCTGAGCGTTCCTTCCTTCTTCTTTTTCAACACTTTCAAGCATTTTAGCTAGCCTATCTACATCTCTTTGGTTCATTATTTACAAAATTCAACTTAACTGAAATTGTAAAAATCATATACGCCAGTGGTCGCGCACAGAAAGGCACCGCGATAAAGTTACACAGTTCGTCGCACCATGGTCAAAAGCACCGCGAGGTCACTGAAGCAGCTCTCACCACGGATCAGGGGCAACTAACATAAAGGCTGGTGGCGAGGGATGAGGGCAAGGTAGTGGGGGTAGAGTAGCAGGAGCGCCAAGCCAATCTGACAGCCAGGCTAGCCACACTCAAAAAAATAATTCCCCCACGATGCTTTCGACCACGCGCACGACTTCCCGAGGGTTAAAAAAAATAAAATATATCATTTTCCTGCTATTAAGCTGCGTTTTTGTACAACATTTTAGTTGCAACACCGTAGCATCTAAACACACTGACATAGTTTGTTTTTATGAATTGTAGATATCTAGTCGTGTTTTCTGTTGGTGATTGATGGGAGTGCTTTATTTTTGTTGCCCTAAAATTTGCTTTTCATGATCTTTTGTAAAATTTTTACTAACCTGAATAAGTTTATGAACTTTGAAAAACTTGTTTAATAAATTAAGTCCAACAAATCAGTATAAAAATTACAAATTTCTTATAAATAAAAGTTTAAGTTGAGTTTTGGTAAAAAAAGGTTTTTTTAACAAGTATTAAAACAAATACAAAGAATAACATTACAAAATGAACACCAACATTTCTGATTACCAAGAATACATATAGCAGTTTACAGAAATGTACTATTATGTATGTTTATCGAGGTTATTTTTAAGTAAAATATAAAAACATGCTACTAACACAAAATTAAACCCAAACGGTGATTATAAATTTCAAAATCTAAAGTAATAATTTCCTGATAAAACTATTACATAAGATTGGATGATATACTCTTCTTCAGGTGAGAAAAATCCTGAGTTAAGCATACATAAAAAATTTGAAAAATAATCTTTTAAGTTGTGATGAAATGATCCCTCAAAACATTTAACATCAAAACAAGTTGTGTGTCAGAAACATGTTTCGATTTACTGTACAAAATGTTACTTGCTATTTTCAGGTATTTACTGGGTTTGCTATGAGTACCTGAAATCGTACTTCTACCCTGAGGAAAACGTCACATTCTGGTTCAGCTTCCTGGCCGGAAGCGCATCTGGCACTGTAAGTATATTTGTATAAGAGAATATTTCTCTCCACGTAGCCATTATTATCATTATCAAACATTTTCCTTAAAATATTAGTAAACAAACATACAGACACATAGTTTACCATGCTACATTTAAACCTGAATCAACTGTATGTTTTAAATTATATGCTGTTTTTAGCATACTGTACTTGTATGAAGTTATATTCCAGTTGTATTTAATGGAAATGTACCTTGTTTACAATTTAAACACCATTTTCTTCCCGACAGGCTCGGGAACTTATTGATAATCTTTCCTCTGTGATGAAATATACTGGCATCTATTTCGTTCGGAACTTAACACATTTCGGTGCTGCAAGCCTTACTGTTGTGTTTTTATATTTATCTTGCATATTGTTGCGATCTACATATTTTTTGTTGTGAGCTTCACTGCCATCCCTCAGCGAGTGTTACAAGCAAATTGTTATTAGTTCTAATCCGCTAGGTGTCAGGAACACGTGTGAATGTGTAGCGCTACTGGGCGAAGTCAGGTAGCTCCTACCAAACTCTAGAATGTGTCTCATCTTCAACTCAACCGCGGTTGTTTCAGTAGTTTTACAACTACATCTTTTTTACAACATAACGTTGATACGGTGGAAAGGGTTGATTCAATGTGAATGTTGGGTTTAGCTCCAGTTCACCTCCCTCTTAGTGCAGCGTCTGGAATCTGTCACAGACTTGACTCCTGGGATCTCATGAGAGAGTCATGTTTGTCTGAAGAGATCTAAAATTGAGATATGTGTAGAAAACTTGGTTGCTTCACTGTGCTTAAGAGATTGTGTCAGAAACCAGTGAAAATACCTCTTCCCCCGGCCCATACTATATTTTTATATTCTGTAGCCTAGGTGTCTCTGATATTGAAACAATGTACAGAGTTCGTTTTGAACTATTTTGTGACCAATTCTTCAGATGAACATGAATAAAATTATATTTCAAGAATAAAATTAAGGTTTACTACATTAAATATCCTCTTTTTTGTTCTTATAAAATATAGAATATTTAAATGTACATAATATTATCCGCTCTATTCCTTTAAAGAATAATGTTTTTCTGTAGAAAGTTGACTTTTTTGGTTAAATCAATAAAATAAAATTTTATTTAACTTTCTGTCAATTAATTTCGTTAATTTGTTTTTCTACACAATGAGTGTTAGTAGTAAAATTTGATTTTAGAAACAATGATATCATTATAATTGCCTTATTGTACATAATTTTCTACAAGTTTCTCTGTAAAAATTTGTGTTTTTATTACCTATTTAACAAATTATTTGTATGTTAAACATAAAAAAATCATTTTTGAATGTTCTTTTTTGTGTTTTACATAGTAAATCTTAAACAATAAGAGATACAGTTATGGAACAAACTTTATTTTATTTATCATGTCAAAAAGCATTATAAAAAACTACATTCGTCTCTAAATCCTTCTTCCCAAACTCCCAGCAAATGTTCATTTAACCTCGGGTACTAAATTGTGGGTGAAATCTTTTGTTGACCGTTACTCAGTAACAAAGCATTTCTGAACCTATGTTTATATGAACTTTTTTCTTCATTTTTTATATTACATTAAGCTCAGAAAGTGCCGGTAACACTACCCGAATCACCCTGTATGTGGTGCGTTAGTCAACACGTTTTACATATCTTGTTAGTTATAAAAAAATGCTCAGTAAGTACTAGAGCCTACTACATCGATTTAACATCTGATGACCATAATCGTCTGTCATTTAATAATTTTACAAGCACAATCGAGTAGTGGACACTGTGCTAGAGGATCTCAACAAGAGATGACATAAGTCTCCAATATTCTTTCTGAACTTAAAAAGTAGCACATTTTAGGTTCAAGTGTAATGGGTACTCTCAGGGCCATCCGAAGGGGGGGGCGAACAGGGCGGTCGCCCCGGGCGCCGCGCCACGGCTAGGAGGTGCCTTACTCATAGTCAATATTAAATTTGTAAAACAAAATTTCAACGATATTCTACTATATACATACAAACCCCCAATCCGGTGCCTTAATATTTGTTAAAAAGAACTTGGTTTGAACTATATACTTAAAAATACTGTTTATTTTTAGTAAGTTAAGTTTGGCAACACCACGCGGCAAAAACAACTTAGACCATTTGGCAACACCGCACTCGCAACTCCAACTGTCACTGTCATTGCGTCTACACCGTATAGGTTAGGTTGCTAACTACTCTCGTGTGTTTAGTGTTTGTAGAGACTTAGAGCTGTGAAATTAAGCGAATGTGTACGTGAGAGGTGAGCTTCGTATTGTATTAGTACCTACATATACAAAAGCTACAGACATGTGGTAGTTAAATATGTGTTGGTTGTCATATGTATTGGTAATAATTATGTAAATGTTGTTTCGACCAAGGTACTATGTGCACTCTAGCTTGCATGTCGTAGCGTAGGCATAAAAACTACGCAACATGTAGACCAACAGATTTAAACATTATTTTTTAATTTCATTTTAAGTAAACAAGCATAATTTTTTTAAGAAGTTTCATTTTATTTCAGATTATTTTATTAAAATGTCTAAAAAACTATCAGGTGCTCGGAGACGAAAATTAACAAAAGACAGTGAATTAGCTCACAGTGCTCTTTTAAGTAAAGTACCCAACTTGACAAAATTCTTCACAATAGCTGAGGGCACTACCCAACAACCTACTTCATCTTTACTCGCTACTTCAAATACCCAGGACTTCGACCATGAATGTGAACAAGACCTAATTTTAACTGAGGTAGAGGAGACTGCTGAAATACTGAAGGAGGAAACCAGTGACAAGCTTAAGAAGGGAACTGTTGAAATGTTAAACTACCAAAATAAAAATGTTTCAAATGACCCGTCAACTTGGCCTGAAAATTTAACTGTCAGAGACAGAGATGAAATCATACCAAGCAGTGCTCCGTCATTTAAAAAAAATAATGATGACTATCCACTAAACAGTGAAAAGCGTCATTTTTCAAATGATTTTCAATATCGCCACGCAGAAAATAGCGAGAAAGTGAAAAGGCGGTGGTTAGTTTATTCTTGCTCTTCTGTTGCAGTGTTCTGCTTTCCATGTCGTTTATTTGACAATAATCCACACTCAAGTTTTGGCAAAAAGCAAGGATTCAATAATTGGAAAAAATTTCATGAGCGAGCTTCATCTCACGAAACGTCATCTGAGCATTTTAAGTTTACCCAGCAGTGGATTGAAGCTGAACGTAGAATCAACCAAAATGCAGCAATTGATACTGAGCTCATGGGCCAAATACAAAAAGAAGCCGAGAGATGGCAAAACATACTAAGAAGAATTATTGCTATTATTATTTACTTAGCAGAACACAACTTGGCTTTTCGTGGAAACTCAACAAAACTTTTTACAAAAAATAACGGAAACTTCCTTGGCCTTATCCAGTTACTAGGAGAGTTTGATCCGGTTATGATGGAACATTTAAGATGCATTGAAGAGAGTGAATATCGAGTTCAAATGTTAAGTGTCGATATTCAAAATGAGTTGATAAACTGTCTGGCAAAGGAGGTGAAAAACAATATAATCGAGAAAATAAAGCTGTCACGGGACTTCTCAGTTATGTTGGATTGTACGCCAGACGTAAGTCATAAGGAACAAACATCTCTCACCATTCGCTATGTTCACGAAGAAGAGGAGATCGATGGTGAAATTGTTATTGAAGAAAGTTTTATAGGCTACACGATTACTGAGGAGTCAACAGGGGAAGCATTGACTCAATTGTTAACAGAAGAGGTAGAGTTATGTGGTTTGGACATGAGTAACTGCCGCGGGCAAGGGTACGACAATGGCGCAAACGTGGCAGGAGCTAAAAAAGGGGTCCAATCACGAATATCCTCAGAATATCCTTTAGCTGTATTTACACCCTGCGGATGCCACAGCCTCAACTTGGTTGTTGCAGATGGAGCCAGATCATCCGTCAAGTCTACTCTACTTTTTGGAATCCTTCAAAGGATTTACACTATTTTCGCATCATCTCCAAAACGTTGGTGCGTTGTCAGTGACCATGTTAAAGGTTTAACTTTGAAAAAGGTTTGTGAAACAAGATGGGAGGCTCGAATAAGTTCTGTATCTGCCGTTCGATACCAGTACAAAGACGTCCTTGACGCTCTTGTAGAACTGAGTGAAACTGTCAATGACCCTACAATCTCATCTGAAGCTAAGTCCCTCCAAATTCACATGGAAGACTTTTCATTTCTGGTTTGCCTTATTGTTTGGCACAATGTTTTGTTTGAGGTAAACTTGATAAGTAAAACCTTACAAGGTAAAAGCACTGATATTACTTTAACATCAAATCTGCTGCAAAAAACTTTACAGTTCATAGATGATTTTCGTAAAGACGGTTTAAATGACTCAGTTTCAAAAGCCAAAGAGATTTGTAGTGAAATTGACGTGGAACCATTGTTTAAAGAAAAACGCCAAAGAATAAAAAATAAGCTTTTTGATTATGAAAGTAAAAGTGACTACAAAGCAACCCCAGAAGAAGAATTTAAAAGAAACGTTTTCTAACCACTATTGGACATTATGCAGGCTTCCCTAAAAGAAAGGTTGATTCAGTTTTCAAACCACAACTTGAAATGGGGGTTCTTATACGACCTTAAACAACTCCCTCACGCAGAAGATTTGAAGGAATGTTGTGGAAATTTACAGAAACACCTATCGTTTGGGCAAACCTCTGACATAAGCGGAAAAGAACTTTATCAGGAACTCCTTCATGTTAAAACTATTGTGAATGAAGTAAGCCTAGCTTAGGCAACCCCATTACAAGTTTTAAAAGTGATTAAGAAGACAGACAGAAAGGACCTATACACAAACTTATGGATTGCACTTCGAATCCTTCTAACTATTCCCATATCTGTTGCTAGTTGTGAAAGGAGCTTTAGTAAACTTAAATTAATAAAAACCTACTTGCGTTCTTCAATGTCTCAGGAGAGACTGTCATCCCTTGCCATGCTGTCTATTGAAAATGAAGAATGTAAAAGGCTGAAGTTAGAAGACGTTACCAAGAAGTTTGCTAGTGCAAAGGCCAGGAAGATTTCTTTTTAAAAATAAAGCTATCTCTGTCAAAGGTAAATAATAGTTATGACATTAAGATTGAAATAGTTATGCATTGCGTTTATATCTGTTACTACTATTAATAGCCCTAAAGTATTGTATGCCAAAGAGCCAAAGTAATAATGTCTTTATCTAATATATATACAACCGCATGTGTAACTGACTGACTGACTGACTCACGTATACTAATTCTAACCTACTTCCAGATGAGTTAGAGACTTGAAATTTGGTACACAGATAGCTTTCCACGTGTAACCACCAGGAAAATCCCGAAAAGTGAGAATTTTTCATTTTCAACCCCTCAAAAAAATTCCCAAAAAATCGCGCATTCTTCACCCCTGCAGGCATTTTTTGTAAGCCCGATAGCGGGCGAACCGTTGGAGCTAGCTCGGATCTGACGGAAAATTCATGGTCAGGAATGAAGTGAACTACAAAAAAGGTCTCATGACTTTTTGCTCTATCTTCCATGGTTAAGCGACAAAACGCTCGAACATTTGAAATTCCAGAGATTTTTTCGATAAAAATAATGTTTCAAGCCCGATAGCGGCCGAACCGTTGGTCGTAGCTCAAATCTGATTGACCCATCAAATTAGCAAATTGCGCGATCTACAGAAAAGGTCCAGTAATCTTTTGCCCTATCTCGATTGGTTTGGCCGAAAAAAACGTGATTATGTACAATTTTGTTGTAACTTTTACGCGAAACTTTTGTTTTTGGGGTCGATAGCGGCGAAACCATTGGTCGGAGGTCAAAATAAGACTAACGTTTTATTTAGGAAATAAGATGACCTACAAAAAAGGTCCAGTGACTTTTTACTATATTTCCCTTAGTTTGACCGCAAAACGCGATTAAGTGAAAATATTGGACATTTTCGCCTAAAAAATTTACATTCCGGGCTTGATAGCGGCTAAACGGTTGGTCGTAACTCAAAACAAATTTTAAACGGGATTTAGGAAATCACGTGATCTACAGAAAAGGTTCAGTGACTTCGGGAGTTGGCTGAGCGTTAGCTAAGCGTCAATAGTAGATAGGGACAGAGGAATATTTATTATGTTCACAGACACAATACCCTCTAAAAAAGGCCCAAGTGTGTCATTAACCCCCGGTAATATTAACCCCCCCCCCCCGGGGATTTCCTGGTATGACCTGATAACCTCCTGTACATTCAACCCCCTGATGTGTTAACCCCCCTGGTAACATTAAACCCCCCCAGGGAATTTCCTGCCATGACCTCATGTCCGAATTTTACCAGTCGCCAAATCTCTTAACCCCCCCCCCTGGGAAGATCCTGGTATGACCAGATAACCCCCTGGAGACTTATCCCCCGGTAACGTTAACCCCCCCTGGGAATTTGTTCATATGACCAGACAATATCCTGACGAAATTAAACCCCCTCTATTTCTCGCCTTGACTAGATAGTCTCCTGGTGATATTAAACCCCCTGTTCGACTTAAAATACTGCCTTGAGGTCGGTTTTTATTATGTTTATACTAAACAATTCAAGATAGCTGACCGTGCAGACTTTTCTCCCGAGCTCATTTCTGGCTAAACCATAGGTCGTAGATCAGATCTGAGGGCACAATCGAAAGACAAAATTAAATTTCCAACAAGAAAGGTCCAGTCACTTTTTGTCGTATCTCTAACGGTTTAACCGCAAAATGCCCTCAAAGTCAAAAGTTTTTACGAATCCGGAAAAAAATCTATGAAAAAGGTCAATTTTTAAATCCCTTGTCATTTACTTAATGTCCGGACTTAACCAGTCACCGAATTCCGCTTATCCCCGAATTTGCAAGCGTTTACTTTGGGGGCCTGGGGGCGTAGCCCCCAGCGAGCCGAAGGCGAGTATCTATGTATATAGGTCTATTCAGTATTCTATTATCTATTCTAAAACATGTTTAAATGTACATATATAATATATTTGGTATTTTGTTACACACAGAAAACTGGAGTATTTATTTACATATAACAATTTCCAAAAATTCCTTATCACTTGGTATGGCTGTACTGACGAAATGTAATTTTTATGTGGGGGCCTCCAAGGCATGATTTGCCCCGGGCGCATTAAATACTGGGGACGGCTCTGGGTACTCTCTCATGTTTTTTTCCTTACAGAATAAAACAACAAAATTGTTTATTTAGTTTCATTTTTCTAAAGTAGTCTAAATCTGAACCTTTTAGTTTCAGTGTTGATAGAATGAGCTGTTAGGCTCTTAGCTTTGTCCTACCAAACAAATTTCTTTATATTAATTTATATTTTATTTCCGCAGATCGCTGCATTTATAACCACACCCTTTGATGTCGTGAAAACCCACCAACAGATCGACATCGCAGCTCAAATATATAAAGGTAAGTTTTACTTATAAAATACAAATAAAATTTGTTTTGAATAATGTTTCCAGAGTTTGAATATTCAATACAAATTCCATGAATGGCTTCAAGCACATTGGCCTACTAGCTTTCACCAATCAAGTATGTACATTTAGTGTGGAAGTACGATATGCAATAGAGATTTTTCAATATTAGCCACAAGTAAGCCTAATATTTTTAGTTCCAGCTGATCTGAACGTTTTTGAAGAATTCTTGAACTTGGTAATTTTTACTGCAATCTCATTTAATCAACATTTAAGGCAGTTCACATTTTTTAAATTTTACCTGCCAATATTGTCTTGAGTTTTTACAAGTATTAAAATTGTCTGGAACTTTCTGGGGTTGGTTTGTAAATTCCAAACATCCCAATATACACACATATGGTGTATAATTATTTTAACTTTGAATGATCTGCTTGTAACTTTTTCCAAGTAAACATTAGCTTTTTACTAACTTGTAACGTACTGTTGTATTTTGATCAGTATCTTTGACCATATTTTGTCACTCATATTATTTATAAATAAAACACTAAGTTTAAAAAACTGTTGATTTTATCGGTAGTAAGATATGGAAAATTATTTTTTTTTTATAGATAATGAAATATTAAAAATAGAATATTAATAAGTCATATAACTTAATTATGTCTATCCAGAAACACAATTAATAAAAATGGTATTATTCTTGCTATTTCAGGTATATTATTATGGTGATTAGTGATTCAGGGTTATATCAAAATGTTTGTGTATATGCCACAAACTTTTGCTTTTAAAATCAAGTATTAAACATTAATGGTAAAATAACTTGACTACTGTTTGCCGCTAATTGAAGTCTTCTAAAACAGTAGTTTTAATCCCAACTTTTAGAAATTCCCAGAACGGAAATTCCATTAACCACTGTTCAGTTTTTGTGTTGTTCCACACTGGATTTAGAACAAATCATTTATCGGACTCTTCAGACAAACTGTAAAAGTATAGTCATCTTGGTCATCAATAGTCATTTCAAATTGGATACAATGCATTTTTCGTATGTTAAATCTTTTAATACAACAAAATATAATCAGGTAATCTCACTTAAGTGATGAATATTCATCTCACGGAAGGCTACAGGCAGACTGAGCGTGCGTCAGTAGACGTCGTTGGCTCTGCGGGAGACGATGAACATCCGGCAGCCCGCTATTTTGTCGCTCGAACAAATTCCGTGACCTTCAAAATAGACACGAACGGTTGTTCCTTGTTTAACAGTTTTTGCTAAGTTTGTTACTCAGAAATGCTTTTAAATAATTTTAAAAAAAATTGATTTTGCATCAGTGGATGTTGTTGGATTTTAGCGCTAGTTTAGGCATGACGTCTAGTAACGTCATTGGCTCGGAAAGGGTTAATTAATTGTAGTATCCCAAGACTTAAAAACTACTCATTTTAATATCGTCCATAATAGGATTGGCTATACATAACATCCTCACTGAGTAGGATGGGAAGTATACACGTCTCTGAGTGGCTAAATTGTGGTTTTAAGGATCAAGCTTTGGTTTTAAGATTTAGGAAAAATTAAGGCAAGGTATAAGCATAATTATTAACCCTTTCTGTGTGGATAGTGTCTACAAAGACATAACTGATGATAATTTAAACGTGTATAGCTGGCTGACTTATGATGACTGGGAATTGAAGGGTCCTCAAAAAGTCCTGCATTGAAGGGTAGATTTTATGATTAAAACTCATACTATCTCTTTGATGTTAAAGACCACAGAGAGCCGAGCTAGGTCACATTGCTCAAATTAATTAGATAAAATCAGAAGTTTTATTGGCCATTAAGTAATCCAAAGATTACAATAAGCTTCGTCAAAATAAAACATATTTCAGCTAGATTCAAGTGATATCGTATAAAGATATACTAGTTTCCAGTCATGGAATTAAAATCTAAAAATTAAAAATAATAAATTATGAAGTATCCTTATTTCTTTTTATTTACAGCATATCACATTTCATATACTCCTCAACACTGTAACATCCTTAAGCTTAAGCCACTGTGACATATTTGATTTAAATTGTTTTAAAGGTACAGTTCTAACAAAAAGAGGAAGCTGATTAAATAGTTTTAATTGATGGTATTTATGGCTTTTATAATATTTATCTAGCCTTATATTAGGAGTTCTTAGATTATCTTTTGATTTGGTACTCATGGAGTGTACATTGTGTTTCAAATCTATCTTCATTTTCTTTTACATATATTAGGTTATAGAAAATATAAGTACATGCCAAGGTCATAATCTTAAGCTTTGAAAAATGTTGTCTGCAAGACTCTTGGTATGATAATCCAGCTAATATTCTAATTAATTGCTTTTTTCTGCCAGACAACATTTTTGCTGGACATGCTGTACAGACAACCCCGCAGTCAAATGCCATAACACAAGTGGCTATGAAATAAGTCGTTGTACATCATCTGTATAGAAGCCAAGTAGTTTTATAGGTTTGAATAAACTATCATTAATCCAATGATTGTTAAGTGTGAATATTATATTTTCGTAGTAAAATCTCACTATCTTGTTTTTCTATCTTTCCGATGGTAGAAGCAAACTAGGCCTCACTGACACACATTTCACAGATTGTAAGTAATATTTAGGTTTCAACTGCATACGAATATATAACTGTTGTAAATTGCTTTCAGATGAAGAGATGCAGAAGAAGCCAAAGAAATCGATGTTCTACTGGTTTCGCAGAATGTACGCAGAAAATGGTGTGCGAGGTCTATACACCGGACTTACCCCTCGGGTGGCCAAGATCGCTCCTGCTTGTGCCATCATGGTTTCGACATTTGAGTATGGCAAAAACTTTTTCGAAGTGTATAACATGAATAGGTACAAGCGCCAACACGAGGCCGAGTTTTAAATTGTCAAAGCTAAGCCTTTAGCTCACTTCCCGAACATTACATTAGAATTTTTTGTTTGATTTTTGTGTGTTTTAAGTTTGTTTTTGTTCAGTTCTTGATATACTTCATTAATTTGAAATACTCTTGTATATATTCAGTTTTTATTGTTAAGAACACCCCATTTAAGACATTTACTGCTGAAAAAATTACAGTTGACATTACAAATGGATAGTAATGGAAATGAGCCATAACTTAGCCAAACGACTCCTCTAGATAATAAATGGTTTTCATGATGACGTCACCGTTGATAGCACGGTTCCGTGCCACGCGCCCACAGCACAGCCCTCTCAACATGCAACATTGTCACAGCGCTTACTCCCCGACTCATTCCACTCTTAGGTTTACAGTTTATAACCTCTAAATATTGTTAGCTGCAATATCATAACAGATAAGAGATCATTATTTATTTACAGCTCTTCGACCTCCCAAAAATATTTGTTTTTGTTTTGGTGGAGTTTGTCAAAATAACAAATTGGACAAAATGCAGTTTTTTCTGGTACAGATAGGGTAAGTGCTTGTTCAATACATTTTTTGCACAAACTCTGCATATTTTTCTTTTCTGGTATCGTTTTTCATTTTGGACTAGGCCGTGAAGAGGATTTCTCCAAAGAATTCGAGCCGGCACTTTTGGCTTTGGGAGTAAAATTGCGTCTACGAATTTGTCTATAAAATCTTAAAAACTTATTTTTTTTCTTATATGTATTCATATTCAGGAATAACAAACAATTCACCATAGAAATTTGAATAATATGTACAAATATTCTTTTGTACTACCTGATGGTTTTTCTTTCTATAAGGTAGTAAGACATCAGTTGGTCTGCTTTGTCTATTCCTCTCATTTGGGCATTATAATGTACTACAGGTTTAGGTTTTCTTTTTGTTTTCCATGGTAATCATGGTATTTTCAAACTGAGTTTTGATGTATAGAACATTCCGCTCATCCCTCTATTTTTCCTCTAAAACCCTCTTTCAATGTGGCTGTAACAACGGGTTGTGGGTTGAACTTACTCGTAAGATGTCTGTAGAATTCGTTTTGTTGGTAAGCAGTTTACTTGCAAGTCTCACGCTGTTGTCAAAATTGTCCATGTAGGGAGCATGGCCTTTGTTCAAAAAGTCTCGCATGAGGTGCAAAACAACATTTCTTTAGTGTCCTCCTCCCCCCCCCCCCAAATCGTCCAGTCTTCTAGAGTAAACTATAAACCTCACAATTAAACCCTCAGGTTCACAGAGAGTGTACAATTTTATCCCATATTTATGGTGCTTTCCTGTCACTTACTGCCTAAACTGCGGTTGCCCTCTTCACAAAATCATCACTTTGTAGCAACAAAGAAGCAATAAACACCATACCGAAACTGTGCAGCGTGCTAGGAAGAAACCAACACAGTTGGGAGGTTATGTTCAATACTAGAACAGAGCACACACACATTCAACCTTCTGCGATGCATGCTAAGCTCACACTGAAGTCATTTGTGTCGAGTGACATTGCGGCATGGTTTCCGTGCAAGACACTCCTAGCGGGAAAGGGTACGGCATGGATCCGTGCCCCTTGCACCGGACAATTTAAAATGTTTTATGCAGTGGAATAAATTCTGGGTACATATCACTGCCTCATAATCTTTTTGTTTATTTTGTAACAAAACCAATTTATTATGTTTTATTTTATTAATTAATAGGTAATATAAAATTCTCATTAAGATGTAAGATGTACTGTTCCTTATGTCTCGTACATAGTACAAATTGAAGAATTTAATAAAGAGTTTTATATGATTAAGAAAAACAATCTTGTTTGAAGGCTGAGATCTTGTTTAGGCGGTTATTACATTACAAAATATATACATAGAAAGACATTCAATAGTGTAATACCTACCTAATCATGACAAAACTATTTTTGTAAATGGTGCACTTTTTATAATAATAGCACCTTTTTGTAATATAGTATTGTTTTATCTTAGACTTATGTTAGGCCTTACTTGTTATTATTAAGATATGTATGTATATATTTTATTAAGATCTAAGAATATGTGATATTTAGTACTAAGGCATTACTTAATTCTAATTAGTTATATCTTATTTTTAGCAAAAAGCTTGTGGCTGTCCTTGGTTAAGTTTTACACAAAGATTGATGTAATAATTTTTGCAATAAGTAAGCAGTACAAATAAGTAAACTTTTGTGTAAAACCACTGTAGATATCAGTATGAGTTTCATAGGTACAGTATGAGAATGTTTTCTGTTTTACTGTAGAAATAGAAATCTTAAAAAATGAAAAAATTTTTATCAAATGTTTTTTATAAGTCAAGAGTTTGACAACAAGAAGTGCTGGACATTGTTTAATCGTTTATCTTTTATGTAACAAGTTGTTCACTGCATTTATAACTATTTAATTATTAACCCTTTTAGTGCCAACACCCGTATATACAAATGTTTCAGAAATAAAATTCTATGACACGCTCATTTTTTAACGTAATATAAATTTGTTGATTGTGGTCACAATCAGAATGACCCAGATTTGAAGAAAAAAATATTTACAAAATTAATTAACTGTTTGGTTTTTAATTTCTTTTCTTTTCTTTTCAAGTGATATGGTGTTTTTGTGAAATATTTTTTCACAAGTGCTATTTCTCATGAGAAAGTGAGAAAAAATTACTGGTTGAAAATCCCAGAATTCTTGGAAATTACTTCATTTTTGGTCTGGCACTAGAAGGGTTAAAGCACAACTATTTAATTGTTGTAGACAAAACGTGTTACTTGAATACGTTTAATGAGTATAATTAAAGTCCGAATCTGTTTGTTAAATCATGTTTATCATGTAAAAGTTATAAAATAAATTAGTTGTCTTCACTGTCCTTAGTTTTTCATATGTTTACGTTGTTATTTTATAGTTAAAATTGCATTCACAAAACTTTTATGCTGTTATTTTATTTATTCCTAAGTCAACCCTGTCAAAATATTGTTTCTAGAAATCAAGAATCCTATCCATTGTGATCTTGGAATTACGATCTCCTACCAAGCGTCAGGGCTCTTCCTAAGTTCCGTATATTACATTTTACACCCCTCTGTGACTTGAGTAACCCAAACTACAACAAGAACAATAAAAAAGTTGGAAGACAACTTTAAATTCATTTTACAATACACACGTCCCTTTTCAGATTTAATTATTTTGATACATTTATAGGAAATTGTCAATTGAATAACGCTTTATGTGGCAGTTACATCATACTGAAGAGATCTGATTGGTTGATGTACAACATCTGTTAATCAGCTCATTGTCATAAATAAAGAATTTCTGGCAAGTCCAGTTTTGTCTCTCATAGTGGGGTTAAATCTGGACTTCTCGGAGGTCAGAGGATACCTACCTACTTACAACTTACCTACCAATCCATAGGTAAGAAATCCTATCATTATTACCACAGGTTATACCAAGACGAATGAATAGCGTATCATATGGTTAAAAAGTTACAAGACTATCATTTCCTAGTTCGATTTGTGGAAAAGCATATTTATCTAACATGTCAAAATAAAGAAACAATATATGTTATTGTTCACGGAAGATGGACACTTGTGTCTAATCGAATGTTCTAAAGTTTATTAAAATTGGAATCGTTGTATTTGTTTTACTATTTGGGTATTGAACTGAAGAAAATGTATATATATATATATATATATATATATATATATATATATATATATCTGACAAGATATGATGGTAGTACTTCTGCCTTACCACCAGATCCTCTATCCTGTGGTAATGCTTGACAATATACCAGAAGACCATGATTTGTACACAAACACACATAAAATGCAATGACTGGTGTGCCATTTTGGCTGTCTTCATTATGATTACTTGTATCTAAAAATAACAGAAATGAAGAAACTTTTAAAAAAATAGCGAAAACTTCAGGAGATCATAGCGCAGGTATTTAACCCTTTTAGTATCCTTCCCTCTTCCAGTGCCGGTTGTGTCTCCTAACTGCGGTCACTCAGCTGTAGCAATAAACTCGTCAGCATTATAGCCAATTATTGCCATTATGGTCAAACTGGACTCTACAGAAGAGCTCTGTAGGGATCTAAAAATTGAAAATGAAGGTCTTTGTTATCAATTACAAACTGTAGAGACTAAGTTTACAGATCTTAACTCTAGTTATAGGAACAAATGTAACGAGTGTGATGCTATAGAAGATGACTATGATCTTGAAATAAAAAGTCTCCAAAAAAAAAAACTCAGTCTTTGTAAGCAAGAAAATGTTATTTTACGGGACCAAGTGAGTAGTGTAGAAACCGGCTGTATTTGTGGTACTAAGTCAAAGGAGTGTTCTGGGTCTGATGTCATTCACAACACAAACACTAATTTTGGAACTGGAGGTCAAGATTTCTGACATGGAGACAGAACGTGGCAGATTTCTGACCACCGTACAGGTGTTGGAAGCTAACATTAAATATTTAAATAGTGAAATTGTAAGACTGGAGGGGGAGGTGCTGTCGGGGGCAGGGTATGTTGGTTCTCCCGATCTTGTGGCTGAACTGTGAGTCTATGGATGGGGGGGAGATGGATGCCTTACTGCCCGTCCCCTCTGTTTCTGGTCAAACCTCAACAGGTTCTGCTTGTTTAGAGCTTTCAAGTGGCGACAGCCTGAATTTTAAGAATGTTTTATTGATTGGAGATTCAATCATACGACATGCAGGTAAAAGTACTCAACGAAAAGGGGGTCATGTCGTGTGTTGTCCTGGAGCTAAAATTAATTGTATCAAGCAGAACTTGTTGAAGCTAGTTAACAGGCAGTTCTCTGTTATTTATTTACACGTAGGTACAAACAATCTTATACTACAAAGCGGCCATGGTAAAAGTCAAGCACTTCACAGCATGGCGGATTTGCTGTACACTGTAAGGACTCAGTTTCCAAATTCCAAAGTTTCTGTAAACAGTGTACTGACTAGGGCTGACATTTCATACAAGGCCCTTTTTCACTTTAATGAACAAATTGATCTGATGTGTGGTAACTTTGGAGTCACTTATGTGGAGGCTAACTGCTCTGTAGGGAGGCGTGACCTGGCCCGAGATGGACGAAACCTCAATAGGAGAGGTATAACTCATCTAGCTACGCTTTTTGAGTCTGTTTTCATTGCGGCATGACGACCACACGTAATTTAATTTAAAAAGTTCTCGGGTTCTAATTCGGACACGGTGATGGAATCTAGCCCAGGTTGCTGTAATAAAAATTCTCTCCTCGGTTGGCCAAATAAAACAATTTAGTTTATTGCGAAAACAATTCGAATTTTATTGCATAATTTAGAATCAGTTGAACAATTACAAATTTAGAACGGGAGAGAGAGCGAGAGAGCGATTTCACGCGAGCTTGACGCGTTCAAAACCCTGGCACGACTGCGACTCAGAACAACGAACTCCAGGGAGCAGCGTTGTTCCAGACGCTACCTCAGCAAATTCCTGCCTGTTTACCACCCAGTAACTGCGCAGCTGCTCTGGGTATGGAAAATTACCAGGCTTACTGCTGACAGACTTGGACTTACAATTCATGTGCTGAATTAAAATATATATCTTCTCCACCTGCACTGCTTAACCTAATAAGTCTGGCTGCATATATTCATTACTCGTTGCTACAATTAAATGTTATGCTGAATAAAAATAAAATATATTACTGATGATTTAATATTTTAAACTGGCTGATTAAGACCGCATACGATGTTACCGGTCTGGTCTTAGAACTATATGCTGGGGTCGTCACACTCCCCCCACCTTAAAACCATACTTGTCCCCAAGTATGAGGAACCATCAGCCAGCAGCCAGAAGAAAAGTCTCTAATCTGCAGGGGAGGATCTCTGTCCTATCCTTTAGCAAGAAAATCTTAGTATATGTTCATTGATTACCATGCCAGCTGTCACTCAGTAGCCTCAACTAAATGAAATTTAAATAAACAATTGAGTTCCCTAAAAAGGCAGAAATTTCTTTTAATAAAAAAAAAGTATGCAAACGCGATACGTAATTCTTTAATTCGATCCGATCGCTCGCTCTCTTCTCAATGATTGAACACAAAAGATTTCAGGCTTACAACACATATATCATGGTATACTACGATACTAATTCAAGACCAGTCATTAACATCAGATAACCATTATCTCTAATGACCCAAATACGACTACCTAACCAGTAACACATTTAAAGCAATACGTAGTACAAGGGAACTAACCAGTGCTTCTAACTTAATCTAAAATACTTAAACATTTCAAGTTGAACTACAACACAACTACATTCTATTAATCTGGTTGAGCACTCCAGGATAACTATGGTTTGATGGGTTTAATTTTAATGATTAAAAATATTAGTTGATAACATACCACATTTTGTAGAGCCTAATTAAATTTAAAAATAATTATAAAGTGGTAGTCTTCTTTGTGAATTTTGAACGCTACTCCCCCATTCCTGGTTAGGCCTCGTGGGTTTTCACTCGGGGCCGGTTTCCTCAGTCACCCCTACTATGGATTATAATGGAGTTATCCTGAGTTAGTTCACTTGTACATCGACTATAACACAAAACCATTATAATATATACAGCCAACAAGTAGCATGTCATGAATGACATCAAACTTAACTAACAAAATAAATCGTTAAGAAACATCCTCAAGAACAGTACAAAAATTGTTAACATCTTAATTGTTCTTATTAAGCTACTAAGGCATCGACCAAACCATTACAGTACTACATTCCATAAGGGCCCTGACAAAAAGACTTAAAACTAGTGGCTCGACCCAGTTTAGTGGGTGGCCGTTACACTGTAAATGCGAGGGGGGTCTCTGGAAAAGCGGTTCAAAAACCTTTCATCTTTTAAAAAGTTTGCGTTGACGTTCTTCTGAACATCCAACAACTGGAGGACACATTCCTCACACTTCTCGACCTTCTTCAGTTTCATGACAGAAACAACAACAAAAAAAAACTAAAACTAAAAGTTCCGCCCCCCACGCTTGGTTTTTAAGGGCATTGTGGACCTGGGGGCTCCCCAAGGTTTTCACCTCGCTTACCCCTGGAAACAGGGTAGCTCACCGAGACCTTCCTCCTACATTTCATTACATTCTACTGATGCCTTAGAGCTTAAAATTAACATAAGCCAAAAATGTTCATATAAAACTCACAATTCACTTAAAAGAAAACTAACAAACGAATTACAACTTTACTACTTCGGCCAGACTGGAGACGTTACACCGCTTAGTTGGTTGCGCAAGCCAACTAGGCAGTTGCGACAAGTTAGTCTAACAATTAATTATTGTTGAACGCATGGGTATCAAGCCAACAATGGGTTACACAGTCCAGAACTTTGGGGTAAAGGTAGGATCAGGGTTAAGGGTATGTTTGGATGGCCGGCAGGTCCTTCCTGTGCCCCATGTGGTTGTCTCACGTGTTTATTTTACTTACGTTTTGTCAATCGCTTAAAATATTAGCCAATTATCGAATAATTTGGAAAATTATATCTCCAAGTCTGCCTGATCAAAACATAAGACCAGTTACACATTCCACAACACTACAATTTAACAAATTAAAATGTTACATCTAAAAACATGGTTACATCAACAATCACCAATCTAACATAACTACGAGTATATTCCTTAATACATCTTCCAGTGTCTCCTTTAACAACTGTCCCGTGTGCACACATCTCTCAACACAACTTGACTAGTCAACCACAATTAACACAAATCGATCATTCCTTACTCAAGTTCTTTGAAAGATTATTCTGTCACAGCATTAACACGAATGTCTGGAGCAATCGGTATGGAGTTTGCCAAGCAAAACTTCCTCACCATACCACAGTGAGTTGAGGGACTCACACTTATTCAGAGTGTCATTACTCACAGTTACAAAGCTTGTATCACGTCCCGCAGTCGCTCGAGATTAACAACTTCGACTGCCTCCACGTTCTGTTCAACATCGTTTATCTCTCCAGGGTTCACACCCTCTTGGTCTCCTTCAGGACTGTCTAGTGACGTCAGGCCTCTCACTTTTGCGAAGACCTCGGTCAGAGTGGCGGAGCGACGCTGTCGGCGACGGTTCCGGCGACTCGACCACCATGCCATCACAGGCATAACAAATCTGTAACACATGTACACAAGCATCAGGATTGACACTAACCCAAAACTACCAGCAGCTGCCACTTTTGCAGCATAAAACCTTCGACCAAACAGAATGTGGGACTTCAGATGGCGGACTACGTCCTCCGGACGGTACTCCTTAACACCTAATGTGCCCAGCCGTTCGTTCAGTCCCTGCAGGACTTTCACAGCCGTCTCCTGCTCAGAGCTAAACAGCTCCTTCTCCTCGCTTGTGTAAATTTCTTCCACATTTGGAAACACAATTTCACTTATCTGTTCTGAGAACACAGAGCTGCCGTGAATACGGGCAGGCACCTTGAATTCTTCAGAGACAACATCACACATATCAATTCCTCTAAATTCACCGACCCCCTTCACTACCGCGGAAGTTATATTCAGGGTCCCGTCACTAGTTAGACAGTTCAAAGTCAATCTGTGCTCCTCTGAGGCACTGTATATCCATCGGCTTGGAGTTTTGACAAGTACCGGGGACCTTAATCCCGATATTAATTTTCTACCACAGAGCCTCACTTGCTCGTAATGAAACATCTCAACCGCACAATTTGGTCTCTTGCTTACGCTTAACAGGACATTCGATAACGGGCAAACAATCAGTTGTTCCCCTCGACACTCTCGGTCGAATTCCAATTGATTGTACATCGAGTACATCAACCGATCCTTACTGATCAATAATTTTTGGGTACCAACTTCCCACTGGGTCCATACTTTGAGAGAGGCATCATACACCGGATAGATAATAATATCATATAATTGGAACATCTTATTATCGTTTGAAAGAGGCAACCTCATCACTACCCTTAGGGTGTGAATCGTTGTATAACTATGAACAACTACAGCAGAATAAAATTGATGAATATTTTCTAATTTAACAGGTGAATACAATTTAGTCGTTGGAGGTATAACCTTTTCAATTTCCTTCAAAATTCTTAGATACTCATGAGGTGTTAGCAAGTTACTGTCAACCTTCCCAGCTGCTAAGCTCTCAATTGCTTGATGGAATTTAGTTATCTTTCGTCTTGCACTACTTACTGTTTCTTTAGTATCCGAAAGCGCAGAACTTAACTTCAAATATTCAAAAAGAGTTTTTAACTGATAATGAGCAGCATTTGCTTGTGTGAAAATTTTAACCATTTGTTCATGCATATTAGAATGATATTTTTTTTAATATAGAAATTACGTTATTTATTGTTTTTGCATGTGACACTATTTCCGCCTGCATATTTGCTAGAACAGTCACCTGCTCCTTAGCTTGATGCACTATTTTCTCGTTGGTGTTGTACAAATAATCCATTTTTCCATCAATAATTTCTAAATCGCTATTTTCAAGTGTACCAAACAGAAACTTTAACACATGACCTCCTGCATCTACTAAACCTCGTTTTCCACGTCTTTGTGGTAACAGTTTTATTAGATCATCAATTTCATTTAGGTATTCACTAACTGACTGCTGTAATAGCACAAATTCGTAACGAAATCCGGCTTCCAATTGAATTAATGGAGAGTGTGAACTCATATTTTCATTAAGTAGATCTTCGAAAAATGTATTAAAATGATTCTTTACCTCAGTTACCAAGATACTTAGATTTCGGGATTCCTCTTCAATCTGCGTCAAGTTGTACTGCAACGTGACCCTCCAATGGCTGTCCGTCAGCAGCACATCTCTGCCTCCTTCAAATATGACCCCTTGCTGGAAGCAGCTTACTACTCCCAGGATTAGAAAAATCAATCCTAAAACAGAACTTCAAATTTATATCGAGTTTTACCTTTACAACACGAAATACCAGTCCCATAAGCATGTCAAGCACTTCCCACTTGTCAAAGCACCACCGATATAATTCCCAACTATGAAACATAGTCTTCGAGGCGTGCTGGCCTCCTTTTTACACGTGGCAACCTATTTCCCGTACGAGGTGTACCAACACTTGGTACAGGGATACCATCATCTGCTGATGGTGTTCCCTCACCAATACAGATATTCGAGTCTGGAATCTCGATATCGCCAACATCGTCGTCAACGTGCACTTTCGGCACCTGGTTCACCTTGGTTCTACTCACGTACGGCTTTACTCGATTCACGTGAACCACGATTTCTCTATGTCTCACTTTCAAAACTAAATTCATCAACGATAACACCTTGACTATCCTGTAGGGACCCTTCCATAGTTTTGACAGTTTCTTCACTCTGTGACGTCCGATACTCGGCACGTGCAGCAGAACGTACTGGCCTTCCTCGTACAACGACTCCTTCACTTTCTTGTTGTACTGCCTTTCATACTTGGCCCTGGCCAATGCCTTACGTCGCGCAGCAACTTCATGGGTTTCCTTTAACTTCGCGCGCAGAGTCTCTACATGATCACCAAATACCTCGTTATCTTCTGTGATAGTCAAGTCACCCTCCATAGGAGCTTCCATTTTTCGCCCAAACAACATTTCGTACGGCGAAAATCCCGTAGCCTCATGGCTTTGACTGTTATAAGCCATAGTTATATATGGGAGATATTCATCCCAATCAGTCTGATGACGGTTCACAAAGTGACTAAGCATTTTGGCAATAGTCGCGTGTACTCTCTCTAGCCGACCATTACTCTGTGGGTGAAACCCTGTAGTCTGGATTTTCCTGATGTGCAAGAATTTGCACAACTGTTTGATCAGGTCAGAGGTAAAGTTTGCCCCTTGATCTGTAATCAAAGCCTTGGGAACACCAAACTTAGTAATCACTCTCTGCACTAGAGCTCGAGCCACCTGGTCTGCTGTTTGGTCAGGCAATGGTATAAATTCACAATACCGTGTGAAATGATCCATCACACTCAAGATGTACACGTTTCTCGACTCACTGATGGGCAAGGGCCCTACTATGTCGGCTGCCACTACTTCGAAAGGAACCTTGGGCTCGTTAAACAACGTTCCAAGGGGGCCTTTGCCTTTCCATAGTTGGTTCGTTGACTACAACTGTGGCACGAACGCACATAGTCTAATACGTCCTTATCCATGCCCTTCCACCAGAATTTTGCCTTAATACGGTCTAACGTCTTAGCCACCGCTGCATGTCCCGTCGTTGGCAGGTCATGGTTCAACCTGATTACCTCACGAGTAAGAGATGAGGGGACCACAATCTTCTTGTCACCTCCGCTCACTCTGTACAGGATCTTTTCTGGGCTCAACTTAAAACACTTGGCCTTCCTTAACTCTTGACAATGAGGATCATTCTTTTGATGCTCACGCAGTGTGGCAAGGTCAACCACAGGGAGCTCGTCCCTGCGAGTAGCTGCGCACATAGCTCTACTGAGAGCATCAGCGTTGGTATGTCTCTTTCCCGGCTTGTGTTCCACGGTGTAAGTGAACTCAGCAAGCCTCAGCGCCCACCTCATTAGTCTACTACTTGGATCTTTCAAAGATAACATCCACTTTAGTGCTGCGTGATCTGTCACAGCCTTAAATTCACGGCCTAACAAATAACATCTAAAATACTTTGTAGCCCATACTAAACCTAGCAGTTCTCTTTCGGTCGTAGAATAATTCCTTTCAGCAGGAAAAAGAGTGCGAGAAGCGTACGCAACTGGATGTTCTTCTCCATCTACTTCTTGGGACAATACAGCCCCTAGAGCGTCAATACTGGCATCAGTAGCCAAGGTGAACGGCTTACTGAAATCGGGGAAGACCAACACTGGTGATGAGACTAGCTTCTGCTTAAGTGTCTCAAACGCAGTTTGGCACGCTTGATCCCAATCGAACTCCTTCCCTTGCTTGGTCAAGTCAAAAAGAGGTTTCCCAATGGCAGCAAAGCCTTCTATGAACCGGCGGTAATATCCGGCCAAACCTAAAAAGGACCGTACATCTTTTACAGTCTTAGGTACAGGGAATCCCTCTACAGCCTTAACCTTTCCTGGGTCGGGTTCTACACCATGGCCAGTTATTACATGACCCAGGTAGTTAACCTCGCCTACTGCAAATTTACATTTACTGAGTTGCACGCTCAAATTCACATCACGTAGCTTACTCAACACTTCACTCAAATGCGACAAATGCGAAGCCAAATCTTTCGAGAACAAGATAATATCGTCCAGATACACTAAACACTTTTCCCCTTTTAATCCCATAAGAACCGAATCCATCAGGCGCTGAAATGTTGCAGGCGCCGTAGACAGTCCAAAGGGCATACGTAGATACTCATAGTGACCTCCTGGCACATTAAAGGCAGTTTTCGGTCGACTTTCCTCATCTACCATAATCTGATGATAACCACTTCTCAAGTCAAGTGTAGTATACATGGTACAACCTCCCAGCGAGTCAAGTGTCTCAGCGATGTTGGGTAGAGGATATACATCAGGTACAGTCACAGCGTTGACTGCTCTAAAGTCTACGCAGAAACGATATTTCTTACTGCCATCCACAGATTTCTTCGGGACGATGACTACAGGCGACGCCCACGGGCTATGACTAGGAGTTATTATCCCCTTGTCCAGTTGGTCTTTAATCAACTCATCCACTATGGGTTTCTGATGAAATGGAACCCGATAAGCTTTCTTATAAATCGGCGCAGCATTTCCCGTATGGATAACGTGTTTTACGGCCGATGTGCATTGCAGAGGCTGGGCCTCACTATGCGCAAACACGTCCCTGTATTCCTCTAGTACTCTTTTAACCTCTTGTCGCTCGGGTAGTCTCAAATGGCTAAGTTTTTCATCTACACATTTATCAAACAATTCGTATTCTTTGATAGCTAGTCCTACTCGCTTCGTTGTCACATCTACATCATCCAAGATGGTCTTCCGCATCAACTCTGCGAGTTTCAGCTTTCCCTCTTCATTGAGGTGTAGCCCATGCTTGGTATACAAGCGCCTAGCAAACCTTCCTCGCATCTCACAGAAGGACATCCTTCCCCGTCCCTCCGAATTGGTTCTTTTTACGAAGGACCTAAGTAGATCATTCGCTCTCTTCAGATCTCCTATTACATTCTTATCGAACCTATCAGGAATTCCCATAACTACAATGCGAGCATCCCACTTATTAGGTATTGCTTGAAAGGCTTGTTGTAGGGTGCGCGAGTAAGGAGCACCTCTATCCACGTCATTAGTTCCTGCCATCACCAGTACCGTATCACCCTGAGTCAGCTGTGCAATCTCTCTTTTAAGATTACCCATCGCATCTTTAAGCTTACCATTAGGTACAAACCACGAACTGAGCTCAAAGTTCCCTGGCAACCTCTCTTCCAATAACTGCTGAATTCCGCGACCGTGACTATCCGCTATCAAGACTATCTTACGTTTGACCTTATCTATCGTATCGTTACTAACTGATTCCACTATTCCAAATTTAGAATTTACCGTAAGGGATACTTCTTCTCCACTTACATTCACAGCCTTCGCCCAACATTTATTGTTCACTATTTTCGTTAATACTCGTGCCAAATACACGCCCTGTATGGTAAGACCCACTGGTTCGACCACTACATCCGAACCCTCCAGATTATCATTAGTCGTAGATCCAAATTTGCTTAACTTCAACTGAACCAGTTTCTCACTCCGCGCGGGTATTGTGACATCTTTTGCGTTATACACGTAATTCTCTATACAACTGTCCTGGCGTTTAGCCACTCGGACAACCTCAGGTGTCGTAGTAGGGGCCTGTGCCTTTTTGTGGCGCGGCGCAACTACTTGCCTACCTGAATCGGGGACACTCTCACCCCTGTGCAACCGATTTAACCAAATGTCATTTCCAGACATACGGAGAACACCTTCCGTGATGTCTATCGATGCACTTCCCTCTTTCAGAATATCACAACCTAACACGGCTAAATACCCACGGGGTAGGTTACTCACAACAAAGTTCCCTTTCACCGGCACACCCGGCTTTAACATCAAAGTCACTTTTTGTCTGCCGTAAATCTTCAGAGTTCGTCCTGAAATTCCCCGGATAATCAAGTCAGGCTTTGTCATCGGAGCTACAGCGGCTCCACGTTTGATGAGCGACACCTGAGCACCGGTATCAATTAATATCTTTCCCTCGGCATTATCCACACGCCCCATGGCAACTAGTTCCTCGGCTAAATCTTTCACAACCGGAACTATTCGTATTTCTTTATCTACTCGGGCGGTTTCACGACTCTTAACTAAGGCTCCTACTCTAGGTTCACAAGTGTTCTTTCCAGTCGTTACATTTCTTTTCGTCGCCTTGGCCTGCGGTTGTGGCTCATTTACTCTCGGGGACGGGTGGCGGCGACTCCACTGGCCCCTGCCCCGTTTCCCGACTGACTAGCACTAGGAGTGCTGTTTGGAAGTTTTACGCGACAATCCTTTTGTCTGTGCCCTGGCTTATTACATCGCCAGCACCTCAAGTCATTACTGGGTCTACTAAATCCCCTATTGTCTCGACACTCACGAGACGTGTGCCCCGGATTATGGCACCGATAACAAACAAGGTCAGTTTGAAAAACCTTCCGTTCATCTGTAGCGCGAGACGGATCTTTCGATTGCTTCAAAATGTGATCAATTGCCACCGCTGTAGTGACGGCTTCTCGGATGTTAGTAGGGAATTTTAGTCTCGTCTGATCACCAACGTGTCCAATAAGACCTCGGGTAAAAGCATCCAAAGCTCTACGATCGGCTTCTTCCCTTAGTGCAGCATTAACTTCTGGATTTGCAGTGACTCGCACTGTCTTTTCATTTAATGTCCGCACTCGATCAGCAAAAGCTTCAATCGTTTCACCCCTCCGTTGCTGTATTACAGACAACTGCTGGAAGTAACAATCTTTCGGAGCTTTGTCACTAAACCGTTGTGTCAAAACTTCTTTAAATCCCGCATAAGTACTCAACCGGCCTTGATCCTCCGATCGAATAAAACTCAAGGCGGTTCCAGCCAATCTCAATTTAGCAACCCTTAATTTTTCGTCGTTTCCCCAATGACTTAATTCACCGACATTGTCGATACTTTCAAAGAAGTGGAGAACAGCCTCCGGCTTTCCTCCATCAAAGGGAGTGATCGAGCCTACCATGTCGAACGTAGGTCGTTCTGTATGACCTCGCAAAGTTTCCTCCAACATGGTGTTCAGGTGGTCACTTCGATCCAACCTAGCATGACCAAGAGTCTCCAACCGTTCAGTTACCGCATCAATGGCTTCCTGGAGGTCCATTTCTTGCCCTCCAATACTAACGCGACCAGCCATTGTCAATCAGTTCAGGCACACTTACTTTCAAAAAGTGGACAAGTCCCAACTTAGTTTTCCAAAAATAATTTTAAAAGATTTTTTCTCAATTAAATTTTCAATTAAATAATTATGTGCTCTCTCCCGTTTGTGAAAAGTAATTAAAATCAAGAAATAATTTTAATTTATCGACTTGCAATCAATCAATCAACTTTCAATTCAGCTCTAATCAATCCACTTTTTGTCTAAGTCCTGAACACTAATCAAATACGAAATTACACCACGATTTATTCTAAGTCAAGACAACCTACTATGTCTGAGCAAAGAATAATTCCAATATTTCAATATTTACTTTTCCTTCAAATTACCCAAAAAATATTTAAAATACCTTTTTACCTATCACTCAATTCATCATACAATTCATCACGAATGTCGAAACCTATTCCACAAAATTTAATCTTCTTTCTTCGTGCCTGTAAATAAACTTAGCAAACTAACTCAATCAGGGTTTGCTGGTTCCACCACGGACGAGAGGAAGAATTTAAAAAATCAAAAGTCAAAACTTTAAAGTTAACCAAAAGTTTAAAGTTTAATTACAATTTAACTATCATCAGATGAACAAGTTCCCAAAGTTTCAACAAAATATAACCAAGTCCAACGTTAATTCTTCAAAAATATTTAAATTTATAATTTATTTCACTTCCCTTTAATGACTACAACCCCTTATCTTCCTTCTCTCACAACGTGGTTAGCCTCCTGCCCTGTACCGGTACCTTTGAGTTAGCCTAACCAAGTCAGAAAGGTTAGGTTATCAACTAATGTGTATAATTAAGTTAGTTTTAGAAGCAGTTAATTTAGGTTAATCAGGTTTTAACTACCAGTTAAATCAGTACATTAAAACCTTAGTGTACGTTTATTTTTGATAAATATTACGTATAAAAATTAAATTACTGAGGGACTAGTCCAATCAAAACAAAGTACTACCGAATAACTACTCAATTATTCACAACTACCGAAATAACGATTGTCGAGATTCAAGTAATCGACAACCGAATGCCTAACAAAGAATATAACTAGTTAGTAATGTCGAATGGAATTGTGGGAGCTTACAACAAGTATGGCGGACTATTAGCGTCTATTGTTCTCAGCCAATATGGCGTCTCTATTACAAGTATTACTTTAAAATTCAATAAAAATTATAAAAATCAATCAAAAAAAGTTTTCAATTAGTTTTAAATTTAAAACATTAAATTACCTTTGACTTAGCCACCTCGTGATTTCAACAATTTCAAATATTACGTTTTATAAACAGTTTCTAGGCTAGCATTATTCTACGGGCAGAATAAAAATTACTTACCCATCATCCTTGTCCCGGCTTCTTGCACCAACTTTTCGATTTCTTCAACGAAACAAAGAAACACTAATTTATTTTTAGAAAGACGAACCGACCGACAGAACCAACTGACACAACCCCACAGAATTTTACCAACCCCACACCTGACACCAAATATGTGGCGTGACGACCACACGTAATTTAATTTAAAAAGTTCTCGGGTTCTAATTCGGACACGGTGATGGAATCTAGCCCAGGTTGCTGTAATAAAAATTCTCTCCTCGGTTGGCCAAATAAAACAATTTAGTTTATTGCGAAAACAATTCGAATTTTATTGCATAATTTAGAATCAGTTGAACAATTACAAATTTAGAACGGGAGAGAGAGCGAGAGAGCGATTTCACGCGAGCTTGACGCGTTCAAAAACCCTGGCACGACTGCGACTCAGAACAACGAACTCCAGGGAGCAGCGTTGTTCCAGACGCTACCTCAGCAAATTCCTGCCTGTTTACCACCCAGTAACTGCGCAGCTGCTCTGGGTATGGAAAATTACCAGGCTTACTGCTGACAGACTTGGACTTACAATTCATGTGCTGAATTAAAATATATATCTTCTCCACCTGCACTGCTTAACCTAATAAGTCTGGCTGCATATATTCATTACTCGTTGCTACAATTAAATGTTATGCTGAATAAAAATAAAATATATTACTGATGATTTAATATTTTAAACTGGCTGATTAAGACCGCATACGATGTTACCGGTCTGGTCTTAGAACTATATGCTGGGGTCGTCACACAGCGGTCTGAGGGTTTTGAAGAGGTGTTGACCCCTTGCACAGATTTTTTATAAGTGGTCCCCCCGGGGTCTCTGCAGTGGCAGATCTTGGACATCTGGATAGCCCACCTGATACTGTAAAGATTCTTCATCAAAATGTTCAGGGTCTAAATAACAAGATTGATAATTTTCAACTTTTTATTGACGCCGAAAATGTAGATATAATTTGTTTATCTGAACACCACCTGAGAGATTTTGAGTTTGAGGTTTTGTCATTGCATGGTTACACTGGGGTTACAGCTTTCTGTAGGAAAATTTACCAAAAGGGAGGTGTTTGCATTTTTAGTAAATCTTCAATAATACACAATGTTTTAAATGTCTCCCAATTTTTTCAGGAGGGTAGGTGTGAGCTTGCGGCAATGATTTTTCAATTCAGACAGTTTCCTCTTCTTGTTGTTACCGCTTATAAACCTTTTTCAGTGTCAGTGCAAGAACATGAGATGTTTTATGAATGTTTATCCGATTGCCTCCACAAAATTATAAATCCATCAGTTAGAACTGTTGTTGTGGGAGATTTCAATGTTAATCTCTCTGTTGCTGACATGAAAGTAGATAGTCTTTTATCCATGATGGCATCTCACGATTTAAGCAATAAAGTAACTTCATTTACGAGGGAATTTAAAAACTCCCGGTCCCTAATCGATCACATATATACTGATCTTTCTGAAGACATTTTCAGTTGCTCTGTCGTGATAAATGCTCTGTCCGATCACCATGCACAAATCTCACATGTCAGGCATTTATCTAGTCCTGAATGCCCTAATTTTATGCTTAAGCGATCATTTGTAGAGGATAATGTTCGTATTTTTAGACATCTTCTGGGTAGGGAAACATGGCATGATGTTTATGCAGCTAGAAAAATGCTGTAACACCAGAAAGATGAGCTTGTTTATGTCCTCTATAGAGTTTTATTCATTCAGGCTTTTCCTGAGAAAAGAGTTCGGATTCGTGGGCGTTCTCCAAATGCCAAAGTGTCTTTAACCCAGGAGCAAATTGAGCTACGTAATTTGGTTGCGCATTGGTATTATAAAACTAAAGACCTGAGTTCTTCTGATGAGAGAAGAAAACAATACCTTTCTTTGAAGAGGCAATATAGGGCTAGTGTGAGGGAAGCTAAGTCATCTAAAGTTAAACATTTACTGCAGACTTCCTCAAATAAAGTTAAGACTGTGTGGGACATAGTGAACAAGCATAGAGGTAAGGCAATAGTTTCAGCAGATATCCCTCGAACCATCAAGAATAGTAATGGAGTTATTGTTAGGGAGTCGAAGGACGTTTCCAACTTGTTCAATGATTTCTTCATTAATGTGTCGAATGCAAGTTCATCTTCCATATCGTTGTCTCTTCTTCAACAACAATCATGTGCAGGGGTGTCTTTGTTTTTCTTTTCACCTGTTTCGGAAGTGGAAGTATCTGACATCATCAGATCTATAAAAGCAAAGGCTTCTTCTGGCTTCAACAATATATCATCAAAGCTTCTTAAATCATGTACGGAGTATTTTGTTAGGCCACTTGCTCATTTGATATATTTTTCGTTTGAAAATGACGTGTTTCCTGACATTTTAAAGTTGTCTATAGTGATGCCGTTACATAAAAGAGGACTGGTTGAGGAACTTGATAATTTCAGGCCTATTTCGATTGGATCGACATTTTCTAAGTTGTTTGAGAAGGCAGTTTTGATAAGGTTAACGGCTTTCCTGGAGAATAATAACGTTTTGTTTGACAAACAGTTTGGCTTTGTCAAGGGAGGCTCAACTGTGAAGGCTATGTTTGCTCTCTTGGATAAAGTTGTTAAAACTCTTGATGAAGGAAGTTTTTCTGCTGGTATCTTTTTTGATTTGAGAAAAGCATTTGACATGGTTTCGCATTAACTTCTTTTGCAAAAGCTTGACAGAGTGGGTGTGCGTGGCTTGGTAAATCAATGGCTATCATCTTTCTTGAGTCAACGTAGACAAGTTGTGGAAATTCCATACGTTGACGTAAATACTAGGAAAAGATGCTTTTCTGACGAGCAGATTGTCAAGACGGGTGTGCTACAGGGCTCCATACTTGGACCCTTCCTCTTTATTTTGTATGTGAATGACCTCAGCAGTTGTGTTTCGAGGGGCTTGTGTTTGTTTCCTGACTACACATCACTTGTAATTGATGAGTCTTGTCGTTTCAATATGGAGATAAATACGTTTGTTCAGTGTAATTCAATAGTCCAGTGGTTTCAGAGTAATGGTTTGGCCGTGAATACTGATAAAACTACATTGCTAGACTTTTCAATTTCATCAAGACGCAATGACTCTTTGAGTGTCTGGGTTGGCGATGCAGAGGTTTGTTCGGAGCAAGTGGTCAAGTTTTTAGGCCTAATTGTCGATAGGAATCTTAGCTTCTACTTTCATGTAAATCATGTCGCACGTAAAGTCTGTGCTGGTATTTTTGTTCTTCATAGACTTTCATCTTTCACGGGCACTGATGTGCTTCTGACTTCATATTTTGCATTGGTTTATCCCTACCTTTCATACGCTGTGGAAATTTGGGGTTTTGAAAATTGCAGAACAAACCATGTCTTTCTTTTGCAGAAGAAAGCGGTGAGAGCTATTGCTGGCATCCGTCAATCAGAATCCTGCAAATCACACTTTAAGAAGTTCAATGTGCTTACTTTTCCAAGTATCTATATTTACCACACATTGGTCTTTTTTAAGCAAAACCAGGGCATTTTCGAGTCACTAATTCCACAGTCCAGACACTATCTCAGGAATAGCAACAAATTAAATATTCCCCCCATGCAACCTCTTTTTTCAAACATCACTGTTTTTATAATGCCGTAATTTTTTATAATTCTCTTCCTAAAGAATGTAAATAATGTAATGGTCCTTAAGAGCACACTGAAGGCTTTTTTAATAGAAAAATGTTTCTACACCCTCAGTGAATTTATTGGAAATAAATAGTCTGCATGTATAGATATAAAAACTGTACATGTATTTTTGTAATATTTATGACACAATCCAATGCATGTTATATGTCTGATGGAAATAAAGGATATTTGATTTGATTTATAAAATGCTTCGGGATGCTAAAAGGCTTTTCAAATAAGTTTTTTACTGCAGTTGGAGTATTTTTTATTGATTCTGGCAAATCGTTGAAACGGACTCCTTCTTGTGAGGGCAAATGTTCGTAATTTATCGTCCTGTGTCTGCCAGTTCAGTAAGTGTCTCTACCTCTTTCTCATATGTATGTACGTCTTGACCACTTTTCATGGTGCATTTAGACATGGAAATAAAGTTTTTTCTAAACTCTCAGTCTCAGAAGAGTCAATAGTTGCTTGATTTTTTTTAACTTTCCCTCCTTGATTCTGTGTACTTCAAATTTAAGATAATGAGAACTGCTTGTTATTTTAATTTGAAAGCTCTGGAGAACTGGCTGATTGCACTGGCTCCCCACAACACCAGGTCTTAGGTAAGGTGGGAGTACAAGAAATAATAATACACCATTATCAAAACTTGAATAGGGTAGTATTTGGCTAAGGACCTCAAAATACAAGTGCATGAGAACAGTTAAGAGCATACATGATTAATGAGCATTCCAAGTTAATCCCTGATCCATGAATATAATAAGGAATTTTGAACAATTGACTTCATCCAATACAATTTTTAACGTAAGCCAGACTTTCATTAGTTCTATCAACAAACATAATAGTTATCCAAATTCAACTTTATTTTTTATGAGATATGATTGCTCATCATAAATTGGAATTGTTTTCTTCAGTTGCCAATCTTATAACGTGGCAATTCTAAATACACCCCCGCTATTATAGGATAGTTTAGGTTTTCCGATGGTCTGAACGCACTTTGTTTCATCAATGGCTGCAACTGCCATAGCAAGGGCCTATAGATATTTTCTGCAATACGACACTGTGGACAAGGAGTACATTTTATGGTTTCGTTAAAGCAGGATACCATTACAAATAGGTGAAGAAGGGAATTGTATCTTGCGCTCAAAATGAACTTTCTCATGATGGTGGACGAGACTTCATCGTGCTAGTTTGACAAGGTTCTATCTGCCCTCCAACTAGTTTTTAGTAAATTGAGGTTAAAGTTTGAAATCTCTAACTTTTTTATTTATAGATATTTTGTTTCTGATTTTTTTTATTTACTACAATATAGGCATTATCTACGTATGTATGTATAGAAATTAAACAATTTTGTACAGATTGGTTACATAAAAATACCCTTGTAATGCAGTTAGAACCTTGTCATAGCCAACTTGTGGAGCGTTCACTATGACAAGGTTCTAACTGCGCTTAGAACTTTGTCAAACTATTGTTTTGAATTAAAATGTCCAGTGACAAAGTTTTAACGGGTAAAATTAAATTATGTTTCAGTTTATTTTCTTTAGGATGATTCAATAATTGATTATTCTGAGGATATGGGAATAAATTAAGGGTAATTTAATAAAATTGGTAGTAAGGTATGATTATTTACAAATTTATAGGTAATATAGGTACTTCCGCTATTATGTGTAATAGTAAGGAGAAAATTAGTAACGCAAAATATGAAATTGAGGAATGTTTATGACTGGAACTCATAGTAACAAGTCAGGTTTTCAAATATTAATCAATTTTTTTTCTATTTACACCAGAATGCTCATGTTGCAAATCTCTTCTTTTTGACACTACAGGTTTAGTACTGCCTTGTAGTAATCCCAGTCTTGCAGAGGCATGTAGGGAAATGCGGCCTTGATGTCATTCTTTTTTGCCTCCTTCCCTCTCCGGCTTACATATTCTTGACCTCATGGTGTGCTTTCTTTCTTTTAGAACATGCCCAACTTCCAGGATTTGCAACTCTTTTTTCTCACATTTTTCTTTGGAGTGGTTTGTTTCTGAGCTCTAAAACATCAAAAAAACCTCAGGAAAAATGTAATAGAATTTATTTCAATATATTGAACAATAACTACAGATGAATTCAAGTATAAGTTGTATGCTCACTGGATAAGCTAATTTGCATTGTAGCCAATCTGTTATGAATAAAAAAACATATAAGCTAGTGTTACATTAAATGCCCTTCTTATTATTGGGGTGTGACCAGATGTATAAAGTATTATAAAGAGAAATACTGACAGTAAAAAAATAAACAATAGCCCAGCTGCATTCTGAAAAATCTGACTTCATAACTTGTAGGAAGGTCTTATGACTGTCACGTTTGAGGTATAGGATAATTATTTAAAACTAATTTAGCTTTTGCCCATGTATAAATTTAACCTGAATTCTGCCAGTAAACATCATTCCGGCTGAAAAAAGAATGCAAAATAGTGCATTGAATAAAACTTACTCAGTCAATATGTCTACGATATTTTGCTGTTCTTCAAGTTCTTCCTGAATTGTCACTGGTACAGGTAAATGTTCGTTAGAATTATTCAATTCTGCAGCTGGTACACATTTATTGTTTGGGTCTTGAGTGGATCCCTTTGTACCATCATTATGAGCCCTAAAACATAAAGGCAATAAAGAAACATACAAATAAACCTAATGAAATTTAATAGACAATTTTCATTAAATGTAGAGTATTAAAATTATTTCAGATTAAGGAGGCTGATACTGTTAGTCGGAATAATTTTGCAATGCATATTTAAATATTTTACTGTGACCTCAAATAAGAACCAAATGCAATGAAACTTTGAAGATATGCTCAATACAGATAATAGTTATTTTTAAAAATATTTGGAAGATATCAAAATTATTTTTTACTAAAACAAGGTATCAACAAACAAAACTTACTTACCTTTCAATATCTGACAATATATCAATGTCAGTGCTTTGATTTCCAATAATGTTCAAATTGTTTTCAGTTTCTGCTTATGTATGTGAAAAATCATCATTTAGCCCTTGGTTTTTAGTCCTACTTGATCCTGCACTCATTTTTTAATCTAATTGTTTAAAACATTTGAGAGGGTTCTTTCATAAATCTTGCGTTTCTTCTTCCTGAAAAGCACCAGTAAAGTTAGATATGAAGACATTCCTAAATACAAAAAACCCCTTTGCAGAAATAATATTTATGAAGCCCTAGGCCTAGTTTAATTTTAAAGCTAAGGCAATTATTTACGATTCAAGCCTTGTGAGTTTCTTAGTGAAATTTACTAAGAAAAATATGACCTAACCTAACATACCCAACCAATCAACTGCCTATGCTGATCACAAGGCTTGACTAGTAAATAAATACCAAAGCTAATTTTAAGCTAGGCCTAAAATATGTGGGTTTAACTGGAGAGTTTGTGTTATGAAAATGGCAATAAAGATAATGTTAGCTAGGCTAATTTATTACAAATTTAGCTTTGTTAAACTAAGGCGCTTTTTGTTAAACTAAAAAAGCCTTTGAGTAGCTTTTAATGGTTACTAGGCCTACTGTAATGAAATCCCTTACCTTGTGCTAGTGGTTGTAAGCTCATCATCACTAGTTGGAGGAATAAAATCGTCTCCATCGGCACTAAATAAATCAGACACACTAAAACTCAAACTTTCATCTAAAACATTACATATTTTATCCTCATCCATGATATTGTGATCAGTTGATAAACCACAGTTAGAACCCTGTCAAACCTAAACTAACCCTTTGCACTCCTCAGTCCCTAAGAGGTGGACATGGTGCTTTACCATTACCTGTTGCACTCTGTGAATTCTCGACGCAGCTGTGTCCGTACACTCCTCAGTCCACTTCTTATGGCCCAAGGTCATGTTCTCTACTACACTGAATATAGATAGTGCCAGATGTCTGTTCCACTCTTGACATGTTATTCACAATCACAACAACAGGTGATTTTAAAGCGGCATTTTAAAAGGACAATTTTAAATGATCGTTTTATGCTAAAGCGTTGCTTTCATTTTTCTCTTATTGATCATTTAATATATTTTGCATGGATTTAAAAATCAAAGTCTTAGATATATTTCTTTAAAGGTAAAAAGCAAAATTACTACAAGCAAATCCACAGATATAAGTAGTTAATTTTAAGGCAAATTTTAATGTTATTTATAAAAAGTACTAATTAGTAGTAAAGTAATAATTAAAGAATTACCAAAATGTTCAAACAATTTTTAAGTCAGTATTGGTTTGTAATGTGTTGTTTCGACTTTTACCAACTTAGAACATTTCAAACATTCAGTGACAGTAATTCAGTTTGTTTCTTATCATTTTAATAAAATAAATATCAATTTTGCTTTATAAAATTTCTGGTCTACTTTCCAACATAGCTATGTAGAAATGAATTTTAAAAATAAAAATAATCAATCTGAAAATGTATATCATATGGAGATATTGATTTAATGTAGAGATTAGTTCACAAAACTAAAATTATTTCTGAATTTCTCACGATTTACTTATGTATAATTTACTAATATTTATTATGTATAGTGTATATATAGGTGTTTGAAAAATCTGGGTACAGCTTAATATTTTACAAACCATAGCAGATAACATCTATAAACTTTGCACAGTGTCATATGGCTATGTAAACTATTTTTCCTTGCTATTACATGCCAACCATGGGGGGACGACCCACAGAAGAAAACATGGAAACCTTAAATGATTTAGAACTACGTCATCAAACTGTGACAAAATATCTGAACGAAAATAACATACAAGCAAAAACAAGAATCTCATTGGTTGTCACAACAACGATAGCTCACTGGAAGGTAATTGTTTGGGTTTGTTTAAATAGTCATGAGTCACCCAGCTGATAATTGCCAGCTGAGTTTCAGCGGGCAATCATCTTACAAAACAGACTTCAAAAATATTATTTCATATTTATTACCTCTGTTTTGCATTAAATAAGTGGTATAAAAATTAATAAAACTATTTAAAAAATATTTTATTCATCTATAGTCTTGTCATCAATAGAAAGGGTTATTTTATTTTGTATTTTAAGAAACAGATAAATAACATTTCCCCCCAAAAATTGCATAATCTTGTTGATTATATAGTTTAGAATCAGCCAAGATATGACAGAAACATTATATATAATATATATATATAACAGAATTATTTACAAAAAATGTAATATAGTTAAATGTCACTGTCCATAAGAGGTGGCCAGAGGAGTTTTAGCATCGGCCACTACATATGGACAGAGGAGTGCAACGACACGGCTCACAACAAAATATTCAGTGTTGTAGAGGATATGACCTTGGGCCATAAGAGGTGGCCAGAGGAGTGCAAATCACAAGTACTGTCATGCGGACGGGGAGTGCAAAGGGCTAATAAGAAACACTATGCAGGGTAGAACCTTGGCACTTTAAACAACAGTCAGAACCTTGTCGAACCTAAACGAATAAAAAAAACAATGCAGATAGAACCTTGGCACTTTAGTAGTTCGATTATTTTTCAACTGATCGCATTCAAATTCACATCACATGTTCTTCTATGTAGATACACTGTAAAAAGCACATAACCTCAGTGTTGACAAAAATGTTAGTTAGAACCTTATCAAACCAGCACGGCGACTTATTTGCGAAAAACAAGTGAAGTGGTAGTCCACTTGATTTCATAGTCGTTGAATGATTTGTGCTTAAGGACACTATCTCAACCTATGAATGTCACTACCTCAACTGCATGAGTGTAGGTACTCTGATGCATTTGGATTGTATGGTCAGGATTATGATCAGTGTATTCATCCAAAATAACTTTGTTTCCATAAGAATAAACACGACTAGGGAAATGTGACAAATCTTTCAGTGCCTAGCCTGTTGCCATGTGTCAGATTGCAATTTACATAGCAGAAGTTGACCTCAAACAGCCTGATGCTGAATATGATTCGTTACTTACAATTTTGTCGTCTTAGGCAGGATCAGTTGTTACTTTTAATGAGGATGCTATAAATTCAATATAACATGTAAAAGAAAGGACAAACTATCATTGACACTCAAATGGAATGTAGAATTCCTGTATTGATTAGTTTGCATGCTGCTAAAGTGGCAGAGTAACTAATTATTAATATTGACTTCCCATTAAAGCCAATAACACCATCTTCAATTTGAACATGATTTTGGCATGGCATATCGTAGTTCATAAAGATCTTGGTGACTTTGGGCCTAGTACATCAGCTAGCATGATAAAGTACCAGCCATGAGCTTTATAGGGTAGAATAAAATGACTACCGTTCACATATGTAAATGAGGTAATTTAGACAAAGATCAATATAGAGGTTACCAGCAACTCTCCTATACTTCCTACTCCTATATTTGAAAAAGAATTGCCCAAGCGGTTTTCAAATATATTTTACTAGGTCTATTTCAGAAAATAAATATTTTCACCTCCTTGAGAGATAACTAGCAATAGGGTGGAAAGTCCTGTTGTTAAGGAGGAGTTGCAATGGTGTCCATCCAATGAGCTTTGGGTGGTGAAGGAATCCCCACTCCCGAAAAGGGAAAAGTACATCAAAATATACCACTATAGAACAAACATATACTGTACCCTCAGATCTGTCACCAAAGAAAAGTATCAATCTTGGAATGTACAGGTAATGTATTAGACGATTTAATGGTAATGACATAAAAAATCAGTTCTGCTGTTATCAGTCAATATCCAAATAGCTAGGACATTAGTATTCTCTAGTGTCCAAAGTAGTCGGCTGATTTGACTAATCATTGTAGTAGCATGACTAATATTTCATTAGCGACTTTAGATTTACTAAGTAGTATTCTAAGTATTCTACTAGAGTGTACTCATACACTTCTGGTACTTAATACAGAACAGATTATTGGATTTAATTGACTGATGACTCGTCATTATTCCCTGAAGATATAAAATTAATAAATGGTTTAATAGTTTGTAATAATTACTTGCACACATTACAAATACTCTGTCCTAGCCATGGTATGACGCCTATACCATAAATCACTGTGTGCTGTGCTAGTCGACTAGTTTAACAATTTGTCATACCATTTGTTATAGTATAACCAACAACAATTGTACTCTAGATTGAAGTTGTAGATAAGGCTGCAAAGAAACGAAACGGTTTCAATTTACCAAGATACATGATATTATTGAATATTACACAATTCCTAGTAAAATATGTAAGTAACAGCAGGCTACTTATATTTTTGTTTTAACTAATGTTCTAAATAATTAAATTTCATATTTGTATATATTAACAATACAATGTTAACAGTTTTTAGGGAAAATCTACTCCTGTGATTTGTGACTCTCCCAGTGACAAGAAAGTTTATCAGAAGAGCCTGCCTGAAGTAGCTGCTATACATTGTTTTTGCAAATAAATTTCTGTAATACTTTACAGTCATAGATTAATAAAATAGTGGATGCTGCTTAACAGTGAAATACCTACAGATACTTTTACATTGAACACTTTAAAGTGTTTTGTGTATTACACTTATTGATGATTAGTTGTCTATTAGCGACAATAGACTCAGAAATGTTTACATGCGTAAACAAGGACAATTAGTCGACGAATGTTTCTGACAAGACTGGACGATTATTAAATCTAGTTAATAATCCTACCACTATTATTCACTCAGAGATGTTTGTCATAGATAACGTTTAAAATATGAGTGGGATAATGAAATTAAATTAAATGAAATGGATTAAATGAAAAACGTCTTTATTGAATACAACGTAAAACATATTCAATTGGCGAGGTTAGGACTATTAAGTCCTCTCTTACACCTAACCATAAATTAATAAACTATACTATTACTGTAAAACAAGAGCCACAATACAGTTTACTATTTTACATTCAAAAATTATAATCTTTATTTATATAAAGTAATAAAATGAAATAAAGGTTCTCTATGAAACTAAAAATAAATAAATAGAATAAAACTTGCAAGGAAATTAACAGACATTCACCCATCACCATTCATACAAAGCCATCGTCCCATACCCTATGCCACGATATCGTCAACCCGACGAGGCCCTAAACAGATGGTCCTTAAGCACCCCCCGAAACCGTTCCCGACTACGAATACCTCTGTCATGATCCGGGAGATTATTCCAGAGTCGACAAGCAGAGACTGTGAATGATTTACTGTAAATAGAGGATCTATGAACAGGAATAGATAACAGAGAGGCTCCACGTCGAGTATTCCAATTGCTTGTTTCAGAAATGAAAGAAAAGCGTTCAGACAGATAGGAAGGGGAATAATCGTTATACAAAATAGAATGTAACATGCTAAGAATGTGGAACTGACGGAGTAGATTCAACTTCAACAGATGTAACTGATTGATGAAGGGTGTTATATGGTCATATCGTCTAAGGTAGAAGATAAAGAGAACTCAATAATTTTGAGCACGTTGTAATCTGTCCGAAAGCTCAACCGTCATGTCATTTATAACTTCGCTACAGTAATTGAAATGGCAGAAAATCAGGGTCTTCACTAGCATTACTTTCAAATTCAAGGGTAAATAAATAACAAATTGCTTAAGACTATGAATACCAGCAAATACCCTGCCACAAGTCTCAGTAACATTATCGGCCCAACTAAGAGTTTTTGTAATAGTCAGTCCAAGATTTTTGACCTTGTCACTGTATGAAAGAGGACGACCATTCAATATGAGCGTAGGAGAGTTGTTCAAGTCGATACCGCTCAGAAGCCTGGAAGATCCAATAAGAATAGTTTGAGTCTTGCTTTCGTTAAGTTTCAGTCCGTGTTTGAAGGCCCACGTTGCAATAGTGCCAATGTCAGTGTTCATGTCAGCAACAATGTTTGGATAGTTTGAAACGGAAAAGTGGCTGTAAATTTGCAAATCGTTGGCATATAGGTGAAAAAATGAGTGTTTGTTCATAGCAGTCAAATCGTCGATGTAAATTGAAAAAGAAGAGGGCCAAGGGCAGAGCCTTGTGGCACCCCTCGATTCACAGATTTCCAGTAGGAGTCTTTGTCGTTGGACCTAACACACTGCTGACGATCTAACAGATACGACCTAAACCACTCCACACAGCCATCAGAGAATCCGATTTTATACAATTTCAAAAGAAGCAATGGGTGGTAAACGCAGTCGAAAGCCTTAGAAAAATCAAAAAGCGTTAAAATGGTAACAAGTCTTTTGTCCATTGCCGAGCGTATATCTTCAGTGATTTTTAAAAGAGCACTGGTTGTACTGTGATTAGTACGAAATCCTGATTGAAAGTTGGACAAAATTATATTGGATTCGAGAAAGAAACATACTTGCTGATGCACCACTCTCTCAAGGCATTTAGATAAAGCTGATAAAATGCTTATAGGTCTGAAATCTGAGGGGTCGCCAGGACATGGACATTTTTGAAGTGGGTGAACAATAGCGAGTTTCCAAACAGACGGAAATATTGAAGAAGAAAGAGATCTGTTAAAAATATTTGTAATTATAGGAACGACTACGGGAAGAATATATCTCAACAATTTCATAGGTATTTTATCGGTTCCAACTGCGTTACTGGAAATTCTCAAGATCGCACTCATAACGTCAGTCTCAGTCATACCAGCAAAAGAGAACTGATGCCGAGCACGATTAAGTGGAGCAACACTCAACTCATTGGTATAATCATGGGAACCGGATAGATCGATAGGGATATCCACAAAGTTGTTGATTATATTTAGATCAATTGAGATAGGCTTATCAGAGTTAACTTTACCTATGCCGAGCTCTTTTACTTTTTTCCATAGCGATTTTGTTGATTGTTGAATAGAAATTTGTAGATAGTAAAATCTTTTTTGGCATTGCGAAATTGTTGCTTGGCTCTGTTCCTTAGTCTTTTATATATTAGCCAATCAGCAGGTGACTTAGTACGTTTTGCTTTACGAAACGCAGAATCTCTTTGAGCCTGCAAATGACGTGTAACATCTGTGATCCAGGGAGCTGGCCGCCTAGTAACTCTCCTCGTCACCAGTGGAGCGTGCTGGTCACAAATTGAAGACACGAAAGAGCTAAATTTATTGACCATAAGATCAACAGTAGGGGCTAGAATCACCTCATTCCAAGGTAAAGCCCACGCATCATTGAGAAGAGCATCTGAATCAATATATTTGTAATATCTGAAGGATAAGAATTTGGGGCTCGCCTTAGGAATAGATAGTCTGTAAACACAGAAGATGAGGTCATGTCGAGAAAGGCCAGGTGCAGGGTATTGTCCATGATGCACAACGCGATCCGGGTTAGCAACCGCCATAACATCCAGCAATTACAGGAATGTAAGAGGTTAGTCAAGTTGGTCTTGTCGTAGTTATCAGGTCCCAGTAAATTGCAGTTAAAGTCCCCCATTACAATGACATGTCGATAAGGACCCATAATATTGATAAGTGAGTGTTCGAATTCCACATGAAAATCCAGGCCAGGTGCCCTGTAGAACACAGCCACTAGAACGTGTATGCTATTACAACTAATATCGATAATCATGTACTCAGGACACCCTAACCTGGAGTTATCGGAAGAGTAAAGGACAGATATTATTAAGATGAGATTTTACAAAGGCGGGTAATTGCTTGTTAACTTTTAACAATTGATAACGATCACACTTGGAAGTATTAATAGTGACACTTTTCTAAATAGTCTATTTGTAAATTGTATCATTTAGTGTAACTACATCTAAACAATATTTTTTTGTATGTTAAGTTTTATTGGTAATAGGTATTTAAACCTATGTTTAGCTTATAGAACAGTGTTAATTTATTTACTTTTAATATAACGCCAGTTAACTATAAGAAAGAGCCATAATGTGGTCCCAACTTTGCCTATTAAAAAAAGTTTTTTATACGTATAATTCAGGGCTGAATTGTAAAATAGCACACTGTCACAAACAAAAAGTGAATAAAAATACCCGTTTCTGTATTTTCGGATCAGGTTTATTATAATTAATGTATGCATTTACCTTAAAGTACAAAATGTTTATATTATAATCGTGTAATATTTAAATTTGTTTTGCTGGTTTTTACTTGAATAACACAAAAAATCTGTTCATCTTAGCTTAATGTAGTATCACTAATATGGTATAGGTCAACAATTCAGGAACCTTACTAATAACGTGAAATATACGTTTACAATATTGGTATTTTTGAAAAATGTTCCATGCATAATATTGACAATAGACAATATACATTTTTATTAACCATTTAACAAGTAGCATACATGTAGTAGGTTTAGTCAGTAGAGGCTAAAAAACCAACATGTCTAAAACTAAAAATCAAAGGACATGCAAAACCATGGAGGGTTAATAAATTCTAAAAGCAAGCACTCCATGCATTAGAAATAAGAGTTAAAGTCACTCTAAGATAAGGTAAGAAAATCACTTTGATTGTAGAATGGGTTTGCCAAAAAGAAAGAAGCCATTTTGTTTTTAGATTGTGATGTCTTCAAGGTCCGAGCTGAGCCTGGAAGTTTATTAAAAAATATAATACCTTGGTATAATAATAATAAATACATAAAAATAAATATAAAATCAGATTAGATTTAGATTTAGTGAGCCTTTTTTATAGAATATAAAATAAGACTTCAGTTCCTAGTATTATATCTATGGACATCACTTCTTAATATTAAGCTCTCATAATTTTCCTTAATAGTCATAATGACATTAAATATATACAGATTAACCAGTCATGATATTCTGGGTTATAAACAGTGGTCTACAGCTAGTTCTTGGGTTAACTTTACGTATGATTCTAAGAGCTTTCTTTTGAAATATTAAAACACTATTTACACCAGAACTGCCTCCCCATAGACTGAGCCCATACTGGATTAGGCTTTGAAAAATGCAAAATATGCCGTCTTAACATAATATGCCGTCTTAACATATTCAATAGGGACGCAGTCCTAAGTTTTCTCAAGAGATACATTACTCTAGATAACTTACTACTTAAAATATGTACATGCTCATGCCAAAATAACTTACTATCCAAGGTTATGCCCAGAAGGTTAACACTACCTTTTAACATATTTACAATACTCAAGCTAAATATTATTTTCTGTGTTTTATTTATGTTAAGCATACAAAGTTTGGCTCTGAACCAACTCGAGACAGAGTCAAGTGAGTCCTGCATCGGTATGACCAAGTCACGTATATCGAGCATTAACACCAATCAGAGTGGTGTCATCAGCGTAACAAATTACATCAGAGTCGGAGTTACAAGATCTGTCGTTTACCATTGCAAGAAAAAGTAATGGTCCAAGAACGTACCCCTGAGGGACTCGGTGCACAACAGCACCTACCCAAGAGCTACGACTATTTACTGTGACAATCTGCTCTCTGCCGCTCAAATAATATCTGAACAATTAAAATTAGTGTGATTTACACTCTGATAGTGCCTTAATTTTTCAAGGAATATACCATGTGATACACAATCGAAGGCCTTACTGAGGTCACAGAGTGTTACCCCCGTATGTAGTCTATGCTCAAAACCATCTAGTACGTCACTAACCAGGTGAGTGGCTGCATTCGCTGTGGAGAGGTTTTTCCTAAAGCCGTTTTGGGCATCCAAGACTGAACCACCATCCACGAGAAATCCTTGGAGTTGAATCTTAATAAGAGACTTAAAAACCTCCCCAAAATGGGAATATTAGAAACATGCCTGTAGCTCTCGGTCAATTATCAGTCTCCCTTCTTAAAAATTGGAGTGACCCGAGCAATCTTTAACTCACTGGGAAAGACACCTTCATTTAGACATGCATTGAAGCAGGCTATCAAGGATAACAAGATATATCCAACTACTGATTTTATAAGGCTATTATTTTATAAAGCTGATTTTATTTACTGTCATTCATCCGCCCAACTGTGTGCAGAATCGGGTCCACCTTTATAGATGTCCACCTCATGTCTTCCACTGGAGCATCAGCTCTTCTGACTATGTCCACCGGGTTGAAGGAAGCAGCTTGAATTTTCTTGAGGGCATTCTTTCGCAACACCAAGGAAATATTAATTAAATTTATCCGGTGCAACCAAAACTGTCATTATATTTGCACCAGACCTTTCTTGCCTAATTAACTTCCAGGCAGCAGAACACTTGTTTACTGCACCTTCAATAAAAGCAGCATTTTTGAACCCTGAATTTTTATTGGACTCTGTCACCATTATTACCGGTCTCATTACATCATCCCTTCCATCAGGTAGCACCCCTGGCATGTTTCAAAGTGCGTCTCACCTGCTGGAAAACAAAAACTTAATTTAAGTGAAAGTGCGACACATATGTTTAACACTAAGACAATAGTAATATTAAGGGGATACCCTTTTGAATCTTTAAATCAAATAATTATATAAATGTGGTTTCATCATTTTGACAATTGCCCTTCTAAATAAAACTTTCAGATACGTGACATAAAAATAGAAATTTAAATCTTAAACGGATTTGTTTGAGAGATATTTCCGTGATGACACGGACTCCTTTATTATGTCATCTATCTACAATCAACGTTACTGCAAGAAAAAAAATTGAATTGTTTACAATTACATAAGTTTTGTACATCTTATACAGAAGATTTGTATCAATTTGGAACTAAAGTCAAAGATACCATTTCAGTCTCTACTACTTTGCAATGTGATCTCTACATTTTAGCAATTTGTTTTACAAGGTCAAGATATGTTAAAAGTTCACAATTACCATATTAGAATATATTATTTGGGGTCAGTAAGTATTTTTAAATAGTAATTTTATAATTTATTTGAAACAAAAATATATTGATAGAAAATAAGACAAAAATAATTACAATGTTGGAAGGTATGTGGTATATTTAAATATAAATGTGTGACGATGGGTACACCCTATCGAACACAAATAAATGTTTTCGCTGTTACACTGGCGCCAAATAAGCGCGAAAAGATATTGTAAGTCGGTGACGGGAGAAGAAGACCTCTCTCGTTTCTCCTCTCCTACCGGCTCGGTTACCGCTACCAACCACACTGTAAACCTGATTGTGCTGTTGGGACTGTATTTCAAATCGGTGACAGTGTATTTTATGTGTTTTAAAAAGATGTTGAACTTTATAAGAGTATTCGGCATTTATAAATAGTTTTGTTATCAGCAAAGACTACAGTTTTGGCGTAGAAGTAAGTTGATAACATACTAAATATAAAATAAAGTATTGTTTTTATTCATCTGTCACAGGGCGCCGACATGATATCAATAGGTCAAGAATCCATCAAGCGTAATGATACAGTTACGCTTATTCAAACTCACTGTCGTAAACACAAACGTTCATATGCATTTTATATGATGTGTAGTTAATTGCATAGGTCCCTTTAATTCGTGACAACAGTTATTTAGCTTACATAACAAACAATTCAAGTAGCACTATAGGCCTTCATTCTATATCAGGAAACCATCAACTTAAATGTCTGATTAAACGCTTGAAATGCTTCATAAAGAGATTATCTGGGATATTATGCATTGCACGTCTCATAAATGGCACATATCTGTGACTCTATACTTTGAGTGTTCAGTTATTCTCCAACAACCATTTTTTATAATTGTTCTTTATAGGCATGTCTTAACTAAATCATAACATACATTTACCCTCCCTTAAAGGAATTCCCATGACCCCCACTCTTTTAAAGTCTGATTTTCTCAAAGTGTTTAAAAGTATGTTCCTGCATGTCCATTTTTATAGCTTTGTTACGTGTGAGGGGATGGGGTACAAGTAGGCTACTTTACTAATGCCATTTAGGCCTTATGAAAATGTATAAATATATAGCCTAAGCTAAACAAAATCTGCGTTGGTACACCCAGTAAGTCGTTGGTTAATATTTACTGCACCGATTATCAGTCCGATTTCAAAAATGATCTTTTATTGCATTCTATAGACAGTTTAGTGATACATTTTTGTACTAATAGTTTATTACATGCCTTTGCACATAGACTATTTTTATCTACAATTAATATCTCATATTTAGATAAATCTATTGTATGTTGTTAATTTAATTTCTCAAAATTAAATATCCAGATAATATTTACATTACTGTCATTATCTATAATCAAATTTAAGAAATTGTTACAGTAGTAGGGTAGAGTACGATAAGCGGACCTGGTATTTTATATAGATAATGATAAACAATATTACTTTCACTACAAGCAATCGATACAGATTTTTTAACAATAACCAACTTGTAACACTTAAATATAATAAACATATTATCTTTTATAGATAACAGACAGTCAAAAGCTTATGGATGACTAAGACGAAGTTTAAAAAGGGGCATATCAGCTGACATGCTTGTAGATCATCTCTGTGAGTATTTGTACAGAAGAGAAATAAGGTTTTCTAGAGAAGATGCTTCAACAACTTGCTTTTGCCTCCCGGAAGCGATGTTGATGAGAAGGAGGCCTATCTGTCCCTTTCTACTATTTTTATAGGCTATACATATGTACGTATTATAAATATAAAAAGTTAAAGTTGACTTTCACAAGTTATTACATGATCTGAGCTTGAATTTGGGTCCTGTATAAAGAGGTTTTTCTTTTTTCACCAGAAGTGCGGAATGGCCTTGAAGGCCAGATCATCCATTGTAATTTGAAATCGGAAAAATTAGAACATGATCAGAGGTCGGGAAAGTACCGATCAGAAATGCTCCAGATTATCAGGGCTTTGATTGTGCCTTAGTTGCCACCCCTACTTGTGGCAAAAAAACATCCCTCGAGATAGTATCCAAATTCAAGCTCAGGTCACGTGAGCGCTCGTAAAGGATATCGTTAAATTTGGTACTACTAATAACATATTTATGATAAAATAATTGAAACCTACGTATATCACGTAATAACAAGAAGTAGGTAAGGACAGAGTGGCCTACTTCTTCCGACATCGTTTATTTTTTGGATGCAGAAAACAAGAAACGATTGTCATAATGATATGTAATTTTCACAGTAAGTCAAATAAAATCCGTTTTTTCTAATCATGTACATTTTTTATGTCCCTGCTAAAAATGACTTCCAAAAGTAGTGGCCTCAGCATAGTACTAAGTACCAAATGTTTTTCATTTATCGCCAGAAACGTGGGGCAGCACTGTGCAGGCTTTCTTGATCAGATTCTCTGGAATTAGGTCTGTTACTGTATAGGTAATACCTCGAGGGATGTTTTTCGTTTATCTCCAGCATATGTGGTACAGCATAATGCATTCACAGTTTACACAGATGGCCTGAGGCATTTTTGATAAAATCATTTTGGTTACTTGATAAGTAGCCTACTATCACAAGGAATGTTTTTCATTTGCCGCCAGTATTGTGATAAAAGGTATTCGTCATACCCGCTAGAATGTTGATCTGTTACCTGATAGGTACTATCGTGATTTATATTTTTGATACGTCGACACCAGTTGTGCGGGGAAGCATGGTGCAGCTATCTGCTCTGATGGCCGAAGACATTCATAATCAGACCCTATGGAACATTGATTTGTTACCTGATAGGTACTATCGTGATTTACATTTTTGGTACCTCGACACCAGTTGTGCGGGGAAGCATGGTGCAGCCATCTGCAGTGATGGCCGAAGACATTCATTATCAGACCCTATGGAATTTTCATTTGTTACCTGTAGGCTATATAAAATGAAAATTTTAAATTATTTAACTACAACCCATGAATGCAAAAAATAAGTTATAATTGTGGTATAAATACATTTGTTCTTATTATATCATTACGACAAGTAGACTAATTAATGTTAAATAGAACTAAGTTTGTAGATTGTATAATTTAAGACTATAAAATTACACTCTTGAAATAAAACAAATAAAGAAATATCATGTGGACATTTAGTTCAATATTTAAATTATTAGAAAAATTTACAAATATAGCAAATCAGTTATAATCTTTTAACAATTGTTGTTGCGCAACAACTGCATTGTTTTTATTAAAATTGGCCTGTAAATTGTTGTGTAGGCTATTATATGAAAATGTCGGGGGCCAATATAATGGCTCTCGGCGCTTCAAAACCCATCTGGCTCGAGTCAAAATATTGGCCCTAAGACAGTCTTCGCTACTCAGTAATAACCTAATGAACTTAGAGAGGCCTGACACAATCAGATCTAGTTTTTTGGTAATTAATTTTTCATAGTATACACCTAAAACATTATTAAAACTTGTACAGTTACTACATTAAAATTCTTTTGTTTAGGAACAGTCAGTATTTTAATTACATATTCTACTATTATTTAAAAAAAGGCATTGAAAGAAAGTACAAGTAATACCTGTATTATTGGATTGTATATAACATCATTAAATACAGATTTTCCTCTGATTCAGTAGAGCCAAAAAAACGTAAAAGGATATTGTTAATTGATGGTGGAAGAAGAAGACCTCACTCCAACTAAATGAAGTTCAGAAAGGACTTTAGGGTATTTGAAACCGGGAATATGTATTTTACACGTTTCTTTTATGTAAGTGCAATCTTGTGCATTTTAAAGTTGTTTTCAAAATATCCGGAACGACAATTTGGTGCAGCAGTAAGTTGATGGTTTTACTAAATAAAGTAAAGTTTAAAGTTATTTGTTACATGCTATTCCTTAGTGGGGAATCCATCTGGCCTAATAGTTAAGTTACTTTTATCGAAACAAATGTTTGTTTACACACACCTATATACATTTTATATGATGTTTAGTTGATTACATAGGTTGTTCTCATTGCTGATAACTATTATTAATCAGACAAAATATACTATTCTTGTAAAGCTATAGTTTAAGATTTTAATATTAAGTCTGTACTGTTTCAGAAACCAATCTTATTATTAAATGTTTTTGACAAAGTGTTTGAAATATATGTGAGGAGATTATTGATTCATTTGGAACTAAAACATGGCCATGGGACTGAATATCTTATCGTTCAAACTTAAAAACATAAACATTACTCAAAACATACCATAGTACAATCTGTAAATAATATAAACATACTGTTAATTCTTCCTGGGTAGGCTATTTATTTAAAATGTTTATTTCAATAAACTATATGTGACCACCGGCTCTTGGAGTTTGCTTATTTTCTGTTGTGAGATTTTGTTTGAAATTTTGCAGGCGTTTTCCTGTGACCAATAGGAAATATATGATGTAAATTTTACTCCTCTGTACATCAGGAGAAATACCATGACCTCCCTCAACTGTGTAGGAAAAGATTATTTTTAACTTTATTTATGAGCGTTGAAAGTTTGCTTTGACTGGTTTGGTTTTTTTTAGTAAATACGGAATACCCTTCTCAATTTTAAAGTCGGTGTCACTGATGACCTTGACACAGTTGTTTGTTTTTGGTTATTTTACTCTTCTTTTATACTTCACGCTCATTATAAGAATTTTTTCTTAATTAATTTTTAAAAAAACCATTTTTCTGTAATTTTTATACAAATTTCTAAGGAATAAAAATTATTTGGCAGTTATTTTGGTCTAAAGTGATTATATTATGTAAGTTTTATTTTTCGTAGTAATTATTAAATATGTTATATACATAAACGCAGTTTTAATTTATGCTAATCTACAAAAAAAGCTACAAAAAAAGAAATCATTAAATTTACATAAAATGTAAGTGCAGTAAATAGCTTAATGTAAAAGTGTACAAATAGACCCTGGCGATTTTAGGTAATATTTCCCTCTCGGGCATTGACGATCACAGGTTGGGTAGCAGCCTCGAGCACTGACTTACAAAGGGTTAAACAGGAAATTAAACGTATTATAATGGGGGTACATTACAAGGATTTTAATCTTAACATACTTATTTATTGAAATCCCAACTAGGTTGTTTAAAAATGAGGAGACATGGTATCCCCTGAAAGTAAGTTTTTGGGCATGTTATAGAAAATATTTTGTAAAAATCTGAATTTTATAAAAGGAGGGTAATGGACACCCCCCTCTCCACCGCCACCAAAGATGGGCCTTTCGGACGTACTCATCACAAAATTTTCTTGTTTACATATTTGTAGTTTCTTTTTTATTTGAACTAGTACAAGTACGTTTACTCTAATACCCTTTGTCATATCTTTTTACAAGCTTTTTTTTAATCCCCCTTGGGATTATAATTTTTCAATTTGTTTTCCACAAAATAGACATGAGACAGGTATTTCAAAACAACGGGGGCCAGACTGCTTTAGAATCAAACGAACAGGTGTCCAATGCCTTTAGTGCAGCCTGGCTGTTAGAGTATTAAATATTTGGTTCCTTTTGGCCTAATTTGTGTGAGTCTTCTGGCGCATGATTCTAATGCCATGACTTCCACTTGGAAGACCGTGGCATGTTTTCCCAGGGACACAGCTATGTTAACTCCTGGACTGTATATTCCGAATCCTGCCCTAGAGTCAAGGTGCGAACCATCTGTGTAAACTTCTGGACTCCTTTGGTAGGGTAGGCCTCCTTTTTGATACTCAATGATACTCATTTATTACTGGTAAAGATATTAATACATTGTCACATTGAAAACACAAGATTGTACATTTCAATTTTAAGAGCAATGCAATCCTCCAGTTTGTCCAGATTTTTAAAAGAAGCATACATTAAATAAATAAAAAAATCAATTAAAACAAATCAATTAATTAAAAACTAATTACAACACAGATAAAAAAATTTCCCAAGATCAACAATAATTGTTTAATTCATGACTAATCCCAAAAAACTCATCCATTTCATAAGATGGATGTTCCAAAAGGAAAAAGCCAATTTGTCTTTTGAAAATACTAAATGGCAGTGATCTTAATGTATTTGGCAGTGCATTCCATAATTTTGGTCCAAGAGATAATGTTGCTAACGAACATTGTTAGTTTTTTGGTTTTACTCCATTTCTCCCTATCCATAATAGAGACTGTGTATGGTTTATGAAAGGAATATTTTATTTCTTAACCATTCCTTCTGACACGTTGGTTATCATTTCAGCTTCAGGAAATTCCTGGATTATCTTCATATGACCTTCTGAGGTAGCCTCTAACGCCTGTGTACCCAGAAGCTTTTTGCGCTTAGTGTGGCTGTCTTCATTACCTCCTGCCCCAGAGGAGTGTATCCCAGGACACATTGGGATACAGCTTGGCAGCTGTTTTCTATTCTACTGTAATTACAGGTAATTTACAGATGTTGATTTGACTATACCTCCATTAGAGGATTTTCGATCCCTTACTTGTAAATGTTGTTTGATTCTAACAAAATGTTTTAAATATGTGTATTTCTGTTTTCAGAAAACCTATACTTAATTTTTCATTGTCCCGAGTTAAAGAGGTTGGGAAATACTACCAAACAACATGACAAATACAAAGGGGTATTGCATGGATTGTGGGAAATCCAAAGCATGGGAGTCACCCAAATATATAATTTAAATATGTGAGTGCAGTTAAATAATACAGCGTAGTCAGCGTAGGCTTTGTTATCAATGGCACATAGACCTAAAACAAAACTTCACAAAAATATATGGCCCAGAGAAACCCAATTAGGGATATTTTCATTCAGCTTAGATATTATTTAGCAGCTAGTAAATCCATTCTAGGTAAATGCTTATCACCTACTTGCCTGTAGGTTTACATTATTGAAAAAATAACGTTAAATTATAAGATTCAATCAGTACCCTATTACAGTAGGACCCCTCATATCCGGCCACCACGGGACCGAGCCCCTGGCCGGATAACGATTCGGCCGGATAAACCAACCTACAGTACACAACACTTGACGAAACAAAACAATTGTACTGTACTAACCGCACTGGAAATAATCAACGAACTGTTTACAGGTTAAACCTACTAGCTCAACTGAGGACAACACAGGAAAATGTAAACAAATAGATACACCAAAATAACGCAGGAGTCGTGGGAGACTAGTGCGTGCAACTGCGCGTCTGCAAGCCGTGGTAAATAAATTTCGATATTGGCTTCCAGGAAGTGGCCGGATAAACCGAGGTGCGGTAAAACCAAGGCCGGATATGAGGGGTTCTACTGTAGTAATTAATAAATATCTTGAATTGTGTTTCATATTACTCTCTTTTAGATGAGACGGACTTTGATTACTGGCCTGGTAAGAAATGGCGTCCCAACCTTCCGAACCTTCCGCTCAAGTAGGTGATAAGGAAATTCTAAGTCGAGATGATCCCAGGATAAGTCTTAAAGCCTACCAACGTATCTGTTCAGCAGGCACTGGAGCTGTTATCACACCATTGATCAGTGAGTATTATTTTTATGTTTTTAATAAGTATAAAAATTGAAATAAATGACACATTTACATTTTATTGTATAATACCGATTCAGTACAATGTTATTAAACAAAATTGGAATACTTATTTAATATTGTAACATTAAAAAGATGATCTTAATTTCAGTGACACCGATGGACGTCGTAAGAATACGGTTGCAGGCCCAAAAGATGGAATCAACCTCAAAGAAATGTTTCATATATTGTAATGGACTTATGGACCACATGTGCCCCTGTCTCAAAGGGGACCAATGGTATCGTAGACCCAGTCAGTTCAACGGCACCTGGGTGAGCAACAAATATTTTTATGAGTAGATAAACTTTGCCGTACGAAATAGTACTTTATTGTGGAAGTACTTCACATATTTCATTTTTTTAAACACATTTTTTGTTTTGATAGTTAAATGAAACATGTTTATGGCTGATAATAAAATTAACAACTTTTATTATTTTAGAGAATAATACCTAAAATGTACCATTTTTCAAACAAAATTATAATTAATGGCAATTGTAAATCATTCATAGATATTTCTTTACTAAAACACGTGGCACAGTCAAATTACATGAACAGGAATAGTCGTGTTTGTTGCAATTAATTTATTAATTGGTTCGAATTCAGTGATCATGTTGTTCTGATGCCATCAGTATTTTCAATAAACTTCTGTAACTTGTACATGGATCTTTCTAGTAGACACTTCTCACCAAAAATGTCAGGTTTCTGTGTGTGTCGCTGTGTGTGTGTGTATGTGTGTGTGTGCGCGCGTGCGTGCGTGTGTGTGTGTGTGTGTGTGTGTGTTCAAAGTTCAATCATTTTTATTCAGGAATAACACACAATACATTTTTCTATAGTTCCCATGCAACTTATAGGTTGCGTGTGGGATTGAAGTAATTATTATACATGTACTATATAAACTATTAATTTATACAATGTCCTTACGACAGTAATGACATGATTTACAACAGTTATAACATGATATACAAATAATAATTATATGATATAAAAAATATATAACATGGTTACAACAATTATAAACTTCATAATCGATAACAAATAACAATAATGTTTAACAACAAATATTATATCTTTATCAATAGTGCAACAAATAACAACAACAAACTTCATCAAGTAGTCTACACAAAAATAAATATTATATAATCCATTAATATATCTATAATAAATAACAGTATAACAAATAAAACAACAAGTGTGTGTATTATGTGTGAACTCCTATAAAAAGCCTTTACAAGTCATTATTCCTAGGTTCCGTATGCTTGTAACTGTGCTGCCGTGGTTTAAGATCTGCAAGAGCTCTGATTGCATTTTGTTGAAGGATAACAATAGGTTGATGTTACATTTTTTCTATCTTGTGCTGTTTAATAACTGTAAAGCAAAATATCTATATCACCAGTTTTTGGTAATCTTATATATAAAACACTTAAGAATGATGGAGTGGTCTTCAAGAGAGTTAAATAAATAAAACCTATACACAGTGAATTTGTTAAATTGGGTGGTGTTTTGGTTGACTGTCCTTTTAAGAAATTGTAAAAAATTAACAGGTTTTATTGTAACACTGTTTGTTGCAGGATGCGCTGATCAAAATTGCCCGCAATGAGGGCATCACATCTTTGTGGTCTGGCCTCAGCCCGACATTAGTCGTAGCAATACCGACTACAGTTATTTATTTCACTTTTTATGAACAGCTGCGCATTGAACTAAATAACTACTTCAAGAACTCTGAGACCAACTCTGAGATTTGGGTGCCTATGTTGGCTAGTCTGACGGCCCAGTTCTCCACCACCAGCTGCGTCAGTCCCGTGGAATTAATCCGAACAAGAATGCAGTCTAAGAGATCAAATTACTACGGTAAGAATTTAGAAACTCCAAAAGGGATTTACCTAAATCACAGTTGGGAAATTACATTTTCTTTGGTAATTTGTTTATAAGTTAACAACTAAACAATTCTATTGACTTGATAAAGACAATTATACTGGAGTAGACCCCAAAGTAGCCCAATATCCATGCTTGCAGAAAAAACGAAATATGATAATGATGTGATCTGTCTAAGAACCTTGTGATTATCCCTGATTCAGGGACTGGTTCGTAAAAAAAATAATTTTGTTTTCAATTACTAGAAAATCTGTTCAATTCAATTTTGTGAAAAATAATCCAAAAACAATCTTGCTATAGATGAGCTGCATTGAAAGCGACCTGCGCGAAGATTTCTTGCTCATAGGGGGGGGGGGAGCAGGAGCTTGACCACGCCCTCTTTCATTGCTTGATCTATTTCTTGCTGGTGCTTTGCTTCCCTGTGTTTGTGTTTTGGAGCATCACGCTATGTTTTGTTATTCTCGTTGTTATATAGTAAAAAATATTATTATTTATGTTAAGAATATTGCATTACATCTATTTAATTTGTTAGTATAATTAAGAAGTATTTAAGAATATGTTTATTGTTAACAGCTGCTATTATTACTGGGTTTGTAAAACAGCTGTTATGTAACACATACCCTACGAGTGATAAAGTGACAACTGATTGGTTCCGTTAAGGAATGTGGATGGCGAAGTGAGTCCACGCTCCTCCCTCTCCACAACTCTCCCTCCCTCTCCACATCTCTCTCTCACTCTCACCCCGCACTGTTCACTTAATAGGTCGTTTTAAAACCGGCTCATCTATAGTAGTATTTTAGAGGGCGTGAGCGCTAATTTTTGAATGTTACATGAGATTGGTGAGATAACTTCTAACAACATGCTGGGTAAGGACTGGAAATAATACTGTTATACTAATAGTAAGAATGGTACATCTTCCTGTGAGGCCATTTCTCTCTGTGTCATTAAACCGTATGCTCTCTCTCTCTCTCTCTCTCACACATTTACACTGTGCCTGTGCCTAAAAATAGTAGCCTATATTTCAAAGTATTTATGATCTTTACACATATCTTCTCCTCGTCAAATAAAAAATAATGGTAGTATGTACATATATTATAGGCAGAGTCAAGACATGTCATCATTGGCGTAGACGAATAAGTAATTCAACTGCAAGCTAAATCTTGTAACTTAAAAAGCTAAATGAGGCATATTTTGTTTATATTGGACTAAACTAAATTATTGATGTTTTATAAATGTTGCTGACTGTAATTTTAGGTGTCCAAGCACATGACAAAATGTTATTCGACAAACTTATAAAGTATAACTAACCAGTGAACAATAGTGTACAGTAAATTACAGCAGAGATAAGATATTGTGGTGAAAGAAATTATTACATTCAGCTTTTTGGCTTGCACTAGCTTCAATGTGTAGTGTGTTTTTATAAACTTTTCTCTCATTTGGGAATCTCAAGGCAAAATTCACTATTCCGTTATAAGTTTTGAAATCTTTCAATACTTTTATTTATGAATGAAAGTAGACTTATCCTTCCGCTTCACGATTTTGACTCTGCCCACGAGGTTCGTCAAAATAAGTGCAATCTTTCACTTTCAAGCTTTAGCACAGCAGCATATCACGGCTCTGAAAATAAAGCTGTTAAAATAGTAACTATACTGTTGGGAAGATTATTAAATTTTTTAGTAAAATTGCTTTTTCTAATTTCTGTAAGTACAACAGTTAACGTTTTATACGTGCACAAATATACAGTAACTTTGATCTATCTAAAACTTACGCTAGTTTTCATATTTTATACATGACTTGTGTCGATGCTTGTGTAAGCTCTATGACAATAAACGTATTCTTATTCTTATTACTGTGACAAATACAATAGAAATATCCAGAATTGAGATAGCAATTTCATTCAGGTGAAGAGTATTCTGGGAAGGCTTATCTTCAATTTGGTTCAAGATTGTAAATTTTTTACTTAACAGATAACGCCTCTATATGTATCCGCACAAAGTGGTCTATTTTTAGGAAGAGCATCGCCCCTTTTTAAGGAAAGTGAAATGGAGTTTTCTTAGTTAACCTTTTTAGGAATGTACATAGATGAGAATTTAAGTTGGAAATGTTGTTTATGTTTTCGTTGCAAGAGGCTTTCTTTGTCCTGTTATGTGCTTTTAGTTCTGCCACACAATTTTTCAATGCTGTGCATTTATACAGTCAATATTGCAATTATGACATGAGGATATGTAATTTGGAGGTAGGAGTATTAAATTACAATAAATGTACTGTTTTAGAATAGTAACAAAATCTTTCTATACATATTGAAGATATTTTTGTTCATAATCTAAATGTTTGAACACTATTATATAGCTTTGATATACAGGGTGACAATTAAGTCTGGAACCTCTTTTTTAATTTTTGAACCACAATAGAAAGAAATACCAAAGTTCACACGTGCTTACTGGTGATAGTAATGCACACATCTGCCCAATTACCAACCAGATAATCCCTTTGGGGGACGGTCCACAAGGAGTCAGACAAAATTCTTAAATAGCAGCCTAGGTCAAGTTTGGTATCAAATTAAAGGTCTTACTTAGCAGAGTACAATGCCGCAAACCTGATTTCAAAAGGTGGATTCATTCAGTAGTTATAGCTATTTGAATTTTAAAACAATTGAACAATGTAAATTATTAAGTATTACAAGTAAACACCAATTTTTAAGTACCTGTGATCAAAGTAAGTGTTCAAAATGTTCCCCTCCCATCATCTGACAATGTAGTAATCGAAGCCAGGAATCAATAATTATTACCAATAACACAACTACTGTTAGAATGTGAAAGTGGCAGATTGAGTCATACACAGCATCCACAGAAACTTAACGTTTGGGCAGGTATTATAGGAAATCAAATTATGGGCCCATTATTGATCAATGGTAATTTAAATGGTGACTCGTGTCTAGCAATGCTCCAAAATGAGATAATTCCTGCACTACAAGCTGCTCTTGGTCGACAATTTCAAAGAATTTATTTCCAACAAGATGGCGCGCCACCACACTTTGCTCTCCTTGTTAGAGAACACTTGGATACAATATTCCTTCACAGATGGATTGGAAGACGTGTTGCAGTAGAGTGGCCTGCTCGTTCCCCTGATTTATCTCCGCTGGATTTTTTTCTTTGGGTATATCTTAAAGATAAAGTTTATCGTACTAAGCCTCGAGATTTGGCGCACCTAAGAAATCTCATAGTCCAAGAAGCTCAAGATATTCCTCGTGACTACCTTCAAAATGCAATGGATGGCTTTTACAACCGCCTAGGACATTGCCAGACATTGCCAGTAAAAATTCTGTTACTTGCTGTTGTCCATATTATTTATTGTTACTGTATCTTGTTATTACCAGTGCAAGCTGTATATCGCTTTGTATATTATCAGTATCATGCATTAACCTCTTTTGTTGTTTTTAATCCAATTATTATTGTTTGTAAATTCTTGCATATTAATTGTTTGATATAGGCTATTGTTATATTAGTACGTAAGTGATTAACTTCCATTTCATCTTGCACATGCTTCACTGATCTTGTCAGTCTATGTAGCTGCCTTCTTAATTGTAACTGCAGTAAATAAGTAAAATGTACTGTCTTTGAATAAGAATAATAATCCCTCATTGAAAAGTGCAGTTTATTAAGGTATTAGATTCTACAAGAAATTATTCTAATTTTGTGAAGACATTAACCATTTAGAAAACAATATTATAACAAGTATTATTATGGAGAACGTGGTAAATTCTAGATGAGTTTTTCTCTAACAATATTTTGGACCTTTGATTGGCCTAGATTTAGGAAAATAATTTAAATTTATTTGAAATGAAATGAAAAATGTCTTTATTAGAGGCGAATTTAGGTTAGGATTTGCTGTTAGTTCATCTTATTATGTGATATAAATTAAAAAGTTCTTGTTTAATTTAGGAAGTATAGTGTCAGTATGTTAAAGACGTCAATATTCTGATTTATACCACGCAACAACAAAAAAGCAAACAGTAAAAAATTACAAAAGAACATGGCGATAAACACAACAAAATCAGAAATAATAATTATAAACCACAACACAGAATATCACACCACATGATAACCACAACATGAAACACAATCAAGCACACACTTGATGGACAAGCACCAATTGCACAAATAGTATCACTACACACATGTTGCACATACCACAGAAGTTTGGCTTTGGCAAGTTATCGCCATAACTGTATTACAAGTCATCGTCTCATTGTATTTAACATGTTTGTGCATGCTTAACCTTACATCTTACGTTTCAACACATGAAGATAAGGACAGATTCCACTTCTCAAAACGTAATGTTCTATTTTTGTAACATACAGTGATGGCAAATATTCAAAATTCTGTTACCTTTCAAATTGTGTATCATCAATAATGAATATAAAAAATAGTGTAATACCTGTAAAATATACCATGCCTTAGTAACGCTTGAATGAGCTTAAGTTTACTTTACTTTATGGTAAACGTATTACTTAATATTGTTGTGTTCTACTAGTTTCACCAACAGTAACGTAAAAGTCTTGTTGAAATTTGAATTTTATTATATTGCATGGTTGTGTAATTCACCACAATTTTCTTTTATCTTTTACATGATAAACTATGTTCCAGATCTGGTCAATGTGGTCAAAGGTCTTGTAAAACTGCATGGTTGTGTAATTCACCACATTTTCTTTTATCTTTTACATGATAAACTATGTTCCAGATCTGGTCAATGTGGTCGAAGGACTTGTAAAACTGCATGGTTGGAGAGGGCTGTGGAAAGGAGTGACCGCTACTCTCTGGAGAGACGTACCATTTTCCGGTGAGAATTTTATTACCATAGTTAATTATTGAGTTTAAAATGATTAACCCTCCGGCTGGCAACGTCGTAGATTACAACTAATTTTTTTCCCGCCGTGAACTGGCAGAGTCGTAATATACGACTCATTAAACATCGTCTACTAATTACGTCATAGTTCCGATAAGTACCGCTCGAATCGCATAAAAGTTATATCACTTTAATCACAAGATCCCAAGCCTTCTAATAATGTATTCACTTTTATATATATATATATATATATGAATATTTGTTCTTATACTGGCCGCTAAAACGCTCCCGACTACTTCAGCGTGACGCGACTCGGCAACTGTTAGTGCTTGTATATAGTCTTGTTTTTTTTCAATTGTAATTTTATTTGTAAATAAAAGTGTTTATAACTATGTATTTTCTTTTTTTGCATAAGTAAGTGAACATTATGCATATTTTAGATTTTTAAATAAAATTAATATTGAGTTTTTTTTTAATGGCATAATATAAAAAAGTGTTTTTTGGAAAAAAAAAGTTTTGAGTTCTGACCATCAAACAACCACCATTATTCAGGTAAGTCAAATTATAATTATGTTTATATTGTACAACATATTCTGCAGAGTAATTTGATGTATAATACTTTTGTGTTTTCTCCAATAATTAATTGTACAGGATAAAAAATTTAAAACTCTGCACGAAGCTTCAAAACAGGGTGCCAGTCAAGGCTCAAATGCGCGCCAGCCGGAGGGTTAAATATAGTATTCCACAAGTGGTTTAGTAGTTTTTTTAGTGCAATACTGTAAAATGACAATAACCCATATGGTGCAAAGTGCGCATGGATACTTAGCAGATATTTTATAATATACAATGAAAAAATGCTGAAAAAATACTGAAAATTCTCGTAAAACCGATGAAAAATTCTACAAATTGATTAAAAAATACAAAACTTGAAAATTATTTAAAAAATAAATAGTATAGAAAAGTTAAACTACCTCCTTATATAGTGATGAAAAGGTGGATTTATCCTATCTCTATACTATTATTTCAATAATTTTATAATTCGTGGTTCAAATTGAATTCTATAATAAATAGAAGAGTCCAATGCCAGTTCACCATAAATTCTGCTGATTTGTATTAAATTAGTCAAATTTTGTTTAAAATCTGAACTTTTCAATTTTGCAGTTAAAAAATTTTCCTATAATATTTGAAAAAATTTAACTGTCCATATTGCGAAAAAGAAGTTTTCGAACATCATTACAATCGACATTACAATTCAAAGATTCATCCAAAAACAAAACAAATTTACAACAATTATCTGAATTATTTATGGAAATGGGCTGAAGAAAACCAAATTAACGATCACCAAAAGATTTATGATATTAAAATATTACGTGATTTAAAGGAAAACCTTAAAGAAAATAAGAAAAATCTAAACCTATTTACTGATAAAAAAATTCATTCAATTGCTAGTTTAAAACTACTGGTAAAATGAGACCTGAAATGATCGAAAAATAGGTGAAACTCTAAAAGAAAATCCTGTAGAAAATGTTATCAGTATCAAAATTGTATCCTCTTTACGTGGTCTATTTAAACAATACATTTTAACAAATTCAAACGATAATTTGTCTCTTTACACATATTTATCTGTAATGTGTCCCGAGATCGTGTCGATTTTTATGAATTGTAGATATTGAGTTGTGTTTTCTGTTGGTGATTGCTGTTAGTGCTTTATTTCTTTTGCCCTTGAAATTACTTTTCATGCTCTTTTGTGAAAGTTTTACAAACCTGAATAGGTTTATGGGCTTTTAATTTAAGCAGTTGTTATAAAATTAACTAGAAAAAAAATTTGGGTTTATTTAAATAAAGACTTTTTAAAACAAGTATCACTTATTGTGTTCACAAAGAATAAAATAAACACTACAATTTCTGATTATAAGGGATACATGTAACTGTTTACAGGAATGTACTATTATGTATGTTTATTTAAGTTAAAAACAAAAGCATGCTACTGGTACAAAATTATGGCATGGCAAAATTATGCTATGGCAATTATAAATTTAAAATTTGCTTGTAAAATATAATATAGTTATATCATGGTTTATAGACATTTGCCATTTTTAATGTTACACAATACAAGACTATGTTTTAAGGATTGGGTAATCTTGTCTTCTTCTGGTATAAAGTTAAGAATACACAGAAAATTAAAAGTTAATGAATAAGTGGAAATGAACTGACCCCTGGCACAGTTATTATAAACAAAAAACTGGCTAGCATTTACCTGAGACTCCAGAGCCATTGGAGCAAGTACCAACCAAGTCACTACACAGAAAAACACCAGAGCCGGTTTGAGACTAAAACGTAGTGTTTAATTTTTGTTACGTGATCCATTGCAAACTTCTGAATAACAGTTACTGTTTCAAATTGTACATAAAACTGAAAACAAAGAGTTACAGAATGTGTCACAATTTAAAATTAAATTGATTGCTATTTGTCAATTGGCAATGATGTTTGTTTGAACAAAGCAAAAGTTGAGGTACTGGAAGTGTTTTTACTAAAACATGTTTAATACATTGAAAATCGATTATAGTCAGTTCTTTGTTTAAAGTTTGTTATTGACAATGGAAGGTTTGAAAGGATAACAAGATTTCAGATATTTGCCAGTCCGGATGTTGTCACTGCACAGGATGCAAGTTCCGAGTACGAGAATCTCAATCACACCAGCATAGGCGAAAGTGGGATACTAACAAGAAAATCGATGTTTGATCTTTCTTCTGCACCTCAGCATGTCATCTGAAATAATGGGACAGGAAGGTGATGGTCAGAAGGGAAAGGGTAAAGGCAAGCTGCTTCCGGCCCTATGTTTTGGTCCTAGACCTTAATGTCATGGTGTGTGTACTATAAATTTTGTTGGTTGAGGTTTGTTTAGTTGGTAAAGTCTTTTTAGGATTTCTAGTTCATTTTTTTAAATATTGGCATCCAAAGTGGCCTACCTTCAACCAAAGGTTGACTTAGCGGTTGGTCTGCTAGTTTTATGTATGAAGCCTCTATAAGTTTGTGTTGAAAATTAATTCTTAATGTCAGAATCGTTTTTAGAACACAAAATACTCTAAGACAAAGTCTTATAAAACAAAACAAAAAAATGGCACACTGTTTCTAAAGTATAAGACGTTCTTAGGAAATACATACACAAGACAAAACAGCCACTAAATGTTAGAATTAAATTACATAAAGACTACACAAAAAAAGGACTAGTGGAAAATTCTAAAATTGCTCAACATTGCTGGTCTAAACATCATTACATGAAATGGGATGAAGCCAACATAATACACTGCGAGGAGAATTATTTTTTATTGAGGCTATAACAGATCAACCACTAAGCCAACCTTCTGTTGAGGTGAGGACACTTTGGGTACCAATATTAAAAAAAGAACTAACTGGGAAACCTAAAAAGATTTTAACAACTTAACAAACAAAATTCAGACACACACCGTGACACTAAGGTCTAGGACCAAAACATAGGGCCGGAAGCAGCTTGCCTTTACCCCTTCCCTCTCTGACCATCGCCTTCCTGTCCCATTGTGTCAGATGACACGATGCGGTGCCGAAGAAAGAGCTGACATAGGTTTTATTGTTAGTATCTCACTTTCGCCTGTGCTGGTGTGATTGTTATTCTTGCACTCGTGACTTGTATTCATGATTTACATCCTGTGCAGTGACAACGTGTGGATTGGACTCAAGCATCTTTCGGATATCTTTGAACCCTTTTCTTTCCCTTCCTTTTCTTTTTATGTTCTTTATATTTTATGTATACACCTTCACCTGTCAAAGTGGGTGGATTCCAGTCCTTGAAACGTGTTATACCTTTTTTAACAAACAACGATGGCAAATATCCGAAATTCTGTTATCCTTTTAAAGCCAGTTCCTGGGTTGTATTGAACTTGGTTGTAGTAAATGTTCCGATTTACTGTATAATTGTTACTTGAAATTTTCAGGTATATACTGGATGTGTTACGAAAACATGAAATCGTATTATTACCCCGACAAGGACGTAACATTCTGGTTCAGCTTCGCAACAGGAAGCGCATCTGGGACAGTGAGTATATTTGTATGAGAGAAACATTTCACTCCACATGGCATTTATTAGAGTTTGAAACATTTTCTGTAAAATATTAAAAACAAACTTACAGACACACTGTTTTCCATGCTACATTTAGAACTCAATTAACTCTATGTTTTTAAATTGTAGGCTCTTTTTAGTGTATTTTACAGCATATATGCTTCATTCACGTCTAAATGTGTCTTCAACAATTCCTGCATGTTAAAAATTTACAGATATATGAGGGCACAAATTGTTTATTTTCTTCAATTTAGAGCACTTTGTAACTTCATAATGTAAAATTAAAATTTTCTTAATTTAAAAAATATATACTGCAAAAATATATGAGAAGTAACTGTAGTTACCGCAAGATCAAGAGGTTGTTTTAAAAATTCTTCAAAAAGTCTCATTTAGCTTATCTTCTTTTTATTCATGAGGGACAGAAATGGTTCCTCCAAACGTAGTCCTTAAAGGATCTTTGCGCCTCACTTACTTATGTTTGTGCCCTCAGATTCAGACTTTTACAGAATCTAATCAAATTAAAGGGCTCCTGCTCTCAGATGTCCTTGCAGTTGCTAAGATAGGCCCGGCCCCTAGGAATTTTTTCCTACTTTTTGACATGGCAGGACAGTTTGGCCATATGTGTTCCGTTAATACTTCTGCTTCTCCGCAGAGTTTGCATTCATCAGTCTGACTGACACCCAACTTCATAACATGTTTTCTAAGAAGGCCATTTTCTGTCAACATCTCTAATATCAATTTTATATCGTCCTTACTTTGTTCTAGGAGAGCTGCCCATCCTTGCTCTGGATAATATGTTCTCAATATGTCAGCCTTTTATGCAGGACTACGCCTAGATATTTGACTGCATCAGAATCTTTTATCCTGATACCTTCCATAATAGGTTGGATAAGATGGAACTTTCTTTTCATGGTACAGGTTGTGATACTTATTTTTGATGGGTCAATCCGTAGACCTTCTCCATGATATCAGTTTCTTATAAAGCTGAGAGCTTCTTGAGTGAGGCGTTCTAGCATGCCTTTATTTTTCTCCTTGACCGTTAGCACCAGGTCATCAGGTGCTCCTGCATTTTGTTGCAGGATTTATGCTTAAAACAAAAAGAAATATATTTAACTAATACAGTGAAAAGACTTATTATCACAGAGAACCAGACTAATTGAAATGAAGTTTATAAACTGTGTTGAGTGGCTCTGAAATATTGAAAATTGTTTATATAGTTCATTTTTCTCAAGTAGCCTAACTCTGAAATCGTTAATTTCAGTGTTGATAGACATCAACTGTTGGGCTCTCAGCTTTATCCTACTAAACAAATTTTCTTATATTAATTTATTTTTTATTTCCACAGCTCGCTGCTTTCGTAACCACACCATTCGACGTCGTGAAAACACGTCAGCAGTTGGACATGGCAGATGAAATATACATAGGTAAGTTTTACTTGGTAAACAAAATAAAATTTGTTTTGAATAATGTTTCCAAAGAGTTTGAATATTCAATACAAATTCCATGAATGGCTTCAAGCCAATGATTACATAGTATAAAACCTAGATAGGCCGTGGACTCTAACAAGCATTTAAGCAGTTGAAGTCAACGCCGCCATCTTGGTCAAGTATAGAAGCGTCAAATGCAGTCTTAACACGGAGAAAATTTTAATTGGTGCTTTTCAAATACACTGTCGTTTGACCGACTTACAATGAAGTTAAAATTTCGAAACTTCACATGCAGACAAAACATTAGTGTTGGACAGAAACGGTGCAATTTAAAATTATAAAATAATTTTATTACTAATTAATATTACAAGTTAAAGTTAAAACTGTTGTATGGTTTTTAAAAACGTGACATGAAAAAGTTGGTCTGCGAGGATTTTTTTTTATTTTTTGGGTAGAGAAGTTTTGTAAGCGACAAAGTTGTATATAAACACTTGAATTTAGCTTATTTTGTCATAAAAATTTTTTACGAACTATACTCTGGGCAGGAAGGCAGGTTGAAGATAAGCGTAATTCAACACGACCGCGGCACTAGTCGCGTCAGGATTGCACTCCGAACCTGGCCACTGCTCCGTAGGCCGCTTCCTATCATTGTAACCAAAACTCTTATTATTAACTGTTACATAATTATTAAATACTTAACCCTTTCAGTGCCAGGGTCTTTATTTTTTTGCCATGCATAGAGTGCCAGGGTATTTTTCATATGTGTATGTTAGAAGTGCCGGGCCTAATTATCATATTTTGTAGCGTTTTAGTCAAATAATGATATTTTAGTTCTTTCTTGACCAAATCACTCCAAATTTTGGTTTATATTGTTGACGATAATATACTGTTTCATAAAATATAATATTAGGCTAGATAAAAAACTAAAAATAATAACTTTTGAAAAAACTCACCTTTAGAAATTTTTTTTTTTCGAATTTTCCAACTTTGGTCTGAAAAACTCCTCACAAAAAAAATCTCAGAACAGTTGTAAATCACTTTATATCAAAGTCTATCTATTTGTGAACAATTAAAAAAACACACACTCAATTTGATTCGTAAACATAGAAATTATAATTATTTTTTTAAAAGTCTCCGTTTTCATAAGTTTTTTTGGTTTTCACAATCATTGAGCCACTATGTAAACAATTTTTTTTCTGTAGCAACCAAAAATATTTTTTTTCAGCTGGTTGTGATATTTATTGTTACTTTAGAGAAGAATAATATCTAATATATATATTTTCAGGTCTATGTACAGTATATACAAAAGTTTCAAAACTGCAAGCTTTAGCAGGAGTGCAAACGGGTAGCACAAAGGGTGCACCCCCTTTTTACATTTTTTACAAATAAAAGTACTTTTTTTCCTTTTGCCACCAACTTGCGTACTGGCTTTACTGCATATAACAACAGTTTTTTTTCTTTTTTTTTGAGGTAGTTTTTTCAAAAAAAGACTCTGGGGTCAGTGTGCTTGCGTCACCACCACCACCACCTTGGGCCGTTCTTGGAGTTTCAGGAGGTGTGAAATTTCTCCCTTCCTTCTGTAGAAGCCAATCTTTCGATAACTCTTCAACTAATTTTACAGTAAATAAAATTCTGGTCAATGGTTTATCGGTATTCAACTTGTATAAAATATATGCATTTAAAATAATACGGTTGAAAATACTGAAGGTAACTTTTTTCCAGTACTTTATTGACTTACGGTCATCCATTATAGGAACATAACATTTGGTCAATTGCCATCTACACCTCCCATGAATGCATTGTAGTTCCTGATTATGTTTGGTTTATTGCTAATAACTAATGTTGTGCCGCGCCTCTTGGTTTTTTTGAGTTTTTCCTGCTTTGTCATCTGTAGACAATAGAATCACTTGTTTTTTTTGCGACTGCTTTTCTCTAAACCCAACCATCAGCATATGATCTTTCCTCTTATATTTAGTTTTTCCTACTTCAAATTTTAGCAGTAAATCTTTTGGTATTCCTTTTCGGTTGGAACGAACAGTTCCTGTTAGGGCTGTACATTTTGTATATAAATACTTTGCAAGTTTGAGTGAGGTGAAAAAATTGTCTATAAATATGTGATAGCCCTTGTTTCAATAAATTTCCCATTTCCAACAATTTCACCACAACATAATAACCTAAACCTTTCTCCATAATAGTGTCTTTGTCACTTCCTTTCGATCCTCTGTAAACAAAAAAAATTGTAGCAATAGTGTGTCATTGCGTCACAAAGCATCCAAAGTTTAATACCCCATCTGTGGTGTTTTTTCGGCATGTATTGTCTAAGTTGTGTGTGAGCCTTAGAAGCAATGATGCTTTCATCAATAGAAATATTTTTATCAGGGGTAAAATAATGTTTGAATAAACGGTTTACATGGTCAACTAAGGGGTCGAATCTAGCACAAGGATTGTAATTTGGTTTGGCCAGGTTTTAGCGAGATTAGTTGTGTCAACCATATGGAAAAAACTGTAAAATTGCCTGAAATCTGTTTCGTTTGAACATCCTTGAAAAATATGGTATGTATTGCGAAGAGCTTTGTCCACCAGTAACTATAAATTGTTGGTTGTTTCTTTAGGCCCATATTTATCAAAACAGCAATGAAAGCCTGAATTTCCAATAAGCTAACGGGTTTCCAGTTTTTTGGCACGACTGTGGGGTTTTTAGGGACTGTTGATGGTAGGCTAAAAAATTTTTTGCATATTGATTTGTGTATTTTACAAAAATATCTAACAATCCTACAGTGAAAAATAATTGCCAGTATGTCATGGGAGAAGAGTTTCTTGGGGGTGCATGTTTGATCCCAGGAACCTCTCCGAAGGCAAATGGCTTTTGGAATCCTTGGTCATTTATTTCATCGACATCTACCCACCCAGAACCATCCTCTGAGTCACTTTCAGAACTGGATTGATCAGTTGGTACATTCCTAGGTCTTTTCCTAGGTCTTCCCCTAGGCCTAGATTGTGGTGGAGTAGGACTAGGCCTAGGATCAGCCTCATCATCGCTAGATGACGACACAGGGGGTCGGGTAAAGCGGCTAAGTGTTAGTCTAGGATTACCTAATACGGTGTGGGAAGGGCCGGGTTGATCAAATGAATCTTCAGGGACATAGTCCGGGTCAACATCAGTGTCATCAGCAAAAGTATCACTGCTGTTATCGTCACTCTCAATGTTTTCAACATCAGACACGAAATCATCACTTATATAATCCTCTTCAAGAAGTTGCCTAACTGTCCCTTCACTTTACTGGCGATTTCGGTGTTTCTCTGTTCATTTTCAAATGAAAAAATAAACAAATTACAAACAAATTAACTAATGAAAACACGTCTAAGTAAAATAAACGCAAACTGACAACAAACCATAACCATGAAAACCAACTGAGGTATTAGACGCACCAGTGCTGTCAGCTGTCTGCTTCTCTTCACAGCACAGACGTTCAGATGTAATTACCGATATAACATTCGATATATCGAATAAAATCGATATGTCCTCATTGTAAAACAGATGTTCCGCTTTACAACAAGGGAAAAGTATAACCTGATTGGTTGATACACAAGGCAAGAAAAAAACCTAAAACGAGACGTCCCGTATATACGGACGTTGGAACTTTATGCACAAACGGCCGGCGTCCGTATATACGGACGTTGGCACTCTATGCACAAATTGCTGACGTCCGTATATACGGACGTTGGCACTTAAAGGGTTAATTACAACACTACATGTAACTGTTCATAATTTAAATATTTGCAAAACAGGTACTTTTCGTCCTGTATGTTTTATTTTGTATAATGTGTTTTATATTTGACACATTGACAACATTTATTAAAAGTCTCAATACGACTCAGGAAACTTAGTCAGGTACAAATAATAAAAACAACTCATTTCAGTTTCAAATAGTGTACATTTAATGGAAAAAGAACATTGTTAGATAAATGACAAAAGATTTAAAACTAACTCAGGAACTTACTGTTGTTGAGTTTTAATTTACTGTCCTAAAAACGTTATTAGACTACTTTAGTTAAATGGCTTCTAACTTTATTTGTATGTAATAACTCATTAACATTTTTTGCATGCTTGAGTAAGCGAACTGTGAAATACTTCTTACACAACGCTTTCATTAACAAAATAATACGGTTTTGTTCCGGTTCTTGGTCAACACTGTGGTTTCCGACAAATAAGTTAATGTCAATACACTTTCCCATAACTTGCACAATCATTACTAGAAGCAAGTTTGTTGTTGTCATTAATTTATTTGTTTTTTTTATTTTTTCATTAATGTCATTAATTTCCACGGCTCTGGACTAGTTAGCGGGTGGCGTTGGCGCTCGGTACTAGCTCGGTACATGCTCCGCGCCGCCATCTTGGTCTAGGTTCGGGCTGTCGAGGCTGCTTCACCGAGCGCCTCCCATGGCCTATCTAGGTTTTATACTATGTAATCATTGCTTCAAGCACATTGCCCTACTAGCTTTCACCAATCAAGTATGTACATTTAGTGTGGAAGTACAATATGCAATAGAGATTTTCAATATTAGGCCTATGCAAAAGTAAGGAATAAAACGCATGTGATGAGATGATGTCAAAGATATATAAAACAAGTTCTTTGTAGTATGGCTGTAACCCCGGCAAAACACATTTTATACCCTTTAAAACACACCAATCGAAGTTTAATTTTCAATATGACATTAAGATAAATAACCAAAATATAATGGAGGTAGAGGAAACTTGTTTCCTAGGTCAATAATAGATCAAAATTTAAGCTGGAATCAACATGTACAAACCGTAATAAAAAAAGCATCATCTGGCCTGTACGCCCTTAGGCAAATGGCAAACCTTTGTAACCAGGATACTTTAAAACAAATTTATTTTTCTTTAATACATTCCCATATAAGCTACGGGATCAGTGTATATGGAGCTACTTCAAATAAAAAACCTTGAAAAAATTCTTATACTACAAAAAAAATCAATACGGTTAATTCTAAATTTACCATGGCAAGCAACCGTTAAACATTTATTTGCACAATTAAGAATTTTAACTGTTTACAGTCAATACATATACGATACAATAACTTACACAAAATTTAAAAATATACCTAACTATACCACTCATAGATATAATATTAGGAGTGGTATAATTTTTGAAAATCATAAATTAGAGCTGTTTAAAAAGAAAACTGAATACGCCGGTACACGATTTATTCAATACATTCCTATTGACATAAAAAAAATTGAAGGAATCAATCCGTTTAGAAATAAATTAAAAAATTATCTCATATCACGATCATTTTATTCTTTTGAAGAATTTTTTGAGGGCTTGGGCCATTAAATATAAATAAAAATTGAGTTAATTTTAGTTGTTTAAATTAACAATATTTATGTTAAGTTAACATAAGATTTTAGATAAGTTAACCTGTATCTGTGATGATATTAGTCTATCTGTATTTGTGACACTATTCTGACTGTATTTATAATATTACAGCTTTGAATAAAGATCTATGACTATGACTATGACTATGATTTATGGAGAGTCACTGCTAAAACTGTTTTGAATCCTCAAGTCCGGCATTCAGTATTAGTTTCTATAAGTATTAATTTGTTTTAGGTCATAAATTATCAATAAAATACGTAACATTTTCTGTAGATAATCAAAACTTCATAAACGATTGAGTAATTATTTGAAATTTTCAACATTACACTCAGTGTTTTGAATAATCATAAATTGTTTATCTAGTAATTCTTTTCTGATTCACTTTTGGATCTTTAAGAACTTTTCACTGGGTTTTGGTATTTAGGATAATTTGTTTAAACTCTTGAGATGAAAGATGAAATCCGTCCCTGTTGTTGCAGATATGTTATTAATGAGGGCATCAGTTGCGATGGCCCATGTGCCCGATGGTTTCAAGCGGACTGTGTGAAACTAAGCAAGACTGAGAACAATACATTTTTAAATGATAATAGACTGAAATGTAACTGTGCCAAAGCTGATTGTGTGATACAGACTGACTTATATGTCACTAATATATTCTGTGTTGTTCTGTATAAATTGTTTTTTGTGCTTGTATTGTATTTTGTAATTACCATTAGTAGATAAGGACGAAAGGTATTCCACAGTTGCTTATCTTCACATGAACTATTTGTCTGCTCTCAGTAGAAATATTAATTATTAGTTATTGTGTGTATTTTACGTCAAGTTCTCTAATATATTTCACTACAGTTTCACTTAATAACCATAAGTATCATAGATTTCTTTGTAGTATAAAGTTGTTCTCTATGTTTAATATGTATATTCTCTTGTTATTATTTGATTGGGTTTTTTTGTTGTAGAAGTTTAATGTTGTTTCCTCTTATTTTTGTAAAACGATCATTTAATCACTTTATTTTTTATTCAGTTATGACGATAAGAAGTGGGTGATATTAATGAACATTTTTTGTCCTGTAACTGGGGTATAATCTGTTGATTCAAGATTACTTCAGATGGATTCATAGTATGAAGTATAAATTTCTCTTATGGATTGAGTAGTTGCGATGGATTGGTGTAGAATTAGCCATATCTCAATCTTTTCATTTTATTCTCTACTTTATGTCTAGTGGTATATACTTTACTTTCATCAAAGTATTTCGTAAATCTGCCTCCTATTAAAATGCCTCCTGAGAAGAATGAGGGTATCGGTTGCTATGGCATTATTGCGGGAATAATCTATCCTAACTGAGTAGAATGGAGAGTAAAAAACCATCTCCGAGTGGCTGTCACATTACTCGAACCATGGGGCCCATTGAACCACATTAATTAAATAATAAACTCTCATTATCTTGTTTCTATATCTTTCTGATGGTAGAAGCAAGCTATGTTTGGCTGACACACATTTCGTAGTTTGTATGTAATAAAAGTTTCTACTGCATACAATTGTAGAATAATCCATAATAATAATTGTAATTGGAATAATTGTTTAGTAATTCTGTTGTAAATTGCTCACAGATGAACAAATCCAGAAGAACACAAGAATGTCTATGAAGCAGTGGTTTCGTAAAATCTACGCTGACAACGGTGTGCGAGGTTTGTTCACCGGTCTCACTCCTCGCCTGCTCAAGACTGCTCCATCTTGCGCCATAATGGTATCAACTTTTGAGTACGGCAAATCCTACTTCGAACAATACAATGTCAAGAAGTACATGAGCCAAATTAAGTCAGACTCGTAAATGTCTAAGCCAAACATTATATAGGAGTTAGTTGTGATATTTGTCTAAATCTCCTATTAAAATGCAACAAGTGATGTTCTTATATAGCAAAGAAGGAATTCTATAAAGTGTTATATGATTAAGAAAAACAATTTCATAAAAAATACTTTGGTGAGTTCGAGTCGAAGTTCTGTGTTAGTGAATATCAAGCAAATCATTTTGTGATCATAAATATCCAGACAGTGACAGTGACGGAACCCATCTGTATGGAAACTACAACATATACAGGTTTATGTGTGTATTATAGGATTTAAATGTGCCTTAAACAATAACTAAATATCTTGGAGTCGTCTGCTAACAATGCCTACTGTTTTCCGAGGAGAAAAATTGACAATTACTTCCACTGCCTTCTACATAATAGTGCCTTCTTGTGACATTCATTGTATGAAGTATATTTTTTTCATGTGACGTATCGAGTAGTTGCCAAGTGTATTGATGTACCATTACCCATATCTCAAAATTAGAGATATGGGTAATTTGTAAGTATACTTTACCTTCATCAAAGTATTTCCTAAATCTGACTCCTACGAAAAATGAGGGCATCGGTTGCGATGGCCCATGTGCCCGATGGCAAGACTGAGTACAATACATTTTTAAATGATAATAGACTTAAATGGAACTGTGCCAAAGCTGATTGTGTGATAAAGACTGACTTATATGTCACTAATATATTCTGTGTTGTTCTGTATAAATTGTGTTTTGTGCTCAAATTGTATTTTGTAATTAGCATTAGTAGATAAGGACGAAAGGTATTCCACAGTTGCTTATCTTCACATGAACTATTTGTCTGCTCTCAGTGGAAATATAAATTATTAGTTATTGTGTGTATTTTACGTCAAGTTCTCTAAAATTGTTTACTACATTTTCACGTAATAACCATACGCACGATACATTGCTTTGTAGTTTAATGTTGTTCTCCATGCGTAATGTGGAGGTTCCATTATTTTTACTTGATTGAACTTTTATGTAATATAATTTTAATATTGTTTCCCTCTAGTTTTTTTTTGTAAAAAGATAACTTAATCAATTTATGTTTTATTCAGTTATAATGATGGGAAGTGGGTGATATTAATCAACATTTGTTGTTCTTTAAGTGGGGTAAAACCTGTAAATTCCAGATATCTATAAAAAGCGCAAAACTTATTCTGTAACATAACCTTTTTTTAAACTCAACTGCTGTCTGCTCTGCTTGACACTAGAGTGGAATCGTTTGCCAACACTGCCTACTGTTTTCCTTAGAGTAAAATTGACACATACTTCCACTGCCCTCTAGATAATAATGCCTACTCGGAGGGATTCCTCGTATGAAGTATATTTTCTTCATTTGTACCCACTCTGCAGGGGCAGATCGAGTAGTTGCGATGGATTGGTGTACAATTACCCATATCTAAATCTTTTCATCTTGTTCTCTACTTCATTTTTAGCATAATATATTTTACTTCCTTCAAACTATTTCCTAAATCTGCCTCCTGTTAAAATACCTCCTGAAAATAAAGATGGAATCTGTCCCTGCTGCTGCAAATATGTTATTAATGAGGGCTTTGGTTGCGATGGCCCATGTGCCTGATGGTTTCATCCGGATTATAGACAATAGACAATAATCTTTATTTACGTATTCATTGAGAATAGTACATGCGTCAAACAATTTTTTATTTTACAGTCAGTTTATTAAAAGAAGAGCTGGTTGTCAAAAAATTCTTCTTCAGTGTAGAAAGGTCGGTCTTGTAGCCATGTTGTGAGCTGGATCTTGAGGCGTTGTGCTGGTTCTTTTTTGAGTTCTTCGGGCAGATGGTTGTAGAGAAGTGCTCCTTTGTAGGATGGTTTTTTTCTCGTACAGACTTAGGTGATGTGGTGGCAGAGTAAAACTTGCAGCATTTCGAGTGTTGTGATGATGTATGTCTCTATGTCTGGTTTGGCTTTTTGAAATGGCATGGAGAATAGCATCACGGATGTAGAGTGCAGTTACTGTAAGAATCTTCAGCTCTTTGAAGGTATTTCTGCAGCTTTCTCGGTATCTAAGGCCTGCAAGACATCTTACAGCTCTTTTTTGTTGGATCAGGACTCTTTTGAGGTTATTGTTGGAAGTTCCTCCCCATACCACCATGCCATATCTGAGGTTTGACTCGAATAAGGCATGGTAGGCTGTTCTTGCAGTTTCCTGGTCACTTACTTGCATTATTCGCCTTATGACATAAATGCCGGAACTAAGTTTCTTGCAGAGATGGTCGATGTGCTGCTTCCATGTAAGATGTGAATCCATAATGACTCCAAGGTGCTTTGTATTCTGTTGTGCTTCTAGCCCAGGAAGTGTTATGTTTGTGTTTTTATTTTTGGTAGTGAAATTGATTTGGACAGTTTTTTTTTTCATTGAGTGCAAGTTCGTTGTGGGTGCAGTACTGTTTAGTCATTGAAAGTAGTGTTGGCGTTTCTGTTTAGAGTTTCTACCGATTTATTTTTTAGTGTGAGGACCGTGTCGTCTGCGTACATTGTGATATGGCAGTGTTCCTGGAGATAGTCTGGGAGATCATTTGTGAGGAGGAGGAACAGGACCGGTCCCAGAACTGATCCCTGTGGCACTCCTCTTTGCACGGCAGTCCTTTCAGAATGTATTTTATGAAGAGTGTTGTTCTCTACATGCTGAATTTTAACTAGTTGTTGTCTGTCAGTTAGATAGCTCTGGAACCATTTTCCCGCCATCCCCTCAATGCCCAGGGCTTCTAGTTTTTTGAGGAGTTGTTTGTGATTGAGGCAGTCGAAAGCCTTACTGAAATCCAGGAACAAGCCAGTTACTACACAGCCACCTTCTAGTTGATCAATTATGTACTCAGTGAGTTGTACTAAGGCTGTAGTAGTAGACCTGCCTTTGAGAAAACCGTGTTGCTGGTTTGTTAGAAGTGAATTTTGTTCTAGATGAGAAAGAAGTCTGTTGAGAACAATTTTTTCAAACATTTTTGAGAATGTGGGGATGAGTGATATTGGTCTGTAACTTTTTGTGTCGGTGGTTGACCCATTTTTATATTTTGGATAGACTGGAAATTTTTAGTTGTGCTGGGAAGGCACCTTGTAAAAGAGACTTGTTTATAACAGCTGTTAGTGGAATAGTGAGTTCTTCTTTGCAGGTTTTTACAAGTTTGGCTGATATTTCGTCAATTCCTGATGAAGGTTTAGGTTTTAGAGAGTCTATGGCTGTTTGTATATCTGTCTGGGTTGCAGGCTGGAGTTGAAGTTTGAAGTTAGTGATTGGGGGTGTCTCCTGGCTGCTATTTTTTATGTTAATGTTGTTTGCCTGGAGTGTCCTTTCAGCAGCTGTTGCAAAGTAACTATTGAGGCAGTTTGCTATTTTAGCAGGGTCCTGTAGTGTCTTGCCGTCTGCAATGAGTTTCCATTTGTTCACCTGATTCGGTTTTGCCTTCCTTTCATTGTTTATTACTTGCCATAAAGCTCTGGACTTGTTGTCGGCATTTGTAATGTAGTCAGATGTTTGTGTTTTCTTCAGTGTTTTAAGCCTTTGGTCATAGTCTTTTTTCCTTGCTGCAGTTTCAGCTTTATCCTCAGGTCGACCTGTGCAGAGTTATTTTTCCAGAGCTTCAATATATAGGCTTTTTAGTCTGGTACATTCGTCATCCCAGTATTTTCTTTGTTTATGTCTCTTGTTTCTGGTTATTTTAACAGGGCAGACTTCGTTCATTATTGTCTGTATTGTGTTGTGAAAAATGTCATAGGCTTGATTGGCATCTTGTGTTAGGCAGACAGTATCCCAGTTTTGGTCCATTAGTCTGGTTTTAAAGAGCTGTAATGTGTTTTTGTTAATTATTCTTTTTCTTTCTATGGTTGTCTTTGGTTTGTCTAGTGATGGTAGCTGAAATGTGGCGATTTGAGCCATGTGATCTGAGAGTCCAGATAATAGTATGGAGGTTTGAATGAGCTGGGGGTCGACGTTTGTGGAGATCCAGTCTATTGAGCTTTTTGATTCATGTGTGATTCTGGTGGGTGGTAGGTTTAGCCTAGTAAGGTCAAAGGAGGTTAAGAGTTCTTCAACCTTCAAGCTTATTGTTGTCAGAGTCATTTGCGTGTTCGTCAAGATTGTTAATATTTATGTCACCCATGATGACAGTGGGCTTCTTTGTGCGAAGAGCAAGTTCAAGTTGATCTGATAAAATTTCAATTGCTTGTTCTAGATTGGCTCTTGGGGGCCTATACACTCCTAGTACGCGAATGGTCTCTTTCTTTAGCTTTACTTCAAAAAGAGCAGTTTCGCATATTAGCTCAGACTCTTCGTTGCATGCGCCAAGGAATTTTATATGCTTTTCCAGGCCATTTTTTGCATACCCTGCCACTCCTTTAACGTGAGTTTTCCGTGTGAAGCCACCTATTAGTGTGTAGCCATCCAGCCTTGTGTTCTCTAGGTTTTCTTGTGAGAGGCCATGTTCTGTGATAATTATAAGATCCGGTTGAGTGTCACTGAGAAAGTGTGATAATCGGTCAGTCTTTTTAATCAAATTATTTATGCGATTATGCGAAACTAAGCAAGACCGAGTACAATAAATGTTTAAATGACAATAGACTGAAATGAAGCATAAATAGTTGTAACAGATGATGTCAAGAAATACAGGCCAGTGCTAAATCAGTCTGCAAAGTTGTTTGAGAAAATTGTTCTCATTAAAATTCTATCCTTTTTCTCAAACCTAATTTTTAAAAAGCATCATGGCTTCTATTCTGGCAGATCCACTACTGCGTATCTAATCAATCAAATAAAATTTAGTGGCAGAAAAATTGCTTTGTTGTCTTTACAAACAAATTTCATTTCTTCTAGGTGGGGCGGTGCTCAGTCTGAATGATCAAACCATTCCTTAAACAAGTCGCATTCCTTCCAAGCTTTTTTATTCGTATAATACACAGGAAGTGAGTTAATGTTAATGTTTTTAAATTTTAAAAATTAAAAAATAGAATAAAAATGAAATAAAACTAGAATAAAATTGAAACAATCTTGTTTGAAGACTGAGATCTTATTTAGGCGGTTATTGCATTATAAAATATATTCATGGAAAGACGTTTGATAGTGCGATTCCACATAACCATGATAAGACTATTTTTGTAAATGGTACAAATTTTGTGATAATAGCACTATTTTGTGATACAGTATTGTTTTATCTTAGACTGATGTTAGGCTTCACTTGTTATTACTAAGATCTAAGAATATGTGATACTAATTACTTAATTCTAGTTAGAATTAAGCTAACACACCATTAAACTAGTTAGTTTGTGTCTTCTTTTTAGCAGAACATGTGACTGTTCTTAGTTAAGTTTTACACAAACATTGATGCAATAATTTCTTTAATAACCAAGCATTGTAAATAAGTAAATGTTTGTATAAAACCTATGTTCATATTAATACAAATATTATTGGTACAGTATAAGAATGTTTCCGTTGTCATGTTCAGTCAGAATATTACCTATGTTACTTAAATAATTTATACCATGCTGTGATAAATTTATACCAAGTTGTTCAATGTATTTAAAAGTGTTTTATTATTGTAGTCAAACTTGTTGCTTATTGAGAGTAGTTGCTATTCATCTGTAGTTAAATCATGTTTACCATGTAGCTATAATTTATTAAATCAAGTTAGTTGTGTTCAATAACCTCAGTTTTTTATATGTCAATTTTATTATTTTCTACTTAAAATTGCATTTATAAAAATTAAAAAAATGTTCAACTTTGATGCTGTTTTTTATTTATTCCTAGGTCAACACTGTGTAAATGATGTTTTTGGAAGTCGTATTGATTGTGATCTTGGAAATACGATCTCCAACTAAGACTATATACTAGGGCTCTGCCTAAGTTCCTTACAGTAATTTTTACACCCTTCTGTGACGTGAGTGACTTCACTACCACAAAACCAATAAAAAACTTAGAAGACAACTTTGAATTCAAATAGATTACATACATGTCTATCCTCTCTGATTCAATTTTGTGATCTATTTATAGGAAATTATCAACTGAATAACCCAACATGTGGTGGTCACATCATACCGAGGAGGTCTGATTGTTTGATGTACAACATCTGTAATCAGCTCTTTGTGATCCTTTTACGTGAGGTTTAGTTTCATCTCAGCTAAATTAACATTAACTAACCCTCTCATGTATTAGCAGACTATAGCTTTCCTGTACTATGAGGAAAATGCCTACTTTGTTTAAAAATAATATGGCATTTCAAACTAAATATATACAAATTTGTACCTATACAAAATTTAATGTAATTAGTATTTTTTTCTATATTGTGTGTACAAAACTAGTGTTACATTAATTTTGGGTCAGTTGAACAATAAAATAATATACTTAATGTGTAATTACGCTATGTATTTGTGTTTTTCACATGTGAAATTTGTTGGATCTAAAAATATTAATCTTAAATGACTTACCATGAAATCAATAACAGATGTTTTTTTAACATGTTAACGTAATCTCAAGTTTGGCTTTTCCGATCTCCACAATCCAGCTAACTGAAATGTAGCAATGAAAAGTGCAAATAATCAGACTACTGCTAGCTATCTTTAGCAGTTTTACTCAAACATAGTCTTTTAAAGATCAACCAAAAATAATTTGTACTAAAATGTAATTCCGTATGTTTGGAAGGAAAAGCTATCAATACGTAAGCTTAAGTTTGCGATTTGTTTTTGTTTGAAGCCGTGTTAAGTAAACTGTCAGTAACAGTTTTAAGAAATATAGAATCTAGCAAACATTCTGAACTAAGTATGAAGACGTCATTTCCAAATAGTGTGTCAGGCATTAATGACCAACGATCCATTGAAGCTCAAAGCTTAATCTGAGAACAAAAGACATTGGCCTGCTACTTTGTCAAGTATATGGATCGATCAAAACATGTATTTTGTCTGTTGCGTTTGCTCAGTGGTTAGAATGTCAAGCTGACGAATAAAGGAATGTTGTTGGGCCATCATTTAGGTATTTTTCTCATCAAAACACTGTTTGGGTGAACAAAGTAAAATTTCTAATTAATTTAGGAATGGGAATGTCATATCTAACACTTTCATCATCATAAATGTTTAACCAAGTGTTAGTTTGTTTTTTGTAAATATTAAACTGATTGTAAAGTTCTTTTCGAAGAAAATTCAGGAATTCTCCCAGAAGGTAATTGAATGAGACAAGTTCAAACAATTCTACTAGCCCTATCATATTCTACGATCTTACACATGAGAAGACATTAAAAAAAACATTTAAGTGGGAACATAAGATGCAAAGTTTGTTGGTGTTGTGGGGGATGAAACTAAGATTTTACTACAATTTTTGGGAAATAATGCAATATCATAAGACTCATTTCTACATGAACGACTAGTCAATTAGCGTCTTTGACACTACAGTATTTCTGCTTGTGGTGTTCAGTAAGCCTGATGATATAGTCAATCAATAAGTAATCAATGTCAGCTCATGTGCACTCGATTATTTTGAACATGACTGAAGTATTAATTAGGGGTAGGTAGGTATGGGATGTCAGAGTAGCCTATGCATGTGCTTTTTCTGTTCTCTCAATTTTGCTAGATTATAGTGATAATTCTCTACCTTCTGCATTGGACCTTGGACTAAGTGACAGAATAAGGTTTAAAATGTTCTGAGGTAAGATTAAACTAGCTGATTTTATTGCTTATCGTCGATCTGAGATTAAAGGAGAATATGTCGGTCAGCCATTCACCAGTAAAGACTCGCAGCAATACCGGTTCAAAATCCAAGTCTGGTAAGCCGGCCAGCCACTTGCGTTATCAGCCTGATATTGTTGAACTGGTGGCCACCCAGGTGTCGGAGATGGTGTTTGCTACACTTAACGCCGCCATCCAGAATTCGCTTGCAGAGATTGAGACTTTAAAAGTGGCGGACTTGAAAGAACAAGTAACAGTTGTGAACAGGGGTTGCCTAGAAGTGCTGATGATCTCGAACACTATCAGCGGCGTACCAATCTGCATATATTTGGTGTAGAGGAGAAGCAGGGGGAGGACACGGACAGGTAGGTGGTGGAGTTTTTCAGGGCGAAGCTTGGTGTCGACATCAGCCTAGCAGATTTAGATAGCTTCTACCACGTTGGTGCTCCACGCTGGCCAGAAGACTGCGACCAAAATGGTGGTTCCGTCTTACCGTACTGCAGTATTGTAAAAAGCTTGGGATTGACTATTACTAACACATTGGACTGGACTGAATATGTAGTAGGCACTTTTTAAAATGTATTTGCATCTGTCAGTACGCTTAAGAAAATGCAAAAGTTTTTGCCCAGTCATATACGAGTAAGGCTCGCTTTTCTTAAGTCACTTGTTTTCCCTAGTTTCCTCTACTACTGTACCGTGGTTAATGACATGATTGTCTCATTAAGGAATACATTGCAGGAGATACAAAATTATTGTTTGTGTTTGTTGTTCAATTTAAGGCGGTATGAACATATCTCACCTTATTATGTATAACTTGTAATGTTAAAGTTGGAAGATGTGAGAGATTTCAGATTTGGATTTTACCTTTTTTATTTAAAAAATTGAATTCCCAAGATATTTACTGAACAATTTTGAATTTATTTTGTTGGAGAAGGTGCTAGGAACACTTGCACTGGTTTGTCTAATATGCTGCGAATTTCTCACCATAGGTCAGCAGTATTCAACAAGTCATGTGTCGTATCTGCATGTCATACGTGGAACTCCCTTCCAACTTCTATAAAATGTTTGGAATGCCGAAATCGGTTTCATTCGGCTGTCAAGACTTACTTCTTGCAGCGGATGGCCGCGGTTGAGGGGCCCGAGAGTTACTAGGTTTGGTTAGTGACAGGACTCAGGAGGAATGAATGTGTAAGTGTATAACTTGATAACTGAAGGTGTGTGTGTGTGTGTGTCCGACAAGACATGGTGGTAGTACTTCTGTCTTACCACCAGATCCTTTATCCTGCTGTAGTACCTGATCTCACACCAGAGGACTATGCTTTGTGCACAAACGCATTTAAATGCAATTAGGTGCGCCACTTTAGCTGTCTTCAAAACGTTTAAATGTATCTAAAAATAATAGAAATCAAGAAGCTTTTTAAAGAATACCAAAGTCCTCATGACCTTATAGCGCAAGTATTTAATACTTTTAGTACCTTTCCTACTTTCAGTACAACTTGTCAGTCAACCTACATAACTGCACAGTTTCAGTTGTAGCTATGTACTTATTAGCACTATAAAATGCTTGGGGATGCTAAAAAAATTTCAAAAAAGTTTTTAACTGCAGTTGGGGTATTTTATATTATTGATTCTGACAACTGATGACAAAAACATTGGTGACGAAATAATACATAAATAAATAAATAACTAAATATACACATTTATTCGCTTTTGCTATATAGATAACTTTTCTGTAATAATTTTGTAAAAAAAAATAATTCTTCATGAGATGTTTTTTTTTATTTTGGAAAATATTTTAGGTTTCCTCTCGAAACCAAAATTACTTCTGCAATCCATTTATTGTTTGCCTTTTTTAAGTGAACTTCTATTTGTTTTTTTGTAGCCTAGCATATATTGAGATGGCATTTGAAACATTCAATAAAATATTTGAAGTGTTTTACAGATTGTGACATTGAAAAATTCCAACTTTTCTTTGGAAGCAGCATTGAGGAGACCAATATTTCCTGGCCTTATGCATCTTATTGGTTTAGTAATTTTGGGTTCTCTCACGAATTTCTCAACATGACTTTCTTTTTGTGACTGTAATGGTCTGAAATAGCTGTGTTGACCTCAGACACTGTGACATCTGACATTTTGGTAATGTAAATGTGGAGTTTAGCTCCAGTTCACCTTCCTTTTAGTGCAGCTTCTGAAAACTAATGTTTAAACAGGAGCTAAACGCAACCTGCACATTGAATCAAGCCTTCCCACCATATAGCTACCTGCCTATGTTTGAAATAATGTTGTCAATTGCCAACTGAGATTATATATCTCAGCACTTTAATTCTTCTTTTTATTGACAGCATTTGGCCATACTAACCTAATAATCTTGTACACATTTTGTGGATGGATGACTTTTTTCCAGCGCATCTATATTAAAATCACTTAAAATAACAGGATCCTGTTTGTTGTTGGTCAGGTCAGTTAGTATGGCTTCGAATTTGGCAAGAATGTTGACTTTGTTCCGCTGGGATGACCTGTAAATTCCAATGTCAGTCAATTTTGACTTTTTTGTGGGAATTCTGTTACCAATTACTTCAAAATCCTTTTCAATTACCTATTTCATTAAATTAAAAGTGTCAAACGAAAAATCTTGTCTCACGAATATTGTAACCCCTCCTCCTTTGGATATTTGTGGACCTAGTCGATGATCCAAGACATATTTTCTTCAATTACTGACCATTAAATCAGTACCAGCTATTTTTATTTTGAATTATTTAACTTAATTTAAAGCTCGTCATTTACGATCCCCACAATTTAAGTAATTGAAATAGTCAAAGAACAGTGGAAATAAACACGTTTTACAATTTCATAGAAACGAAGTCTACTGAAGGTTAACTAACAATACTTTTTACTCAAAAGGAATTCTGTACGTTTTTTAGGAAGAGCTGTCAGTCAGTAAACTTGAATGTGTAATTGGTTCTTGTTTACATCCCTGTTAAATAAACTAAACTAATACCAGTTAATAAAATACAGAATGTAACAAACATTCTGAACTAAGTATTAAGACGTGGTTTTCAACCAGCGTATCAGGCAATTATGACCAACGACCCATTGAAATTTAGAGGTCATAGGTTAATCCCAGAACAAAAGATACTGGTCTACTACTTTATCTAAAATATGGATCACTGAATAAAAATTATATTTTTTGCGTTTTTTCAGTGGTTAGAATGTCAAGCTAATAAATAAAGGGTTGCTGGTTAGTCCAGTTCTGCCTCTCATGGTGGGATTAAATCTGGGCTTCTCGAAAGCTAGAGCACAGACCAACTTACCTACCAATTCATAGGTAAGAAGTACTATTATTGAGAGCACAGGTTTTATCAAGACGAATGAAGATCGCCGCATCTGGTTAAAACAATTACACAAGAATTTTATTTCCTAGTAAAGCGCATACTTATTTAACATGCTAAAATTACGAAAAATGGTTATTTTTAACTTCATAATATTGTTGTGCGTTATCTGATGAAATAAAGTATTTAACTAACTGTAGGCAACATATATTTTTGTTTTATTTGAACTATAATTCAATACATTTCACATCGGTATATAAAACAATACAATATTAACAGTTTTGAGGGCATATCTACTCCTGTCATTTGTGACTATCCTACTGACAAAAATAATTTCTCAGAAGAGCCTGCCTGAAGTAGTTGATAAACATATTTTTACAAATAATGTTTATGTAATAATTTACAGTCTTAAATTTAAACAAAGGCCTGGATGTTCCTTGACTAATGAAATACCTGCAGACAATGTTACATTTAAAAGTGTATTGTGTACCAAACTGACTGAGTATTTGTTGTTTTATTAGCGACAATAGACTCAGGAAATGTTACATGCTCCTAAATATGAACGATTTGTCGACAAAATATTCGGACAAATCTGGTCGGTTTTTAAATTTACCTAATATTCCCACCACTATTAATTATCTCAAGACGTTTATCATGAATAACGTATAAACAATGAGTAGGTAATTATTTTTTAATGTTTAACAATTATGGATAGAGTCCACTTATGGAAGTACCTAATAATAGTTATGAATTTCTAAATAGACTAATATTTTAAAATCGAATGTCACTTACTGTATCTATATCTGCACACCATCACTCTTTTTAGTTTAGTTTTATGTTATGGTATTTAGTTGTTTGTTATATTTGATTTTAGTTAAACTATTTAAAACTATTTTTAGTTTATAGCACAATTATACTTAATTTATTTTTGTGCAGGTTGGGTGCAAGAAAAAGCCATTCGGTTTCAACTCTGTCTATTAACATAAAGAATGTATCACTTTATTTACTTGCGTAATCGAGGGCATTGTAAAATAGCTCACTGTGTCAAACCAAAAGTGAACTAATATACCATTTTCTCTACTTTCGGATTTTGATTCATTATAGTGAGTTGATGCATTTACCTAAAATACATTTTTATAATGTAATTGCTTAAGGTATTTTGTTGTGCAAGCTATCAAGATTTATTTTGCAGGTTTTGACTAGATTAACATTAAAAAATGGTCACCGTGTCTTAATTTGGTCTCACAATTTTGGTTTAGGATAACAATTGTGTAACCTTACTAATGACGTAAAAATACGTCCACAGTTGGTGATTTTGAAACATTTTTAATGGTTATTGAACCCTTTCAGCATTATGACTGGTCTCATTCCGTATTCCCGCCCAACATCTAGCGCACCTTGTGTTCCTGAGTGCGCCACACCTTTCTGGAAAATAAAATCATATTTTATGTTATGTTATAGAAAGTGGGAAATAACTTTACAAAAAGGTAGTAACATTAAGGGAGACATCCTTGTTTGAATCCTAAAATGAAATTTTTACCTAAGCTAAATGTTATAATCGTTTTAGTATTTGCCCTGGTAAATACAATTTTAAAATATAGAATATATAACGTTCTTTAAAAATTTAAATCTTTAACTGCTCTGTTTGAAAATTATTTCCGTCATTACTATTCAGTATCCATTACTAATTTTAATCCATTGATTGCCAGAGGTACGACAGGAACTAAATTTGAATTTTGTTACTACTACAACATTTGTGTACGTTGTTACACATACGATTTGTATTGCTATGGGCTTGACGTTAATGATACCATTTCAGTCACCACTTCTTAATAAATAACACAAACTTTATTGGCATCACACAATCTGGTCTCGATGTTTTAGCAATAGTTTTACATTGCCAAAATGTATTAAAAATTTCACAATTACTACATTCATATTATATTCTATACGTATAATATACATAAGTAAGGTGTGTTTGTATTTTTAACAATTCATTTTATCAATTGAAACAAAAAATATTTTAGTCGAAAATAAGACAAGAATAATTACAATATTGGATTATATGCAGCATATGTAAATACAGAATTTCCGACGCTGATCCACTGGCGCCAAAGAAACGTTCGTGGATATTGTAGGTCCGTGACAGGAGAAGAAGACCACAATCTCACCACACTAATAGGTAAACGATAGGTATACAAACAAAGATGTGTTTAGTGGGTTTGAATTTAGCGTATGCTTATTTTAAATGTTTTAAAACAGGTTTTTACTAATGAGTGTTTGTAACTACATATGAAATCGGCCGAGACTACAATTTGATGTTAAAGTAAGTTGGTAACATACTAAATATAATATAAAGTATTGTTTCAAATTATCTGTTACAGAAGGCTTACATGATATGCCTAGGTCAAGAATCCATCAAGCATAACAGTTTAGTTACAGTTGTTCAGACTGATTGTCGTAAACATAAACATTCATATGAATTTTATATGATGGGTATCTGATTGCATAAGTTCCTTTAATTCATGTTAACAATTATTTAGCATACAAAACAAAGAAACTATTCAAGTAACACTATAGGCCTCAATTCTTGTAGGCTATATCAGAAAACCATCAGCTTTAAGTCTTTGATAAAATACACATTTTTCCAGGGAGATTATGTAGGTTTTTGTGCATTGCTAGTCTAATAAATGGCAAATATCAATGACTCCATACTTGAGTGTTCAGTCAATTCCTATCAACCATTTTTGTAAAATTGCTTTATATAGGCCTATCTTAACTAAATCACAAGGTTCTTCTACGCTCTCATTATAGTAAGGCAATTCCAATAGCCTCCACTTTTTTAAAGTATGATTTTTTCCAAATGTTTAAAAACCTGTTTTTATGTGTCCATTTTTATAGTTTTCTTACAGAATTTTAATCTCCCCCAATTAACTGTATGGAAGTGATAATAAACCCCATGCAGTTCTGCGAGAACAGAGGAGAAGGTACAAGTACTTTACTAATCCCATTTAGGCCTAAACAAAAATGTACAAATATTATGTAGCCTAAGCATGTAAGAGGTCAAAAAGTCAGTGTTGGCACACCCAGTAGGTCTTTGTTTAATATTTAAGCTACTTTATACATTATATTGACAATATTAAATGCTACACTGTTTTTACTAATAATTCTCAATGCCTAGGGATAGGCTATTTTTATCCATGTACATTCAATAATTTTTTCCCATGTTTAGACTAATTTGTTCTATGTTTTAAATTTAAATTTTAAAAATAAAATAGTGAGATAATATTAACATTACTGTCGTTATCTAAAATGATCGAGATAATTTGTATAGTTGGCTAATATACTTTTATTTCTACAACAAATTTTTAGGTGCTCAGAAACCGTATATTGCTTTAAAATTAACATTTGTGAAAGTATCCCTTGCCTAAGCTGTTATAAGATAGTTTAAAATATTTTTAGTAGCTTAATGCAGCCCCAATAGATGAATGGTTGGTTGGAGGCATTCGTACTCAGTTGCTCTGGAATTTTACTGTTACCTGATACAAGCTGTCTTAAGGGACATTTTTAGTTTGTCAACATCATTACAGGGGTAGTGTCATAAGGTTCTACCACAGCCCACATTAATGGTTGTTGGAATTCAGGATTAGACATTCTTGAATTTTGATTTGTAACCTAATAGGTATTTTTTTTCTTTACAGAATATTTTTCGTTCATCGCTAGTAAAGCAGTGCGGCATAATGCAGTCACAGTCTACTGAGATGGCCTTTTCCATTTTCTAATGGTACTGATAGTTTGATCTTCCGTCAAAAGGCATTGAAGAACTCGTTCTGCCCATTCACAGTGAGTCAAGTCATACAACACTCGTCATATATGGGTTATACCAATGTTGCATTGATGTTGCATTGTTGTATAGAGAAATAACCACAGAATTTTTTTTACCAGTTCTAATAGTTTTACACCAATATTTTATAATATACATAATACAATTTTATGCAATAGAAATTAAATAAAAATACAGTACAACAACATAATATGTTGTAACTGATGAACAGTTCAACGATTAATCATAAATATACATAATCTATATATAAATATTTGTATTATACACATACATGCACAACTTGCCAAGTAATCATCAGTTCATGCTAATAATGAGCATTTGTTGATACTTACTTCATACTTGATAGTGCGTCCAGTTGATCTGAGCGATGTTGGACATGTCAATATGCCTTATTGGACATTATTCTCTGAACCTAATGCAATGAAAAGATGCGAAGGGGCATGGTGACACCTTGGTTTGCTTTATCAACAAATTCTATCAGACTATAAAAACAGTTTTTCAAAAGAAGCAATTTTAAACTGGATTTGAATTTCTTTGGCTCTTTAATTGATGGTGTTTGAAAAATCTTTAAACCGGCATATTTAGGCTTTTTCCATAAATGTTTAGCCTATCAGAAGCAGCAAACCTATTTTATGTCAGGTGTTGTGTGTATGTATTTTGTGTACACATTCCATTGTGTGGTATATTCCACTGTTAAATTCCCATATTAAAAAAGTATCATTGCCATGAGTCAGAGGCACTTAAAAGACACATCTGAATGCCTTCACCCCACAATACTATAGAGTAGGAGATGTGCGATTCGAGCAAGCACTGGTTGACCGATTACATTAGGGTCAAGTATTTTAGTGAGACTGAGTAAGACAAAAATGCTGTTTGCTAACCTTGACTCCATGTTAAACAACTGCTCACTACAGTGTAAACGCTCGTTCATCCTCACTCCCAGAAAGTCGACCGTGTAGTGACATCAAGCTGAGTTTCATTAATGGGCAGGTGTGGGATTTTTGAAAATTTTGATAGGTGCTTTAGATTGGTTTGAATGCAGACAATTCTTGTTTTTTCAGGGCTCCAATTTTACAAAATTGGTTGTGAAAAAATGGACCATGTTATTTATTTTTGTAAACGCGTTAGCACTGAGCGTATCAAAATTCTTATGCCTGATGATGATTTTGGTATCAGCAAACATTGGTTGCTCTCCAGAATGACCTTGCAATATCATTTATGTAAATAATAAAAAGCAGAGGCCCCAAAACTGATCCCTACAGGACACAATTTGTTATTGCCTTTCATTTGATTTGATCAATTCTATTTTGAATTTTGAAACATGTTTGATCTCAGTCACCTGGCGCCTGCTGCTAAGATAGGAAATCATCCAACTCAAAGCGGTGTCAAGACAACAAGCGACTTGTGTTTACCAACCAATATATCAACACAATCGCAAGCTTTACTAAGGTCGGCAAAACAACCCACAACTGCCTCCCCAGCCTCCATTGCATAGATATTGCCATTTATAAAATCAATCAAAGCGAGTGTGGTGGATTTTGATTGCCTGAAGCCATACTGCCGCTCACACAGGAATTTATTTCCTTCCAGGTAAGTAGTCAGCTGGTCACAGACAACCTTCTCAATTAATTTAGAAATGAGAGGTAAAAGTGAGACTGGACACTAATTACACATTTCTGACTCATCCCCCTTTTTGAAAAATGGTTTGACTTTGGTAACCCCACAGCCATCCGGAAAGACACTGCTGTGTAACATGGTATTTATTAAATGTACCAGCAGATTAAATGTCCTGGCAAGCTTTAAGGGTTTTCATACTTATCCCATCAATACTTGATGATGATTTTGGGGTGAAATTTCTTAATAATCGTCTCAACATTTTTTTTTGTTTATTGGGTAACAACGGTTTAGTCTTATGTTTGTGCTAGGCCTATTTGAGCCCAAATCAGCCACAGGATTGCTTTCATGATATGAAGCAAACTCTTTTTTTTAATTTCGGTAGCTACATTTACAACTTCACTTTTGATTTTCAGATTATCAACCAGTTTGCCATCGTTAAGAAGTCTAATGTTTTTTCTACTGAGTTTTTACAACCTCTAAATTCATCGACTATACTCCAGGCCTCATTAGGCTTATTTTCAATTACTGAAATTCTATCGTTGTACCATATGGCTTTTGTATATTTTATACTGGTCTTAGAAAGTTGAAGAGTTTATATTTATTTTGATCAGATGCAGTTTTATTATTTTTACAGTTTTTATACAAAAGAACCATGGTATTTGTCAGTTCTTAAATTTTATTGTTTGTCCATTTAATCTTTTTTATTTCATAGATCTTACTACTTTTTATAGGGCAGGATATATCAAAATTGTGCTGAAATATGTCAATGAAGGTGTTATAAATTTAATTTGGGTCAGATTTGCTGTAGAGTAAAGACCAATCTACTCTGCCCAGTCTATACTTAAGCTCACTTAGGTTAGATTGTTTCAAGTATCTAACGCTTTTCTTATTCATTACAGATTCTTTTTAATTTCACTGATAATTTTTTATTACCATATAATAATTATAAATAATTAAAATGTTCGTAAAGTTGCTTCACTACTTTATCTACAGTTCAAATACAGGACTACACTACTGCTCTCTATGTCAATTTTATAGTCATCACGGACTGTTGCCATTGTAGGCTTACCTTTTATACACATTGTTGTTAAGTATCAGCCTTTAACTAGTGCGAGTTAGGAAAATTATGTATATGTTTAATGTTAGGCTTTTGAGCAGTTTAAGATTAAAAAAATTAAAATATCAATAAAAAAATTAAACATTATTTTGTTAAGGGTGAGAGTGTGTGATCATCTTGTTTTTATGTTTGGTTATTAATAGTTCTCCTTGTATTTGGATAAAGAATGTGGCATCTATTTCAGTGGAAATGTTTCACTAAGTTTGAAACATATGTAATATGATAACATATCTGGTTAACCAACAAATCTACATTCTAAAGACAAATAAGGCTCAAATAAGGTAGTTGTCTTCAAAGAAAAAACTGTGGTATATACAGGATTGTGTCGCAATCTTTGATATTGTGTTCTTTTCCTGTTCCTGACTTTAGGACGACTCATTACTCGAACTTTGGTTGAACCAAACAGTTAGGCCTATGTAAAGGCAGAAAATTAAAGTATGTTTGTGGAAATATTTGAAGTAAAATATGTAGACACTCCTGAATTAGGAACAGAAAATGCACGTAATATAAAGCGTTGGAAATGAATTCTGTACACCCAATGTTCTTGATTCATGAGAGTTCACTTGTTATTATGTGTTATCTGGTAACTTATGATTGTGTCATAAATATATTTTTTGTTATTCTTGTTATTATGACAATGAAAACTTGCCAACAATAAATTAAAAATGTATATACATATTATTTCGGCTGAAAACAAATCATCTCATCAGAATTAATTAAAGCTTCCATTAAGTCTATTAAAGATTGCGTTTTTGTAATTTTTAGTATAAGCTGACAAGTTTATTTTTTAATTTAGCCTATGGCAAGGTGTCACTGTAACTTGTAAATTTTTTTTAGATATTTATTCGTAGATCTAATTTTATATCCTATTGTGTGTCAATAATTCTTTTTGTTATGTATTCGATGTTTATTTGTTATTGATAAATGCATGAATGATGAAATTATATGTAAATTGGTTTTGCCTTTAAAACAATAAACAAACAAACCACATATGAATTCAAGAGGAACTGGTGTGTAAGCATCCTAACACGAGTCTGATGATCTCTAAATTATGGTGAATTGCTAACTAGTAAGATAACCCTAGTGTAATAGCTCTAGTTGCATTTTGGCATCATTTGTACTGAATGTACTGAATTCAGTAAATAAAGATATTTTATAGTCCTGTGATTAATATATTTTTCTATTATTGGGGATGTATTAATTCCAACAGCTTAGATATTATTTAACAGCTAGTAAATCTATTCTAGGTATAATGCTAAGAAATTCAAATGTCACTGGACTGTATGTTTTCTTGAATGTGCTAAATTATAACATGTAATCAGTATCTTATTAGTAATTGATAAAAATCTTGAATTGTGTTTCAGATTAATTACACTTTTAACACGAGACAGACTTCCCCGTTAGTCAATACAAAGGATAAGACATGGCGTCTGCAGGTGCAGCACCTTCCTCTCAAGTAGTTGGTGAGGAAATACTAACACAAAATGACCCAAGATTCCGAGTTAAACCTTACCAGCAGATGGTAGCATCATGCACTGGGGCTGTCCTGACGTCATTCATCAGTGAGTATTATTTCTCATTTCTGGGTTGTTATAAGCGTGGATAAGGAGTTGAATACGCTACACAGTGCTATAGTATAATACGCCACCAACACAACAGATTATGATTATCGATTTTAAATATCAATACTATCAAATACGACATTTCACCTATAGATATTAATAATTAATCATTGCCAGCTTTCTTTATTTGGACTAGTGATGTCATTATCAGCTGTTGCTAGTGACTTTATTACCAGCTGTTGTTTTTCATTTATGTAGGAGAAGGTTAGCGACAATGACAAGAACAATGGCAATGAACATGCAGTTATTGGTTCAAACAAAGTGTTTTTATAAACACTGATCAATGTTTAAAACGGTTACAAGATATGACCTTGCTCTTTTAAATCTGAATTGTCCAGTTTGTATTGACGAGAAGAAAACTAGAATTAAAGGTGGAAATCAAATAGTATTTCGCTGCAAGAAAAGTAAGAACAAACACAATGTATCTAAAAACGATGTTGAGAAAACTTAATTTGTTCATTCTAAATTTGGTATTATGAATAGGCCTATAATGAAAAATCGTGGACCATTTTAGTTAAAATCAAACAATCTATGACTTTTTATGAATGTACTTTTGACGGTATCAGTACCTGCAGAAATACCATTTTAGATTGGCTAAAGTTATTATAAGTACTATGCTGCTCAAACGTTGTTTAAATACAATTATAAAAGCATAAAACTTATTTCAGTTCGAAATTATGGCTCAAAATGAATTCAAAGTAAAATCATATTTGGAAATAAATTCAAAATAAAATCATATGTTTTGTTATTGACTAATGACGGCAAGAACAGTGACCTACGTGTCTTCTTTGTTACACAAGCAGTTACGTTTATCCTTGAAATACATAAGGTAAGTTAATTTTATTGTTTTGCTGTGATTATATTAATTTATAAGATTGAAAAATAGCAAAACAATATTGTTCTTCAAAATATCTATTATGTTATTTGGTCCGACATTTTGCTTTCAGTCCTTTGGATGGTCATGAATATTGATAATTCGAATCATTCGATAATAATCATCAGTCGATTGTGTTGGTGGCCGCTTACTATACTGCAGCCTTATACCATTACATTGTAATGTACAATACCTATTTAGTACAATTCTGTTAAAAAACATTAGGATGGTCATTGAGTATTGTATTAAAATTTTGATTTTAATTTCAGTAACCCCTCTGGATGTCGTGAAGATACGGCTGCAGGCCCAACAAATGGCACTGTCTTCAAAGAAATGCTTCATCTTTTGTAATGGACTCATGGATCATATTTGCCCCTGTCTCGAAGGGGACCAGTGGTATCGTAGACACAGTCCCTTCACTGGCACATGGGTAAGCAACAAATATTTTTCTGAATATATCATAAACTTATCAGGTTTGCTATATAAAATAGAAATTTAATATGGAAGTACTTCACATATTTAATTTAGAAAATTAATTTTAGATACATGTAGGCTATGTTGTTTTGGATACTTAATGAAACATGTTTATTGGACTGATATGATAGTAAAATGTATAATGTTAGTTTTTTATTTCTGGAAAATAATACCTAAAATATACAATTTGTCAAACAAAATTATAGCCAATAAATCATTAAAAAAATTCCTTTATTAAAATATGTGACACAGTCAAATTACATGAAGGTTATGTTTGTTACACTTAATTTATGAATTGTTTCAAATTCAAGTGTTCATGTTGTTCTGATGACATGACATGTTAGGCTTTGCCTATGGCTGTTTTGTGACATTGTCAATAGTTATAAATATTCATATGAGAAATAAAGATTTATTATAATTATTACTATAAGTTTTTTCAATAAACTCCTATAACGTGTATATGTGTCTTTCTAGTAGCTACTTCTTAAGTCTTTTAACTAGCAATGCCAGGTTTCTCAATATTGATGGTCAGGTTTCATTGTCACCGACTATGGATTTGTTTAGACAGACTTTTCTAAGAAGGTTGTTTGGTTTATTGAAAAATTGTAAATACGAGGTGTATTTAAAAAATACAGTGAGTATTTTTTTATTTCAAAAAGTAATAAACTTATATAGAATTTTATTTAATTTCCTTCAAAGTACTGTTCTTGGCTGACAACGCACTTATTCCAACGTTTAGTTCATGATTGGAAACATTTCCGGAAGGCTTCTTTCGGAAGGACATTATCTGCTCGCTTGTAGCCTTCTCAATGTCAGGAGCGTTAAAACGTTTTCCTTAAAGCACAGTTTTAATTTTTGGGAAGAGCAAGAAGTTGCATGGCGCTAAATCAGGTGTGTATGGCAGAGGCTACAAAGATAGTAGCCAAAAATATACATTGTGTCCATTGAGGATTGGCATTTCTATTGTGAGACTGCTTTTCTTGTAAAATGTTCGGTAAAATTAAAACCACAGGTCATGCACTACATTTTCTCCTGGGGGGTATTACATTCCAAGTATGTGTATTTTGTAATCTCAGGCCCTGACATGAGTCATTGTCACTTTGCAGATAAGTTTCTGGTTGTAGCGTGAAGTATCATCAGCTTTAATAGTTAGCCTATCCACCAGGGACTCCATAGTGTAGATGGAACATACCTCGCTTTACCTAGCTTTGTTTTCTTCTGCTACATTCTGTTATGGGCAGTATGAGTATCCAATACAATAAAGTTTGTATTCTCAAGCTTATTTTAGCCAAGAATGTGTCCTGTCCAGATTAAGATATTGTAGACTCAAACTAGTTCTACCTTACACTAGTTCTGCCTTCTGTTGTCCGGATCTTCATATAGTTCAGCCCAGCTTTTGAAATAGATAATGAGCAAAATAGAATTTTGTAATGAATATAGTTCATGATTATGTGGTTATTATGATTGATATGTGCTGATACATTTCGTCTGCCTATGAAAATGTCTGGCATTGCAGCCAGAAAATGGGACTTACATCATAGACAAATATGATGTCACAGGATTTTTCAGGCAAATGTAGTGTTGTTAAGCAAACTACATCACACATGCCAAGCTATTGTGAGCTTACTGTAATTAAAAGAGCTTACTGTAATCAAACTCACTCTTAACTTTCTTTGCTAGTCTTTTTTTATACTTTCAGACCTTTCACTGAAAAAAGGTTGAATCTGTTAACTTTCTTTGCCTGTTGTCTTATATTGTGTTAAATAATGCTTTAACATTTTTAATTTGTTGTTTTCGTACTTTGTTGCCTTAGGGCGTGTAGTTTTTATGTTCGTACTGATTTCTTAATCATCTAGGTTGCATTATTAATAATAATAAATCATATTTATTGTCTTATCTATTATACAATCATTGACAAAGTCAAATTAGCACTTAGTCTCTTAACCCTTTGTCCTCGGTAGTGCCTTTTAAGGTTTGTCCTCTCAGATCGAATGGCCAGCAGTGCTGGCCGCAGCCATTTCTGTCTCAGCTAGACAAATTTTCTTATGTTTTGTCCTCTCAGTTCATATGGCATTTTCTTTGTCAGCTCGACGGTAAAGTTACGTTCACCAATCTACCAGGTCGGAAGCTATTTTGTGTTTAAAAGCGTGTTTGTACATGAGTGTGGTTTTTAATTATTTTAAACCCCGTATCTTCATGTAAATGGTTAGGTTTCAATTTTTTTTTTAAATAAAGTCTTTTGTTTGTATTTCGAACTTCACCTACTAACTGTTTAACTAATTGTTTCCTAAATTTTCTTTGGGTCACCTTCTCTCCTTGTGTTTTATTACTGTTAAACAAAATGAAGGAATTGACAATCCCTGTTTCTAATAACAAAAAAAAGATTTTTCTCTACCATTTGATGGATTTTCTTAAAAAAGCGTATGAAGATATATATTGGTCTGTTAGGTCTACTCCCCCCATAGACTCATTGTACTTACAAACAACGGTTGGCTTTTGTACAGTTTCCACTACTCCACCTTTCTTCACCCGTCTTACAGTTTGCGTGGATGTATCATACAAAGTGGTCAACATAGTCACATCATTCGTGTCTTTCCAAAGGAGAAGGGAAAATTTGTCATCTTTTTCTTAAGGCTTTGATCTTGCCTTTCTTCAGTTTTATAATTGGAACATCTCTTTTTTGTTTTTTTTAAAATAGATTTTCTCCCCTTTCTTCTCGGTCTTACTTGAGGGGGTTAATCCTTTTCTTGTGCGTACAATTGTACCAGTTATGTGCACTTTCTTTTCATGTAATGCATCTGCAAGTTGTACATTTGTATATAAGCGGTCTGTGAATACATGCAGACCTTTCTACTGTTCCATAGTCATGTTCTAGTTATTCAACCCAGTGTAACACTACTCTACTTGTGACACCTAGGTCCTCTCGGCACATGCGGTCTGTTGTTGTCTTGCCACAAATTTACCCACTTGCAGACTCAGACATGACCCAAATCTTTATCCCCCATTTAATGGGTTTGTCTTTATTATGAACTTTAAAACAAACCCTACCTTTAAAGGCCACAGTACTCTCGTCGATGCTAACTTTATGCTTTGGGATGTAGTACTGCCTAAATTTCTCATCTGAATACTGGACAACTCATCTTACCTTACCAGATCGGGTCAAAAATCCTCCTACAGAGCTAGTTTCTGGTGGACTAACATGAAGGTTCCAAAAGATTTGATGGAACCTGTCTTTTGAAAAAGTGTCTTTAAAAAAAGGTTGGTAATCTACGTAGTCACTAGAGAAGTAGTCTTCTATTTCTGGCTTCAGATTCATTCCCATATTTATTAACACAACTAAAAAAGTTTTCATTTCAGGAAGTGTCACTTCCTTCCATGACCACCAGATAGATCGCTTTCTTAACGGAGTATTCTTAAGTATTTTCTCTCTGACATATCTGTTTGTTTCAGTAACAATATCTGTAAGTAAGCTATCTGTATAAAACAATTGGAAATAATCTTTTTCCGTCTGTGGCATTGGGCCACGAGGTGGTTGAAAGCCACTACTATCAGCATAAATGAATTTATTAAACCTTACGTCGTCGTCAATCCATTCTTTCCAACCTTCCTCTCTCTCTTCACTTCCTACAGCCTGGTCTTATTCCCCATTTCCTTCCACCTGTTCTTCACTTATTTGCTTCACTGTCAGAAACCTGTTCCTCAATCACTTCCTTAAAGTCATCATCGTTCACTTCAACATCATAATAATGGATATAATAATATCCAATGTACTACTCTTCTAATACATTTTGATTTATCACTAAATTGTCACTTACTTCATTAAGTACTTCAAGGTCAGACAGTGCACCTACGTCGGAGTCAATATCAATTTGATGTGCAGAACTACAGCTATCTGCTAATTCATTGTTTAAAATGTCCTGTATGTCATTAGATTTGTCAGCAAAATTATGCAAATCACTCATTCTGCAGGTAATCAAAACTTACTTGTTCCAATAAACAGCAAAAATAACGCAAAACAATTACATCGCTAAAACCAAATAATAACTGCAAATTATATAATAACTAAGGAACTAATATTTAACCATTTGAATAACAAAAAACTCCACAAAAGTAAATAGCAAACAGAAAGGTGCACTTTGTAGGTCATAGCAAATAGTCAGTAATTGTTTTCATTGTTTTAGCGCGCAATGGAAGTTGAGGTGTTGGCAATCCACACAAAAAAAATAGCGATTGAGTCTAGCAGCTGTTTGCTTTTTCACTGACAACTAGTTATTTTACAATAAAAATATAACAATATTTTTAAATTGGCCAACAATGCTGGCCATTCGAGTGGGTCGTGTAATCATTATTGGCCAGCACAGTTGGCCATTCGACCTGAGAGCACAAATCATTAAAAGCTTTCTCAAGGTGAACTACAAATGGCGGTGGCCACCAGTGCTGGCCATTCGAGAGCAAAGGGTTAAGACAAGTCATATAGCATAATAACAGTGATCAGAAAACATATATATATATATATGTCCATTATAATAGCATTCCTTCACTAAATTACTTACAACCTATTTTCATTAACAATGTAAAGATTTATATTCTTATAACTGAAAAATTCGTTCAAACTGTAAAATGGGTTTACAACTAGCCAATAAAAAAAATTGGTTTGTTTGGAAACTGTTCTTATAGTAAGGGTCGATTTTTTTCTCAAGTCAATACATTGTAGATTTTTAAGTATACCACAATATGCCATTTAAGGTTTTAGTCAGCCGACAGAAATCAATTTTGATTTATTTCGTGTTTTATGGTCATGATTGAAACATAATATGATCAGTATTTCTAGTGTAACATTTGCTTGAGCTCCATTGTGTGTTTGTTATCTAAAAATTCTGTGTATCATAAAGAAATTAATATTGAAACAATAACAATAATTTATTTATTTATTATAGCTTGAAATTTGAATATGTTTTCTAATTTTGTAGCTTACCTTTTTAATCCCAATAAATATTTCTAAAGTTAAAAACAACTTTATTATTCACCATTAGTCACCGTTATTTCACCATAGTCCTTAAGACTAACATTTTTTTATTTTTCTGAGAACATGAGAGAAAATTTATAACTTTGGTAATATTTACTATAACTTGTTTCATTCAAATTTGTAAATAAACATAGTGTATTAATACTAGTTGTAGATTGGAAATTATTTTTATTTTATCAATAATTTACACCTTGTTTTGTGCACACCCCTAGGAAAATACGAACGTAAGTGGTTTATAGATAAGAAATATAATTACTTTTATAGTTATATAAGGTATGTTCAAAAAAGTAACAGGAATTTTTAAGTATCACCGGTTTAGACATTATTTGTATCTGATTGTCAATATTTTTTATTTATTATGTTGGTACTCATGCTCCTGAAAAATAATAAAATTTCCTGCTGTGTTCATTGTATAGTAAAGTATAACAAAAGGTGGGAAATCTAAACAAGAGGTGTATGGTGAGTCTGCTACGAGTAAAACAAGGGTTTACAAGTGGTATAAACATTTCAGTGATTGCCATTAAGACTCTGAAGATGACGAACGCTACAGATTTCTCAGCACATCAACAACCGATGAAAACCACCATTATTACGATCAGAGCAGTTGCTGATGATGTTGGCATATCAATTTACTCTTGCCATGACATTCTTTCAAATGATTTTGGTATGAAACGTGTGGTAGCAAAATTTGTTCCAAAACTGTTGAATTTTGAACAAAAACAGTGGTTGCTCAAGGAAGTTGCTCAAGAGTCATTAAATGAAGGCAATGACAATGCGAAATTTCTTAAATTTGTTATAACAGGTGAGGAAACATGTGTTTACTGATATAATGACACCACTAAGGCTCAATCATCCCAGTGGAGACATTCTGGATCACCAAGACCAAAAAGCCTTGACAATAGCAGTTCAACGAGAAGGTTATGCTCACTGTGTTTCATCATTTTAATGGCAAAGTGCATCATGAATTCTTGCTACAACATTAAACGCTCAATAACGAGTGCTGCCTGCAAGTTCAAAGCTGTTTGCGTGAAGTAATCCAATGAGAATGCCCGAATTTCTGGAAAAACAATTCATGACTTTTGCACCACTTCACCTGCTCACACTTCATTGCTTGTTTGTGATTTTTTTGTCAAAAACAGTACTGCGCCAGCATCCATATTCTTCAGACATGAGTCCTTTTAATTAAAAAAATAAAGAGAACCGTAAATGGGCATCGTTTTACAAGCATAAATGACATTAAAAGTGCATCGTTAAAAGAGCTGAAGGCTATCCCAAGTATTGATTTTAAGAAGTTTTTCAAGGATTGGAAGAAGTGCTGGCACAAGTGCATAATATCTAATGGAAACTATTTTGAAGGTGACAACATTAATGTAGAAGAATAAAAAAAATGTTTTTTCAAAAAATAAAAATTCCCATTACTTTGTGAACATTCCAGTATTTCATAAATGTTTTCTTGGTTGATATGGCATGAGTTTGTTTGTAACATTAAAACAAATATTTAAGACACTTAAACAAAAAATTGTTTTGGTGTTAGTTTACTGTTCTGTACTTATGTTGTGGGTAACACCTTGTGTGACAAACCTTTCTACATTTCTCACGTTATAGTTCTTGGTCTTTGCCTTGTGCAATAAATGTATCTTCTGAATATACATAACTCGACAATAACTGCAACAACATAATTGTATAACTGTGCATTAGATTTTGCTATCAACAGCTGACAAAAAGTTTGAGTGCCTGGAAATACTCATAAAATAAAGATTTTTAATCTAATTTTAACTTATGAATTATAATATTTAAATTTATTGCCAAAACATGCAGTTTCGTAAACGATTAAATGTTACTATCCAATTTGAGTAATTTTAAATAACTTTAGGTCTTAATTTGAACTTTACAAATGGCCAGTGATTTGTCTTTTTCACAAAAAATATCTAGACCACCAGTTTTTGGTAATCTTGTAAATAAAACTCTAAGAATGTTGGAGTGGTCTTCAAGAGAGTTAAATAAATAAAACCTGTATACAGTGAATTTTTAAAATTTGGTGTTGTTTTGGTTGGCTGTCCTTTTCGGAAATTGTAACAATTAACATTTTTTATTATTACTGTTTGTTGCAGGATGCGCTGATCAAAATTGCCCGCAATGAGGGCATCACATCTTTGTGGTCTGGCCTCAGCCCGACATTGATTCTAGCAATACCGTCGACAGTGGTATACTTCACCACATATGAACAGCTGCGCACCCGACTGAATGACTACTTCAAAGATCCTGAGACCAACAAACAGCCTATCTGGGTACCGATGGTGTCTGGTGTGACCGCTCGGTTCTCCGCCGCCACCTGTGTGAGTCCGATGGAGCTTATTAGAACAAAAATGCAATCGAAGAAATTGAGCTATGGTGGTAAGTACTTAATCTAAGTTGGGAAATTTAGCTTTAATTTTCTTTGTTGTCTAGTCACAGCCATTATTTAGTCCACAAAACGTTACAATAAAAGTATATTAAATACATTTTACATGACTGTAATTTTGCAAGTTAATTACTAAACTTTGCAATTCTATTGACTGGACGAAGAAAAATATACAATAGTAACGCCAAATTAATAATGTAATGACATTCTTTGTTATCCTTTCAAATATTCTATCATCTATAAGGAACGTAAGTAAAAGTCTTGTTGAAATTTGAGTTTTAGTACATTGCATTGTACGATTGTAATTCTCCATGTTTCCTTTGATCTCCTAGACTGATAATAAGACTATGTTCCAGATGCACTCAGTGTGGTCAAAGGTCTTGTAAGGCTGCATGGATACAGAGGGCTGTGGAAAGGCCTGACACCTACACTCTTCAGGGATATGCCGTTTTCAGGTGAGAATCTTATTCTTATAGTTAATTTTTGAGTTTAAAATAATTAAATAATGTATTCCACATTACTTTAGTAATTCTTTAAGTGCAATAGTGGAAAATGACAATAATGACTAGGAATAGAGTTAAAATACTACTATAATAGTATTCAGACAAATAGAAAAGAGACAAGGCAGTACTCGTAACGGTTTCCCTCGTCCATCCATAATGTCCCTGGTAACTATATATTTATTTAATGCTGACTCCCTCATTGGCAATAAATATAACAAGAAAGCCAGTTCAAGAAATGTTATTATGTAGGAGTGTGTGAATATTTTAAAGCACAAATCAAAGAAAGAAATGGACTGGGCGTAGATGATTGGGTAATAAATTCAGGTCAGTGAGTTTTCACAAAGATTCAAGATCAAGAATGAGTGGGTAGGAAGTGCTTGAGTCATCCACACTATCGAGTGTCCAGCCTCACTATTTCACTAATTTTATTACTGCAAATTATTACAACATAATATTATTATGTATAAATTAGCAGTGCTTATGTATGTTATATGTTGTTTTCCTCTTAATTTAAAGCCAGTTTAGAAAGCAGACAGGGTTTATCATAAGCCAGGTCTATCATTACAATACCGATTAGTTTGAGAAAGAATCTAGTGAAGATTCCCAGGGAGTTCTAGACTTACAAGAAAACGCACTCAGACAGTCTTGACATTGAGGGGTCACAAGGCAATAAAATGAACATATCCAAAAACCATTATCCGGGATATCGGCTTACCACTAATGGCTCACTGTGGGAAACCAGTTCCACCCTGGGAGGTCACACGTGGTGAACCGAAAATTGGTATCAGGAGATTCCACAAATGAGCTCAGGAGGCCTCTCATAAGCAGAGCCCTCAGGCCAATCCGAGACTCAGAACCCCAGGGGTGTGACACAGTAGGGGAGGCTCCGCCACCTCTGGAGACGGAAGCACCACCTTAGTATATAAATCAAAACTTAGTCAAAAATATTAGATTCCAGAGTCCTGACCGGTGTCGCTTGTCGTTCAGTCATGTCCCTGTTAGGCCTCTTGACGATGGTGCTAGACAATAGATAATATTCTTTATTAGCAATATCATTAAGATATGTTACAGTGTCGTTAACAAAATTCTTTAATCAGTCAGGTTCATCATTCCATGAGAAAAACTCGCCCAGCGTGTAGAAACCCTTGTCTAGTTACGTCACGCTATCCCTCAGCTCTTATGTATATCTGGTAGTCTCCATTAATATTTGGAACCTGTTTAACTGTCACGTATAAATGGTTTTGTTGCTTGATTAATAAATGTATGACACACTCAAGCACTTAAGGTTGCCCATTATTTGCTATCCTGACTTGAAAGATATACCCCAATCATATTTAACATTTACATCATGTAAAGACAAAAGAATATTACTGTAATATTATTTAACCCTTTGGCTGCTAAGAATTTTTTCACATGTTATCCCAAAAGTGCTCAGGTTTTTATCGGATTTTATCCCAACAGTGCTAAGCCTAAAATGGTGAATTTGTAGAGTTTTACTAAAAAAAATCACAAGTTCCTCAAATTTTAACCTATTTCATTGATTTATGTTTTGTTTTGTAGTATAATATATGTAAGAAAATAAAAAATAATATATCTTTAAAAATACAAAACTATGTAAACAAATAAAATAAATATTTTTTGTTTTAGTTTTTTTTCAACTTTGACACAGAAAAACAAAATTAAATTTAACTTTTATTTTTTTAAATACATTTTTACCTAAAACCATATGTTGTTTTGAGTACATACTGAAATTTTCATCCAAAAATATAGATTTTTACTTATGTAATGAAAAAAAAACACAAAAAACTTACCCTGTGCTATCTAGATCACAGCTGTTTTTGCCGTTAGTGTACTATAAAAAAAAACCAGCAAATACAAGTGTTATTATTTTTAAGGGAAAGTAAACTTATTCAACTATCATTTCCCGCAATCCGTGTTTAAATAACGTAATATTTAGCGCTGAAAAAAAATCGCAACAACGAAATATCGTTCCATAGCAGCCAAAGGGTTAATCTACAACAGATTTGTTTGGTACTGACATTTTATTTAGATGATCTTCACTACTTCAGATTTTAAATTCACTGTAAGTAATAAACGTAAGTAAGCAAATTATTCACTGCAGAAGGCTTAATGGGCTAGTTTGATAAGAATCTTATGGGGTGGATCGGTCGCATCATGGCATGGTCCGAGCGGCTGACTCACATGGCTCTCGCTTCTGACCTCATTTGTGAACAAAGTACATGGTTTGTAAAAAAAATATGAAGAGTAAACATTTTTATATCCAGTTCTGACCAAAAAAACAAAAACTTTCTCACAGAAGGACCTTTGGATGTTTTTTACTTGAGGAAAGTTTTGTTACTAATGTCGCAGGTGAAAAAATTCGGAGGTATTAAGTTAAACATACGCAGAAAATTAAAAAGTAATCAATAAGTGGCAATGAACTCACCCCTGCAGTTAATATAAACAAAAAACTGGCTAGCATTTACCTGAGACTCCAGAGCCATTGGAGCAAGTACCAACCATGTTACTAGACAGAGAAACACCAGAGCCGGTTTGAGACTAAAACCTAGTGTTCTATTTTTGTTACATGATCCATTGCAAACGTCTGCATAACAGTTATCATTTCGAATTGTACATAAAACTTAAAACAAAGAGTTACAGAATATTTCATATTGTAATATTAAATTTTGATTGTCGTTTTTCAATTGACATTGTTTGTTTGAAACAAAGCAAAAGTAAAGGTACTGCAATTGTTTTTATCAAGACGTGTTTAATACATTGAAAATCTATTAGAGCCAAGTACTGGGTTGTCGAACTTGATTGTAATAAATGTTTTGATTTACTGTACAAATGTTACTTGCTATTTTCAGGCATATATTGGGTTTGCTATGAGTACCTGAAATCGTACTTTTACCCTGAGGAAAAGGTCCCATTTTGGTTCAGCTTCTTAGCTGGAAGCGCATCAGGAACTGTGAGTATATTTGCGTAAGAAAATATTTACCCCCACATGGATATTTTTATCATTTTAAATATTTTATCTAAAACATTGATATACAAACTTAGATGCATAGTTTTCCTTGCTACGTTTATAACTTCAGATTGTGTAATTACATATCGCAAATTATCTCTTGGCCGCTGGATTACATTAATCATACGTTCTTAATTGTAGGCTGTTTTAAGTGTATTTTACCGCACATATGGTTCATTTATTTCAAAATGTGGTTTCATCCTTCAGGTTAAAATCTTTAAAATATTTAGTCATTTACATGCACATATTTATTTAATTTCTTACATTTTTTACTTTATAACCACATAATTTTGAAACAAGTTCTAAAATTGAAAGTTACATAATTAAAAAAAATATTTTACTGCAATAAATATACATGGGAAGTATCTGTAGTTACCACATTTTTTTCTTGTTATAAGATCATAATAATACATTTTCATGCTTCATAGTGAAATACGGATGTTTAATGATGTATTATAATGATGTGATATCTGATGACCATTATCGTCTGTAATTCAATAATTATGTTTACCATTACAATCAAGCAGTGAACACTGTGTCAGAGGATCTCAACAAGAGATGACATAAGTCTCCAGTACTCATTCTGAACATCCTGTCATTAAAAAAATAGCACAAAAACATTTTGGTTTGAAGTGGAATGGGTGCCTTACAGAATAAAACAGAAAAATTGTTTATTTACTTAATTTTTCTCAAGTAGCCTAAGTCTGAATCTTTTAGTTTCAGTGTTGATAGAATCAGCTTTTAGACTCTTAGCTTTGTCCTACCAACCAAAATTTCCCCGCATTAATTAGTTTTATTTCCACAGTTGGCTGCCTTTGTAACAACACCTTTTGATGTTGTTAAAACCCACCAGCAATTGGACATCACCTCACAGATTTACCAAGGTAAGTTTCACTTGGTAAACAACATAAAATTGTTTTCAATAATGTTTCCAAAGAGTTTGAATATTCAATATAAATTCCATGAATATCTTCAATAGCCTAAGATTTTTTATTTAAGCCTAGCTGATTGTGTTTGAAGAAAACTCGAGCTTGATAATTTTTAGAGCCAATCAGAAAATATTTAAAAACACACACATTTACGTTGTTTTACCTTTTTGTTAGTTTACCAAATATAATTAATCTATGCAAAAGTAAGGAACAAAACGCATATGATAACTTGATGACAAAGGTAGCTAGAACAAGTTCTTTGTAGTCTGATTTATGGAGACTCACTGCTAAAACTGCATTGAAATCTCAAGTCCAACATTCAGTATTGGTTTTGACTATGTTTTACCTCATTACAATAACTATAAAATAGGTAACATTTTCTGCAGATAATTAAGACATCATAAAAAATAAGTAATGATTCGAAATCTTCAAAATTAACCTTCACTCATGTTTTGAATGGATAATTATAATTTATGTAGTATTATTTTGTGATTCACTCTTTTGTCTTTATGAACTTTTTACTGGGCCTTGGTATTTAGTATTTTTATTATTTGTTTAAACCACTTGGACAAGCTTATGAAAGCTGATGTTGAAGTCTGCCGCCTGTGAGGATAACCCATCTTTTATTGCTTCTTTCACCTTGTCATCAGTGTTGAAGTGCTTGCCGCGGAAGAACTCCTGGTAGGTAGCGAAACATGTGAAAATCACTTGGTACCAAGTCCGAACTTTACGGCGTGTGGTCAATCTGTTTCCAACCAAATGATCTGATGAGATTTTGGGTTTGGATGGCAGATTTTGGGGTCTGGCAACATCATGCAACAAGAGAACTCCAGATGTCACTTATTCTGTATTGCATGTCGAAGTTTAGTCAAGAGTGTTGCAATAAGTGGCTACATTTATTGTTTTTCCTCATTCCATAAACTTGACCAACAATATTCCATGTATATCCCAAAACAAGGCATAGCGTGTTTAGATTGTTTTTTTGGCCTTTACTTTAACCGGTAACGTCATATCATGCCAGGTTACTTCATGTCATGCCACTCCATTGACTGGCATTTAGTTTGCGGGGTTATGTGAGAAACCTATTTCTCGTCACCTGTGACAGTGTTCTCTTAGATTGTATCGCCTTCCTCATGACATTGGACTAAAAACTTAAGAGTACAGCCCATTCTTCTCATTTTTTATTCCTCAGTAAGCAGTCTGGGAACCCAATGTGAGTACTATTTGCGAAATTTGAAATGTTCAGACAATTTTGTTCAATGTCGTTTTACTTATGATCAGAAATTCCAATGCTAATGGTGAAATGGTAAATTGCTGATCTTCACGAATACATCAACGACATTGACCAAATCTTGTGATCACTGACGGCCGGCCAAATTGCGGTTCATTCTGAACATATTCCCGTCTATCTTTGAAAGTTCTCACCCACTTCTTTACTGACACTAATCGCTTTAGAGCCGTACACTTCACTTATCTGTCTACGAATATCCACTGCTGGAACATTCCTTGCTGTACAAAACTGGATAACTGATTGTATTTTGCAGTCGGTGGGTTGATCAGTTGATTTGAACATCTTAAATTCACACAGTAAATAGCAACCTACAATGATTTCACTGCAAATGACGTATGTAGGCATGCTGGGAGTTAGCGCGCATACGCTGTTCGTTCACCTCTTGATTGTTACCGTGAAACTGACCTTACTTTAGAGTAAAAAACCATCTCCAAATAGCTACGAATAGCTATCATATTGCTCGAATCATAGGGCCCATGGAGCCACATTAATTAGATAATAAAATCTCATTATCTTGTTTCTATATCTTTCTGCCGGTAGAAGCAAGCTACGTTTTGCTGACACAATTTCTTAGATTGTAAGAGTAATTGATGTTCCTACTGCTCGCGATTGTAGAATAATTCATACTAATAATTGTAATTGGAATAATTGTTTAATAATTCTGTTGTAAATTGCTTTCAGATGAACAAATGCAAAAGAAACCGAAAAAGTCTGTACTCCATTGGTTTCGTAAAATCTACGCTGACGGCGGTGTGCGAGGGTTGTATACCGGACTCACTCCTCGCCTGGCCAAGACTGCTCCTGCGTGTGCCATCATGGTATCAACTTTCGAGTACGGGAAAAACTTCTTCGAACGGTACAACATGAATGAGTACAAACGTCAAAATATGGCAGATGCTTAAATTGCCTACGCTAAACAATATGTAGGAGTTTGTTGTGATTTTTTTCTAAATCTCCTATTAAACTGTAACAAGTGATGTTTTGTATAAAGTGTTAGTCAAGAATTTAATGAAGTGTTATGTGATTAAGAAAAACAACTTTATAAAAATCTTTGGTCAGTTCGAATCGTAGTTCTGTGTTAGTGAATATCAAGCTCGTCATTTCGTGATCATAAATGTCCAGACAGTGACGGAACCTATTTCTATGGACACTACAACATATACAGGTTTATGTGTATTATAGATTTGTAAATACCCCTTCAACATTAATTAATTATCTTAATTTATTAATCTACACTTTATGTTCCATAACTGGGCTAAAACTTTTAATTCAAGATATGTATAAAATGCGAGAAACTTAATCTGTAACATAACTTTATTTCAACTCGGCTGCTGTCTGCTCGGTTTGACACTTGAGTTGAGTCCTCTGCCAACACTGCCTACTGTTTTCCTAGGAATTAAATTTACATGTACGTCCACTGCCTTCTAGATAATAATACTTACTTCTGATTCATTGTATGAAGTATAATTTCTTCATTTGTAATCACTCTGCAGTGACGAATCAAGTAGTTGCCGATGGATTAGTGTAGAATCACCCATATATCAATCTTTTTGTCTTATGCTGTACTTTATTTTGAGCGTGATATACAGGTACTTTACCTTCATCAAAGTATTTCCTAAATCTGCGTCCTATTAAAATGCCTCCTGAGAAGAATGAGGGCATCGGTTGCGATGGCCCATGTGCCCGATGGTTTCATCCGGATTATGTGAAACTAAGCAAAACCGAGAACAATATATTTTTAAATGATAATAGACTGACATGTAACTATGCCAAAGCTGATTGTGTGATACAGACTGACTTATATGTCACTAATATGTTCTAAGTTGTGTTGTATAAATTTGTTTTTTGTGATCGAATTGTATTTTTAATTAGTTTTATTAAATAAGAATGAAATGTATTCCACAGTTGCTTATCTTATATTATGAGCTATTTGTCTGCTCTCAGTGGAAATATAAATTATTAGTTATTGTGTGTATTTTACGTCAAGTTCTCTAACATTGTTTACTACATTTCCACTTCATAAACAAAAGTATGTTATATTGCTTTGTAGTTTAATGTTGTTCTCTACGCTTAATGTGTATGTTCTATTATTATTGTTTGATTGAACTTTTATGTAATATAATTTTAATATTGTTTCCCTCTAGTTTTTTTTTTTTTAAAACATAATTTAATCAATTTATATTTTATTCAGTTATAATGATGGGAAGTGGGTGATATTAATCAACATTTGTTGTTCTTTAAGTGGGGTAAAACCTGTGAATTCAAGATATCTATAAAAAGCACGAAACTTATTCTGTAACATAACCTTATTTCAACTCAACTGCTGTCTGCTCAGTTTGACTCTAAAGTGGAGTCGTTTGCCAACACTATCTACTGTTTTCCTAGGAATTAAATTTACATGTACGTCCACTGCCTTCTAGATAAATGATTGTGTTTATCGTCCCTGACCGACCAATCGAACACGAACTTGAACGAGTTCGTTAAAGGAACCGATCCTACATTAGTGAACGATGGTGCTACTTCGGTGATTATGAATATAAAAGTGTCTGAGCTAAGTGAAATAAATAAAAATTACTTGGTTATGTCGGAGAAACTAATGTAGTTGGAAAATGAAAACAAGATAATTAAATTGCAGTTAAGCAAAATTGAAGAAGCATATCGCCGCATCATAGTCTGACACGGCTCTTGTTTTTACCATCTATTTACCAACCTTAAACCTAACATGGACAACAGTTCAATTGAAGGAAATAACCATGAAATGACTTCAAAGATTCCCTTAGTGGCTGATGTTATAAAAAATCTTAAAGATAAGACTATTAACGATGATATATCTAAAAAAAGGGATCCATAACCTAAAGTTAATAATTTTTTTTTTAATTATGATGAATTTCATGTTGTTGAAAGTGAAAAAAGTGACAACGATCGATGGCTGATCGTACATTCTAAGTCTACAAAAAAAAAGATGAAGCCGAAAATACCTAGCCCAAAGCCTCTTACCATTGAAACTGGAAGCCAAGATACAAAGCTTAGTAAAAATAGGCCTAAGCCTAAAACAATAAGTATTACAAAAGGCTACAAGTTAAATAAAACCCGATTTTAATTGGGACTGCCAAGTCTGGATTTAATCGAATCGGTGGAAACTGAATCTAACGGAAAAAGCTTGGTTCCACCTTAGTAAGGTGGCCAAAGGATGCATAGAAGAGAATATAAAGATATATGTGGAAAAACATTTCCTAGTATTGAATTCACTGTTGTAAAACTTGAAAACAAGGGTGTTAATGAGAGCTTCAAACTTGGTGTTGAGTTTGTATAACAACGAGGTGATAAACAGTACTTGGTGGCCGGAAAATGTAACCCTTAATGGTTTTTTATTCTTAGACAGTGAAACCCGGGGTAGGCTAGGTATGACACAAGACACAGACCTATACTCTATTTATTATAATATTTGATTAATATAAATGTAAGTATTACCAGACATTACTAGCCTAGACTTAGTGAGGTTACCTATTCTTCTCATTGAGCGAAGTGAAACGTTTGAAGCGCAAAACCACGTTGATCTACTTGGCTTAAAGTTATTACATCAAAATACTGATGACAGTAAACTGTTGGAGCTTGAACGGATTTCACAGCAATTAGGTTTGGATTTTATTGCAATAAGTGAACATTGGCAAACTGCAGAAAGTGTGAACTCCTCAATTAATGGTTTCCTGTTGACTACCAGCCAATGTCGAGAACCTCGGAAACATGGTGGACTCGCTGTGTTTGAGAGAAGTAAATACAACTTTAAGGTAATAAACTATTTTATGGATTTTAGCTTACCTTTTGTGTGTGTGAATTAATTGGTTTGGAAATTAGCAATAATTTAGTCGTAGTTTTATTGTATAGACCTCCTGATGCGGACATTGACACATTTTTCAACATTTTGACACAAGTTTTTCAATTTCTAAGTAGGCTGGGACAGATTTCTATTATGTTTGGGGATTTTAATATGAAAACAAATATTCCAGACCAAATCACTACTCGGTTTTTGAACTTGTGTTTAAGGCATGGCTACTCAGTAACTATAAACAAACCTACATGGGGTAAGAACTGTTTGGACAACAGTCTTGTGTTCGTTACTTGTGTGTTTTGTGCTGATGTGATAAACCTTCATTTAAGTGATCATCTGGGTCAAACGGTAGAATTTTTGTGTATATGATCAGTAGGCAGGACTGGGTATCAGAACTTTCACACATTAGTGTTGATATGAACTTCAGTGCTTTCTTGGATACTCTTGTTTATTATTATAAGTCAAGTTTTCTTCTTAAGAAATTTTAAACCTAGGTTAGTTTTACTAGTTAACAAAAATGCCAGTTGGTATACATCTGAATTGTCTAAAATTAAGACTAGGTTGGACTTTTTGAACGAATTAATGAAAATTTGTATAAACAGTGAAGATATTAAAACTGTCTGTAGGGATTTAAAGAAACTAAAGGGTTGTCATAAAAGAATGGGCGGTTTCAGTAATTCATAGGAGATAGTAGGGAAATTTCTAGATGTTATAATGGTAGGTATCTCAAAGCCTCCAATCCAAAAGTTTGTTTATAAGCTGTTCTAACCTCAAAATCAGTTCTTATATTGTTGCTGCGGTGAGTTTAGTGAGTTACCTTATTCTTAGATAAAGATAAAGCGAAGAGTGTTTTATTGTTGGCTGAAGTAACATTCATATTTTTTTTTTAGTTCAATGTGCTTTCATCGCAAAAACAATTATTGCTTTACAATTATTACTAGATAAACTCGAAAATATTCTTCAACTTCACCTTCTTAAGGAAACAGTTAAATGTTTTGCTGATACTCTGGTAGTTTTAATTAATCAATGTTTGGCTGAAGGAATATTCCCAAATGGTCTGAAAATGAGTAAAGTCCATCCTATTTATAAGAACAAGGGGCCTAGACAGGATGTAAATAACTATAGGCCAATCGCAATTGTACCTGTCTTCTCTTAAGTAATAAGAATTAATAGTTGGTAAGCAGCTAATGAATAATTTTTATGTGCATAATATTTTAGGGCTTTTGATAGAGTAAATCATGAGTATTTATTTGTTAGAAAAGTTAAGTTTTTATAATGTTAGAGGCAAATAATTGTCCTTGTTTAGAAGCTTTTAAAAAATCTAGTAGTTAGTATGTAGTTATTGATGGGAAACCTTCAAGGCTAATAGAGGTCGCTCAAGGAGTTATACAGGGCTAAGTGCTTGTGCACCTGCTTTTTTCAGTCTTAATTAATGACCTAGAGTTTCAATATTTCATCTGGTATTTTATGTATGCTGACGACACTACATTGATTGCCAGAAATAAAATCGAACAATTGACATCTAGGAAAATTTAAATACGGTTAGTGACTGGCTGGATGCCAATGAATTAACTTTGAACAGAGAAAAAACACCACTATGTTTTTCGGCCTAGGGATTTTGACCGAGATGGAGTGTGGTCTGTCAGTAAAGTTTCTCCCTGTCTGGCCGGATCCCCTCTCTTTTGGTGTGATCACTCAACTAAGTTATGCAACCGATTGGCTTTTGATATATTTGCTTTAAGACATCTCTGTGGTGTCGTCCCTCAACATATTTTTAAGAATGGCATATTTTGGGTTATTTAATTCTAAGACGACATATGGTTTGATTGTTGGCAGTGCCTCTCTGCTAAATAATGTTTTTATCTTGCAAAAAACGTGTGTAAGAATAATAGCACAAGTAGACTTTAGAGCTCATTGTAGACCCTGGTTTTTTTAATTTAAATATCTTCACTTTTTACTCAGCTTTCATTTTGCAAAACTTGTTATTCATGAAAAAATAACTGTAACTTAACTGTCAGTAGTGACAGACATAGTTTATAATACCAGATGTTCAAACACCATATGCAAGAAACCATCTGTTATTGGCTCGAGACTATTTAATAAATTGCCTGTCAATGTAAGATGTTTAGACATAGGCCTCTTTAAGCTGCTATTTACTTCGTAATGCTTTTTATACTGTGGAAGAATTCTTAAATGGTTAGTGGATTTGGAATGTTTCCAATAATGATAAGGCCTATAAGCCTAAATGTTATTTTAGTTTGTAAAGCTCTGACAAATCCAATTGAATATCCTATGGAAAATGAAGATCTTATGTCTTATGCCACACAATGTCCTGTTCTGGTAGCTGTTGATTTGGTGATAACTTCCCAATTGTGTTGTATTTGGCTTGTCTTCAGACAAATGTAATTTTACATCCTTAGATATGCCTCACGACAAATGTCTCGTTGATCAGCTGTACTTATATTTCAGTAACTTTATGGGGATTCCTGTTTGGCGGTCAAAGAGATTGTAACCTCCCAGCCTTAAAGAAAGTTAAAAAAAAGGCTTCCCTGTGGGCTGGCCTTTACCCAGAATTCTTAAGGTTGGGTATGTTGTATCTATCAGATCTTGGTGCAAAGATGATGTCAAGAAATACAGGCCAGTGGTAAATCAGTCTACACTTCCCAAGTTGTTTGAGAAAATTGTTCTCAATAAAATTCTATCCTTTTTCTCCAACCTAATTTTTGGTTCCTACTCTGGGCCGATCCATGACCATGTAATCTAATCATCCTGCAGCATTACTTAATCAAAGCCTTCACTAAGCGTAATCAGATGGACGTTATATACTAGGATTTTAATAAAGCCTTTGGATGTCCTGTGGAACCGAAGGGCCTCTTCTGGCATGGGATGAGAAGTTATCTTGCTGAGAAAAGACTTTTAGTCAGATTTGCTGGCTAACCTTTTTGACGAGTTTGCTTCTACATCGGGAGTACCTCTAGGGTCACACCTCGGATCTTTTTTCTTCAACGTGTTTGTTAACGATATTGCGTCTATAATTGGTGTCAATACTATAATGTTTACAGACGACATAAAACTGTGATGCCAAATCAAACCCAGAGAATTGTCTGAGGTTGCAAGATGACCTTGAAAGGGTTGAGCTCTGGTGTACGCACACCAAATGTATTAAACATTGATAAATACTACCGTAATCTGATTTCATAGGATAAAATCTCCTCATTTTTGGTATTACAAGTTGGGCGGACAATTTTCTTTATCGTTCTACATCTATGTGTGACCTCGAAGAGTGACCCTTAGTCATGATCTGAATCCTGAGGAACATATTGGGCTGTATTTGCTAATGCTTTTAGGTTCTTGGAATGCTGACGACTCGATTTTCCGTCACATCAATGATTCTATTGCTCTAATAACTATCTTCTGCACCCATGTCCGTCTGCTCTTGGAGTATTCTTCTGTGGCATGGTCCCTCTATCAAAGCTACCTTAAGCATGAAACTCTAGCATGTACAAAACAAATTTGTTCGCATTGTTGGCTGTAGGATGGGTTACGGGTTCCGTGATGTACCTATGGCTGATCTGGCTTTAGCCTTGTGCTTGGACTGTCTGAAATGAGAAGAAATGTTCAGGATGCACTATTCCTGTTCAAACTCCCAAATGGTTTAATCGACTCCTCCTTTCTTTTGGAAGGAACGAAGACATCTTTGCACTGATTACAAAACAAATAGTGCCGTTGTAAGTGTGCAGAGGCTTGGTAACGCAATCTCCACTCATCCAGATCTAGACTTTTTCTCATGTTCCCTTGCTAGCTTTAAAAGATGCATTAGAAGAATATTGCATATTCACCAAGCTTAACTTATATTATATTTTCTCACATAGTGCTGTACTACATCATTTTTCTAAGTTTCCTGCCTGTACAGTTATTAATGTTATTGTTTATCTATGCTTATTTTCTATTATCTCGTTTTTGCTTGTTGTATTATTTATTTGTTTGTTTCATGAATTGAGAAAACATGTTAATTGCTATCTTATCCATACAATTTATCTCTGTTACTTTGTTTACCATTACCTAATTCCAGCAGTTTCATATGAAAAATTTGTTCTTTGCATGACATTTTTTAAGAATTCATTGTAATACCATTTTTGTGATGCTCTTAACCCATTGTATACTGTCAGCTTATTATTGATCACTAGAGAGCTAGAGACTTTACTTTGTTGTTGTTATTGTTATAGTATAGTTTATTTTGCTAAAGTTTGCTATAGTATTTACTGTTTTGTATACAGCAGAGTTCCGCTATTTCGAAAACTCATCTATTCTGAACAGAGTTTAGAAAAAATACTGATTTTTAAATTCCTTTTATAATAAAAAAAAAAAAACATTAAATCTCAGACGTTTAACTATAAAACTGTAAAAATTAAATAAAATACAGAAATTAAAAAGACGTTCATGAAAAAATACATTTTATGTTATACAAAATTAACTGTACAAACAACTAATAAAAACATAACTGAGCTTAGAGCCTAGGTTTGAGGAAAAACAATAAACAAATTTACTCACATTTAAGAAGTAAATTTAGTGATTTTTTTTCTGACAAAGTGCAATGAATTGACTTGAGGATACAATGTTCTGTTAACGATGCATAAACATAACATTATTTGGTGTTGATGAAGCGTGTTGTTCAATGTGGCGTAAGGTAAGGTGAAGAGCATCTGAACCGTTATACGAGTTCAGTTTGAGCGTTCACCTCCCTCCTCGCTTTTCTCTGAGTCGATCTGAGCTGATGAGCCCTGCACCATTGCTATAATGTCTTCATCTCCTTACTCCTGGTGGCCATTGTCGTCCACAGCAAACTACTCCTCAACACAGCTTTCTTCTGCTTTTTCACAGCCAGGGATTTTTTTGAGTAGTGGAAGAAGTTCACAGTCTTTTACTGGTGTAAAAGTTGTTTCAACAAATTTGCGATATAGGCCAGAGATTTTTCCATGATTTTTGTATTACACCTTTATTGGTGTCATCCCACGCTTCAGCTACCCAGTAAATCATATCTTTTACTGTAGTTTTTTTAAGTTTTTGAAGGATTGTGAAGCAGCATTTGTATGTACTTTTGTTTAACGGCCTGCAACACACCTTGGTCCATAGGCTAAAGAATTGAAGTAAAATTTAGTGGCAGAAAAAATTGCTTTGTTGTCTTTACAAACAAGTTTAATTTCTTCTGACTGGGAAGGTGCTCAGTCTATAAACAGCAGTGCACGATTAGGCAATCCATTTTCTCTATTGAACATAGTTACTTCAGGGACAAATTGGTGATCGAAGTTGCAAGATATATTTACTCTTATAACACACAGGAAGTGGAGTTAATGTTAATGTTCTTGAATGTGCTTGGTTTCACCGATTTGGCTATTACCATCAGCGGAAATTTGTTTGTAGCCATGGCATTGTTACAAGCTAAGACATGTGGGGCAGATATCTCTTCTTGAGAAGCAAAACTTTTGGTAGGCGTTAAATTTTTAGTTCAGTTTCACATACGTTATAAACTTGGTAAAGCGAGCAATTTTGAAAAAAAAAAATAATATCTTCAAATTTCTTTAGATAATTAGCAAATGCTTCAATGAGAGGGGGAGGGATGGTTAAGCGTCGACGGATGAACGCATGAGTCATTGAGGTCACTGCCCTTCCCTTCCGACTTTCACTTGTTCACGAGCCTAAACTTTTCACGAGATAAACACAGATATGTCGATATTATTCGTGAAATCCATCTTCAGAATTACCATGAATCCTACCAGTGTTTGGTCCCAATTAGTTCGGATTAGCGGGACTGTAATAGCAAATAATGGATGTTGTAATGTCCCGTTGGAATAAAAATTAAAATAAAATGAAGACTGAGATCTTATTTAGGCGGTTATTACATTATAAAATATATTCATGGAAAGACGTTTGATAGTGCAATACCACATAACCATAATAAGATTATTTTTGTAAATGGTACAAGTTTTGTGATAATAGCACTATTTTGTGATACAGTATTGTTTTATCTTAGACTGATGTTAGGCCTCACTTGTTGTTACTAAGGTCTAAGAATATGTGATAATACTCAGTTAATCCTAACTAGTTTGTGTCTTGTTATAGCAGAAAAACAAATGATGGTTCTTAGTTGTTTTAATTAAGATTAATACAATAATTTTTTCAATAATTAAGCAGTGTAAATAAGTAAATAATTGTATAAAACCTATGTTCATATCAATATGAATATTAGAGGTACTGTGTGAGAATTCCTTTGCCATGTTCAGTCAGAATTTGTTAATTAAATCATTTATACCATGTAGTTCTAAGTTTATAACAAGTTGTTTAATGCATTTAAAAGTATTTAACTATTCTAGTCAAAAATTGTTACTTGAATACGCTTATTAATCATAGTTAACCGTCAGAATCTGTTAGTTAAATCATTTATACCATGTAGCTATAAGTTAATAGTTGTTTAATGCATTTAAAAGTATTTAACTATTCTAGTCAAAACTTGATAATTGAATACGCTTATTAAGCATGGTTAACAGTCAGAATCTGTTAGTTGTAGCTATAAGTTAATAACAAATTGTTCAATGCATTTTAAAGTTTTTAACTATTCTAGTCAAAAATTGTTACTTAAATACACTTATTGATCGTAGTCAACAGTCAGAATCTGTTAGTTAAATCATGTTTACCAAGCAGTTATAAGTTTTCATAATAAGTTAGTTGTGTTTAACAACCTCAGTTTTTCATATGTTAATTAATGTTATTATTTTCTATTTAAAATTGCAATTACAAAAATAAAAAATTGTCAACTCTTATGCTGCTATTTTATTTATTCCTGGTTAAATAATGTTTTTAGAAGTTGTATTCATTGTAATCATGGAATTACAATAAGTCCCATTAAGATTCTTCTAGGACTCACTACTAAGTTCCTAAGAGTACCGTTTACACCCTTCTGTGACGTGAGTGACTTCACTACAGCAAAACCAATACAAAACTTGGAGGACAACTCTGAATTCAGATTCAAAAATTCTTTATTCACAATCAAATGCACAGAATGTACAATGAATAGTCACATAAAGAAGGTTATAGTTAATCCAGAATTATTTCATATTAACTTATAAAATATTCTACGAGTATATTATGATAATAAATAGTTGTGATATACACATACATACATATAAACATATAGTGATAAACCAATAAATTATCACTTTCAAAAAATTCTTGGAATGAATATATAGGTTTATGTAGTAGGTACTCTTTAAGTTTAGTTTTGAAATAGGTTACTTATGTGTTGTAGTGAGTTTTCAATTCAGTCGGTAAATGATTTCCAAGTGATCATTACGTATATATTCATCAATTCCAATCATTAGGTATATTGAACCTGTGTTATACTGATGTTTTCTTTCTGTTTAAGGCGAGATTTCTGAAATGTGTAACGTACTTTATGGTTTTAAATATGTAAAGATTGTTTACAGTTAATATTTGGAGTTCCCTAAAATATGTTTAACTGAATCTCTTCTCTTTATTTTTTTTATAATTCTTATAGCTTGCTTTTGTATAACTAGGATTTTATCTCAATTATGTGATGTGGTAGGTCCATAAAAAGCTATACCGTAAACAATGTGAGAATTTATGAGAGCATAATGAACTGATTTTAGAGATTCTATACTGTAAACCTTAGCCAATCGCTTCAGTGCATATAGACTAGAAATTTTATTTAAAACATAGTCCATGTGTTCATTTCAACTTAAGTTTTTATCTATAACCAATCCTAAAAATGTGCTATAAGCATTCTGCAATCATTCTTCCTCAATGAAAATGTTGGTTGAATCCTGTTTAGAGCTCTCTTTGTGAAAAAAAATTTGATTTGCTTGAGTTTAACAAAAGGGTGTTTATTATTAAGAAGTCTTTAATCACTGAGAGACCTATGAAAGTGGACATCTCAACACTCAACACTTTTACCCGAGATAACCACATTTGTGTCATCAGCATATAAACAGACAGCAGAGCTTTCTCCTACCACTACAGCCAACTGATCTATGAGGGGTATTAGAAAAATAAGGTTCCCATGATTTTTTTAAATAGACAGCTCTATATTTCTACTTAGTGTTATACATCAATTTAAACCTCAAAAGTTAAGCTATTTTCCCACATAATCACCGTTTCTGTCCAAACACTTTTGTAGACGATGCTCCAACTTTTCTACCCCCTGTTGTATAATTCTGCCGCCAATCCTTTGAGGAATCGTATGTAACTCAGTAAAAGAATTCTTGAATTGGAGAGCCGACTCGCAGAGAATGTGAAGACCTAGGCAGCTAAAGACACAAACCTGGGAAAAGTTTTAAGATAATATGTATTTGACGCCATTTCCTTCATGATGATTGTGAAAATAAAGAATTGTCTTGTCTTGACTGTTTAAAACATGCTCTATTTCAACGTATTGCATCCTATTTTGAAGGTAAGAACTAAACCGCACAAGTTCCTTTCCCACAACACCCAACATTTTAAGAGTATTTACTGATTTACAATGTGACACACTGTCAAATGCTCTGGTCAAGTCCAAAAATACTCCAATCACATGGTCTTCCTTATCCACTGAATTGATTATTGAATCAATAAACTCAATACTTTCGGCAATCCCAGATCGGAAACCAGGCTGTTGACTGTTTAAGAAATGGTTTGAATTCTAGATAATTTAAAAATTGGTTATAAACAACTTTTTCATATATTTTTTATAATAATGGCAGGATAGGCACTGGCCTATAACATTTGGATCTCCCTTTTTAAAAATAGGAATCACTTAAGCTATTTTGAGCTTATCTGGGAAGAGAAAGAGAAAAATTGATCAAATGTGTTAAGGGTTTAATATTAGTGGGCAAGACTGCTTTAGAACAGTAATTGAAATTTCATAAAAATCCTGACGAAATTTTGTTTCCAAACGATGAAATTATGCCTTTTAAGTCAACCTCATTTACTGGTTTAAATTTAAAAGTAGTTAAAATTTGTTTGAGTTTATAATTCAATAAAGCTTTCATGGTTGATTTAGAAAATGCTCTGAAGTATTAAATTATAAACTGCTTCAAAAAAAAAAAGCTATAAACAGAGTTTTTCAGTACTCTACCATCTACTGCTGCAAGTGATACATTTCATAATGAAAGCTTCTATTTACCGACTTCATAATTAATTAAATTCCAAGTAGTTTTAACTTTATTAGGGGCTTAAAACAATTTTTTTTGGCAAGGGCTGATTCAACTCCTTTTTCGTGTTTTTAATGGTTGATTTAATAATATTATTTTTAGTAATTCTGGATTTCTTTTCTTATTCAACTATTTATTTTCTCTTAAATTTCAGCTCTTCAGATGCCCATTTATTACTTTCCTATAATTGCTTGGAGGTAAATACTTTAGGAAAGTTTATATCAAAGTAGCAATAAAACATAGTGCTAAAAATCTCATATTTATGAATTACAGATGCCTGGAAAACTTCACACTAGTTTAACTGAGACATCTGTCTTAAAATCATGTTAATATTTTTAGCTGTACATTTTCTAGTTAATATCTTTAACCAAGAATCTTTTGATTTGTTATTACAAACATTTCCACCAACTGTGCATCATGATCAGATAATTGAGCTATAATTCCATATGTATTTAAATGCCTTTTTTTATGTTTGTTATTAAGTTATGTATTGCTGTTTGTGACTTATTTGAAAAATCTAGTTCTTGTTGGAAAATGTACAGTGTAAATCATATTATATGCCCTAAGAATATTTACAAACTGTTTATAAATGGTACTATCTACATTTAGAACATTTATATTTATATCACTAGTTATAATTACATTTTCATACTTTTCATTTAATATCTCCAATAATAACTCTAACTTAACTAAAAATGGGTCCCCATAACAATGTTTAGGGCTCATGTTAACACAAGCAAGAGTGATTGTATGTCTTTTCTAATCTCTGAAACACAACTCAAATTCTTTTTCAATTAATAATGACTCAATAGCAGGCAAAGTAACATTTTTGCAGTCAAATTTCTGTGTACTAGAATGATACTACCCCCAGTACTTAAGCATCTTTCAAAATGAGAGGAATTAAAGTAATTTGGTATATTTAAAAGAATTGACTCAGCATCTGACATATTATGTTATGCAAGTGCTATGATATCAGGTTTAATTTAATCTAAATTGTACTGAAGTATATCTAGATGTGATGGAAGGTGCTAAATATTCTGATACAATATTGTTAGTTTAGAATTTCTACAGGAAATCAAAACCCATTGTTACTGTGGGAATACTCACAGTACCCTCCGGCTATATAATTGAAGTAATTATGTATGCTGTACAAGAGAGTCTACAGAGATTTATCCACATCCATCAACATAATGCAAGACACTCCCAACAGTTTACCCTACCTGCACATCGCCTAGCACTCTTCCACAGAAAGCTGTCTTATGCCGGAGCAAAGCTTTTCAATGCCCTACCAACAAGCCTCAAGAATAGTCTATGAACAACTGTAAAGAAGAAGCTGAGAGACTGGTTAATTGAAAAATCTTTTTACTCCTTAGATTAATTTTTGTACAGAAATGATGAAACTCTGTAAATAAAGAGTTTCATAATTTATTTATGAATATGAAATAAAGAGATTCTGATGGCATAGGAGATGGAGATGTCAGAAGAAGCTCATCAGCAGAGATTATTTCCACATCAGCCTGGATTCCAGTCGTAGCTATCCTCAAAGCATCAGACAGTGAGTCTGTTTCAGTTCTCTCTCCCAGCTAGTAGGTGTTAGAAAGAAAGAGTCTCTCGATGTCTTCACAAAGGCAGAATAAGACAGGCCACCTCTTAACCTCCGAGAGGCACTTCCATCATACGCTATGATGCTGACTGAGGCCCCTGTTATTCTATGAAACTCAATAATCTATGAAAAAAGGGGGGTTTTTTTTAATTTTTTGGGGCCCCAAAAAAAAAGGCAAAAAAAAATTTTTTTTTAAAAACCCCCCTTTTTTTTTTAAAAATTTTTTTTTAAAAAAAAGGGCGGTTTTTTTTTTTAAAAAAAAAATTTTTTTTTCCCTAAAGGGTTTTTTCCCCCAGAAAAAACCCCTTTCAAAAAAAAAAAAAAAATTTTTTTTTTTTTTTAAAAAAAAAAAAATTTTTTTTTAAATTTTTTATTTTAAAATTTTTTTTTTTAAATTAAAAAATTAAAAAAATTTTTTGGTTTTTTTGGGGGGGGAAATTTTTTGGTTTTTTTTTTTAAAAAAAAAAATTTCCCCCCTTTTTTGGGGGAAAAAAAAAAATTTTTTTGGGGGGTTTTTTAAAAAAAAAATTTTTGGCCCCCAAAAGGTTTTTTTAAAACCACCCAAAAAAAAAAAGGGGAAAAAATTAAAAAAAAATTTTTAAAACCCTTCCCCCCCAAATTTTCCCCCCCTTTTTTTTTTTTTCCCCAAAAAAAAAAATTTTTTTTTTCCCCCAAAAAAATTAAAAAAATTTTTAAAAAAAAAAAAAAAAGGGGGGGGGGGGGTTTTTTTTTTTTTTTCCCCCCTTTTTTTTTTTTGGAAAAAAAAAATTTTTTTTAAAAAAAAGTTTTTGGAAAGGGGGGAAAAAAAAATTTTTTGGGGGAAAACCCCCTTTTTTAAAGGGAAAAACCAGTTTAAAAAAAAAAATTTTCCAAAAGGGAAAAGGGGGGGGGGTTTTTTTCCCTTTTTGGGGGGGTTTAAAAAAAAAAGGGGGTTTTTTTTTTGGGGGGCCAAAAAAAAAAACCCCTTTTTAAAAAAGGGGCCCCCCCTTTTTTTAAAAACCCCCTTTTTTTTCCCCCCCAAAAAAAGGGATGGCCCAAAAAAAAATTTTTTTTTTTTAAAAAAACCCAAAAAAAATTTTTTCCCTTAATTTTAAAATTTTAAAAAAATTTTTTAAAAAAAAAAAAAAAAAATTTTTTTCCCCCCCCCGGGGAAATTTAAAAAAATTTTTTTAAAAATTTTTACGGAAAAAGGGGGGGAAAAAATTTTCCCCTTTTTTTTAAAACTTTTTGTTTTTTAAAAAAATTTTCCGGGGGGGTTTTTTCCCCAAAAAATTTCCCCAAAATTTTTTTTAAAAAAATTTTTTTTTTCCCCTTTTTTTAAAAAAAATTTTTTTTTAAAAAAAAAAGGAAAAAAAAAAAAAACCCCCAAAAAAAAAATTTCCCCCTTTTTGGGGTTTTAAAAATTTTTTTTTTTTGGAAAATTTCCCCCCCCTTTTTTAAAAAAAAGGGGGGAAGCCCCCCCGGGGCCAAAAAAACCCTTTTTTTTTTTGGGGGGTTTTTTTGGGAAACCCCCTTTTTTTTTAATTGCCCCCCCCCAAAAAAAAAGGGGGGAAAAAAAAAGGCCCCCTTTTCGGGGCCCCCCCCCAAATTAAAAAATCCCCCCCCAAAGGTTTTTAAAAAAAATTTTTTTTTTTGGGGCCCCTTTTTCCTTTTTTTTTGGGGGGCCCCGGGGGTATTTAAAAAATTTTGAAAATTTTTTTTTTAAAAAAAAACCCCAAACGGTTTTTGGCCATTTTCCCAAAAGGGGAAATTTTAAAAAAATAAAATTTAAAAAAATTTTCCCCGGGAAAAAAAGGGAAAAAATTTTTCCCTTTAGGGGGGGGGGAAAAAAAATTTTATTTTTTTTCGTTTTAAAAGGGAAACCCTTTCCCCCCCCCGGGGGGGGGTTTTTAAAACCAATTTTTTTTAAAAAAAAAAAAAAAAATTTTTTTTATTCAAAAAAAACCCAAATTTTTGGGGGAAAAAAATTTTAAAAAAACCAAAAAAAAAAAAAAAAAAAATTTTTTTTTTTTCCCCCCCCGGGTTTTTTTTCCCCCTTTTTTTTTTCCTTAAAAAAAAGGGGAAGAAAATCCCCCAAAAAAAGGGGGGAAAAAATTAAAAAAAAAATTTTTTTTTTTCCCCCAAAAATTTTTCTTTTTTTTTTTTAAAAAAAAAGGGGGGAAAAAAAAAACCCCCCCCTTTTTAACCCTTTTTTAAAAAAAACCCCAAAAAGTTTTGGTTTTTCCCTTTTTTTTTTTTTTTTCCCCAAAAAAAAAAAAAATTTTTAAAAAAAAATTTCCCCCAAAAAAGGGAAAAGGGTTTAAAAAATTTTCCCCCCCCCGGGAAAAAAAAAGGGGGCCCCCCCCCTTTTTTTGCCCCTTTTTAAAAAATTTTTTTTCCCAAAAAGCCCCCCCAAAAAAAAAAAATTTTTTAAAAAAAAACCCCTTTTTTTTAAAAAAAAAAAAGGGGGGGTTTTTTCTTTTGGTTTTTTTCCCCCCTTTAAAAAAAAACCCCCCAAAAAGGGTTAAAAAAAACCCCCCCCAAAAAGGAAGAAAAAAAAAAAAATTTTTTTTTTTTTTTCCCCTTTTTTTTAAAATTTTCCCTTTTTCCCCCGGGAAAAAAACCCCCCCCCAAAAAAGGGGGGCCCCCAAAAAAACCCCAAAACTAAAAAAAAAAAAATTTAATTTTTTTTCCCCGGGGGGGGTTTTCCCCCCTTAAAAAAAAAATTTTTTTTTTTCCCCCCCCTTTTCCGGGAAAAAATTAAAAAAAATTTTTCCCAATTTTTTTTTAAAAAACCTCCCCCAAAACCCCTTTTTTTAAAAATTTTTAGGAAAAAAAGCCCCCCCTTTTTTTTTTGGGTTCCCCGAAAAAAAAAAAAAGGGGGGGGAAAAGGGGAAATTTTTTTAAACTTTTTTTGTTTTTTTTTAAAAAAAAAATTTTCCCCCGGGGAAATTTTTAAAAAAAAAAAAAATTTTTTAAAAAGGGGGGAAAAAAAAAATTTCCCCTTTTTGGGGGGTTTTTTTTGGGGGGGGAAAATTTTTGGGGGGAAAAAAAAAAAATTTTTTTAAAAGGGGGAAAAAGGGAAAAAAAAAAAAAAAATTTTTTTTCCAAAATTTTCCCGGGTTTTTTGGGGGGGGTTTTCCCTTTTTTTTTTAAAACCCCCCTCAAAAAAAAACCCCTTAAAAAAAAAAAAAAAAAAAATTTTTTCTTTGGGCCGGGCCCCCTTGGGGGGGAAAATTTTTGGGTTTTCCCCTAAACCAAAAAAAAAAAATTTTTTTTGGGCTTTTCCCCCCTAAAGGGGGGGGGGGCCCCCTTTTTAAAAAATTTAAAAACCCCCCCCCAAAAAGGGGGGGGGAAAAAAAAAACCCCCCGCTCAAAAAAAAAAAAAAGGTTTTTCCAAAAAAAAAAACCCCATTTAAAAAAAAACCCCCAAAAAAAAAATTTTTTTTTTTTTAAAAAAGGGGGAAATTTTTTTTTCCCTTTTCCCCTAAAAAAAAAATTTTCCGGGAAAAAACCCCCCAAACCCGGGAAAAAAACCAAAAAATTTTTAAAAATTTTTCGGGGGGTTTTTTTTTTCCCCTTAATTAAAAATTTTTTTTGGCCCCCAAAAAAATTTTTGCCCAAAAAAAAAAATTTCCCCCCCAAAAAATTTTAAAAAAAATTCATTTTTTTTCCCCCTTTTTTAAAAAAGGGGGGGAAAAAAAATTTTTTTAAAAAAAAAATTCAAAAAGGGGGCCCCCCCCCTTTAAGGGAAAAAAAATTTAAAAAATTTGAATTTTTAGCCAACCCCCCGGGGGGTTTTTTTGGAAAATTTTCCCTTTTGTTTTTTTTTTTTTTTCCCTTTCCGGGTTAAAAAAAACCCCCCCCCGGGGTTTTTTTTTAAAACCAAAATTTTTTTTTTTTGGGGCCCCCCCCAAAATTTTTTTTTTTTCCCCGGGCCATTTTTTAAAACCGGGGGGCCCAAAAAAAAAAAAATTTAAAAACTTTTTTTTTCCCCCCTTTTCCTTGGATTAATTTTTTTTTTTTCCGAAAAAAAAAAAAATTCCCCAAAAAGGGGCCCCCAAAAAAAAAAAACCCCCAAAAAAAACCCAAAAATTTTTTTGGAATGCCCCCAAAGGGCCCCTTTTTTAAAAAAAATTTCCCCCTTTTAAAAAAAAATTTTTTTTAAAAAAAAATTTTTCTCCCCCCCAAACAAAAAGGGGAAAAAAAACCCAAATTTTTTTGGGGAAAAAAAACCCCAAAAACCCCCAAAAAAAGGCCCTTAAAAAAAAATTTAAAAATTTTCGGGAAAAAATTTTTTTTAAAAAAGGGGAAACCCCCCTTAAAAAAAAAAATTTAAAAAATTTTTTTTCCCCCCCGGGGAAAAAAAAAAAAAAAATTTTTTTTTTTTTAAAGGGCCCCAAAAGGGGCCCCCCTTTCCTTTTGGGGTTTTTTCCGGGAAAAAAAAAATTTTTTAAATTTTTAAAAAAATTTTTTTTTTTTTTCCCCCCCCCTTTTTGGGGGGGGAAAAAAAAAAAACCCCTTTTTTTTTTAAAAATTTTTCCAAAAAATTTTTTTTTTCCCCCCCTTTTTTTTTTTAAAAAAAAAAAAAAAACCCCCCAAACCCCTCCAAAAGGGAAAAAAAAAAAAAAAAATTTTTTTTTTTAAAACCCCTTTTTTTTTTTTCCCCCCTTTTTCCTTTAATTTAAAAAAACCCCTTTTTTTTAAAAAAACCAAAAAAAAACCCCCCGGGGGGAAGGGCCCCCAAAAAAAAGGGGGGGGGGTTTTTTTTTTGGGGGGAAAAATTTTTTAAAAAAAAAAAATTTTCCTTTAAAAAAAAACCCCCAAAAAAAACCCCCCCTTTGGGGGTTTCCCAAAAAAAACAAAAAACCCTTTTTTCCCCGGGGGGGGGGGGTTTAAAAAAATTTTTTTTTAAAAAATTTTTAAAAAAAACCCAATTTTCCCCAAAAAAAAATTTTAAAAAATTTTAAAAAAAAAATTTTTTTTTGGGATTTTAACCCAAAAAAATTTTTGGGTTTTTTCCCTTTTCCTTTTTTTAAAAAAAATTTTAAGGTAAAAAAAGGGGCCCCCTTTTTAAAAAGGGGGGCCCAAAAAAAAAATTTTTTTGGGTTTTTTTTCCCCCCCAAGGGGGGGACGGGGCCCCCCCCAAAAACTTTTTAAAAAAAAAATTTTTTTCCCCAAAAGGGTCCCCCCCCAAAAAAAAAAATTTTTTTAAAAAAAAAAATTTTTTTTTGGGCCCCCTTTGAAAAATTTTGGGGAAAAAAAAAACCCCCCCTTTAAAAAAAAAAAAAAAAAAATTTTTTCCCCTTTTTTTAAAAAAACCCTTTTTTTTTTTTTTTTTTTTTTGGTTTTTTTTTTTTTTTTTTCCCTTCTTTAAAAAAAGGGGGGGGCCCAAAAAAAACCCCCAAAAAAATTTTTTTTTAAAAATTTCCCCCATAAAAAAATTTTTTTTTTTTCCCCCAAAAAAATTTTTGGGGGGAAAAGAACCCCCAAAATTTTTAAAAGGAAAAAAAAAAAAAAAAGGGGGGGGCCCCCCAAAAAAAAAAAAATTTTTTTTTTTTAAAACCGGGTTTTTAAAAAAACCCCCCCCCCCCGGGGGAAAAAACCCCCCCAAAAAAAAATTTTTTTAAAAAAAATTTTTTCCCCCCCAAAAAAGAAAAGGGTTTAAATTTTTTTAAAAAAAAAAAATTTTTTTGGTTTTTTTTTAAATTTTAAAAAAGGGGGGTTTTTCCTTTTCCCCCTTTAATTTTCCCGGGGGGGTTTTTTTGGGCCCCCTGGGGGGGGTTTTTTTTAAAAAAACCCCCTTTTTTTGGTTTTTTAAAAACAAAAAAAACCCAAATTTTTTCCCCCCCTAAAATTTTCCGGCCCCTTTTTTTTTTATGGGGAATTTTACTTTTGGGAAAAAAAAAAAACAAAAATTTAAAAAACCGCCCCCCCCAAAAAAAATTTTAAAAAAAAAAAAAAAAACCCCCCCAAAAAACCCAAAAAAAAATTTTTTTTTTTTCCCAAAACCCGGGAAATTTTGGGAAAGGGGGGGGGGGGTTCCCCCCCTTGGGGGGGGAAAAAGCATTTAAAAAAAAATTTTTGAAATTTTTTTTTTTTAAAAATTTTTTAAAGGGGGGGAAAACCCCCCTTTTTAAAAAAAAAAATTTTTTTTAAAATTTTTTTTTTAAAAGGGGGGAAAAAAAACCAATTTTCCCCTTTTTTTTTAAAGGGGGAAAAAAACCCCTTTCCCCTTTGGGGGGAAATTTTAAAAACCAGAAAAAAAAAAAAAAAATTTTTTTAAAAAAAATTTTTCTCCTGGGTTTTTCCCCTTTTTTTTTTTAAAAAAATTTGGAACAAAAAATTTTTAAAAAAAGGGAAAAAAAACCAAAATAAAAAAAAAAAAACCCCCCTTTTTTTTTTTTTTGGGGCCGGACTGAAATTTGGGAACCCCCCCTTTTCGGGTTTTTTTTTAAAAAAAAACCCAAAAAAAAAAAATTTAAAAAAATTTTTTTCCCCGGGTTTTTTTAAAACCCCCCTTTTTTTTTTTTTGGGCCCAAATTTAAAAAATTTAAACCCAAAAAAAATTTTTTTTTTTTTGGTTTTTTTCCCCCCTTTTTTTTTTTTCCCAAAAAAAAAAAAAAATTTTTTTTTTTTTTAAAAAACCCCCCAAAAAAAAATTTTTTTGGGGTTTTTTTTTTAAAAAAATTAAAAAAACCCCCCCCAAAAAAGGGGAAAAAAAAAAAAAATAAAAAGGAAAAAAAAAAAAAAAACCCCAAAATTTTTTTTTTTTTTTTTGGGGGGCCCAAAAGGGGAAAAATTTTAAAAAAAAAAAAAACCGGGGGAAAAAAAACCCTTTTTTTTTTTTCCCCAAAAAAAGGGGATTTTTTTTCCCCCCCCCTTAAAAAAGGGAAAAAAACCCCCAAAAAAAAAAAAAAAAAAATTTTTTCCCTTCCCCGGGGGTTTTTCCCAAAAATTTTTTTTTAAAAAAAAATTTTTTTAAAAAAAAGGGGCCCCCCCTAAAAAAAAAGGGAAAAAAAAAAAAAGGGGGGGGTTTTTTTTTTTTAAAGGGCCTTTTTTAAAAAAACCCCCCAAAAAAACCCCCCAAAAAAAAAAAAAATTTTTTTTTTTTTAAAAAAAAAAAAAAAAATTTTTTTTTTCCCGGTTTTTTAAATTAAAAAAAAACCCCCCCCTTTTTAAAAATTTCCCAAAAAAAAAATTTTTTTGAAGGAGGAAAAAAATTTTTTGGAAAGAAAAAAAAAAAATTTTTTAAAAAAGGGGAAAACCCCCAAATAGCCCCTTTTTTTTTTTTTTTCCCCCCCCCAAAAAAAATTTTTTTCCCCGGGGCCCCCCCAAAAGGGAAAAACCAAAAAAAAATTTTTTTTCCATTTTTTTGGGTTTTTGGTTTTTCCCGGGTTTTTAATTTTTTTTTTTTTTTTAAAAAAAAACCAAGCCCCCCAAAGGGGGGAAAAAATTTTTCCCCCCAAACCGGGGGTTTTTTTTTAAAAAAAAAATTTTTCCCCCCAAAAAGGGGAAGGGGCCCCTTAAAAAAAAAATTTTTTTAAAAAAAATTTTATCGGGCCCCCCTTTTGGTTTTTCCCTTTTTTTCCCCCCCCTTTTTTAAAAATTCCCCCCCCCAAAAGAGGGAAAAAATTTAAAAAAAAATTTTTTTTTTAAATTTTTTTTTTTAAAAAACCCGGGGGAAAAAAAAAGGGTTTTCCCCCAAAAAACCCCAAAAAGGTTAAAAAAAAAACCCCCCCTTTTTTGGGGAAAATTTTTTAAAACCCAATTTTTTTTTGGGTTTTTTTTAAAGGGAAAAAAAAGCTTTTTAAAGGAAAAAAGGGTTTTTTTCCCCCCTTTTTTTTTAAAAACCCCCTTTTCCCCCTTTTTGGGTTTTTAAAAATTAAAAAAAACCCCAAAAAAAATTTTTTTCCCAAAAAAAAATTTTTAAAAAAATTTTTTGGGGGTTTTTTTTTCCCCCAAAAAAAGGAAAAAAAAAAAAAAAAAAAAATTTTCCCCCTTTTTTTTTTTTTAACTGTATTTTTTTTTTTTTAAAAAAAAAAAAAAAGGGGGGGGCCCCCCAAAAGGTTAAAAAAAAAAAAAATTTTAAAATTTTTTTTTTTTGGGGGGTTTCCCCCCCCCAAAAAAATTTTTTTTAAAAAAACCCCGGCCCCCAAAAAAAAAACCCCCCTTTTTTTCCCTTTTTAAAACCCCCCCCTTTTCCCATTTTTAAAAAAAATTTATTTTTAAACCCTTTTTTTAAAAGGGGGCCCAAAAAAAAAAAAATTTTTTTTAAAATTTTTTTTTTTTCCCTTTTTGGGGGGGTTTTTTTAAAAATTTTTTTTTGGGGGCCCTTTTAAAAAAAAAAACCCCAAAATTTTTTTAAAAAAAACCGAAAAACCCAAATTTTTTAAATTTCTGCCCCCCGGAACGGAAAAACCCCCCCCCCTTTAAAAAAAAACCCCTTAAAAATTTTTCCCCCCTTTAAAGGGGGGAAAAATTTTAAAAAAAAAAAAAAAAAAAAATTTTTAAAAAAAAAACCCCCCTTTTTTGGGGTTAATAAGGGGACTTTTTTCCGGAAATTTTTTCCCCCAAAGGGGGGTTTTTAACGGCCCTTTTTTTCCCCCCTTTAAAAAAAACCAAAAAAAAAAAAAAAATTTTCCCCTTTTTTTTTTTTAAAAAAAACCCAAAAAGGGGGGGCCCCCCCCTTTTTTAAAAAACCCCCCCAAAAAAGGGTTAACCAAAAAAAAAACCCCTTTTAAAACAAAAATTTTTTTAATTTTTTTAAAACCAAAATTTTTAAAAAAACCCCCCCCAAAAAAAAAAAAAATTTTTTTCGGGGTTTTTTTGGGGGGGGAAAAAATTTAAAAAAATTTTAAAAAAAAAATTTTTTTTTGGGGGGAAAACCCGGGAAAATTTCCCAAAAAAAAAATTTTTTAAAGGCCGGGACTGGGCCCCGTTTTTTTGGGCCATTTTCCCCCTTAAAAGGGGAAAAAAAAAAAGGGCCCAAAAAAAAAAAAATTTTTAAAAGGGGGGAAAAAAACCCAACGAAAAAAAAAAAAAACCCCAAAATGAAAAATTTTTAAAAAAACCCCCCCAAACCCCAAAAAAACCCTTTTTCCTTAAACCCAAAATTTTTTAAAAAAACCCCCCAAAAAAATTTTTTTTCCCCCAAAAAAATTTTTTAAAAGGAAAAACCCCCGGGGGGTTTTTAAAAAAAAGGTTTTTTTTTTTAAATTTTTCCCAAAAAAAAATTTTTTAAAAAAAAAAAAAAAAATTTTTGGGGGTTTTCCCCCAAAAAAAAATTTTTTTTAAAAATTTTTTTTTTAAAACCCCGGGGGGCCCCCAACCCCCCGGTTTTTTTTTTCCCCGGGGGAAAAAAAAAAACCCAAAAAAAAAACCCTTTTTTAAATAAAAAAAAAATTTTTTTTCCCCCTTTTTTTTTTTAAAAAAATTTTTTCCCCCCCCCAAAAACCCGAAAAAAAAAAAAATTTTTTGGGAAAAAAAAATTTTTCCATTTCCAAAAAGGGAAAAAAAAAAAATTTTTTTTTTTTTTGGGGGGGAAAAAAATTTTTTGGAAAGTTTTTTAAAAAAATTTTTTTTCCCCCAAAAAAACCAAAAAAAAAAGGGGGAAACCCCAAAAAAATTTGAAAAAACCTTTTTTTTTCCCCCCCCGGGTTTTTTTAAAATTTTTCGTTTTTTTTAAAAAAAAAAAACCCGGGGCCCCCCCAAAACCCAAAACCCCAAAAAAAAAAATTTTTTTTTGGGTTTTTTTAAAAAAAATTTTAATTTTTCATTGTTTTTTTTTAAAAAATTTTTTAAAAAAAAGGGCCCCCCCCCCCAAAAAAGGGTTTTTTGGGGGGGGGGCCCCCCCCCGGGGGGTTTGGGATTTTAAAAAAAATTTTTTTTGGGCCCCCTTTAAGGGGGTTAAAAAAAATTTTTAAAAAAAATTTTTGGGGGGGGAAAAAAAAAATTTTTAAAAAAAAAAAAAAAAACAAAAATTTTTTTTGGGGGGAAAAAAAAAATTTTTTTTTTTTTCCCCCGGGGGAAAATTTTTTTTAAAAAGGGCCTTTTTTTTTAAAAGGGAAACCTTTTAAAAAAAAATTTTTTTTCCCCCTTTTTTTTTGGGGGGTTTTTTCCGGACTTTTCCCCCCCTTTTTAAAAAAAAAAATTTTTACAGAAAAAAAAAACCCCCCAAAACCCCAATAAAAAAAAAAATTTTTTTGGGTTTTTCCCCCCCCCCGGCTTTTTTAAAGGGGAAAATTTTTCAAAATGGCCCCAAAATTTTTTTTTTTTAAAAAAAAAAAAAATTTTTAAAATTTTTTCCCCCAAAAAACCCCTTTTAAAATTTTTTTAAAGGGGCCGTTAAGGGAAAAAGGCCGGCCCCTTTTTTTTTTTTTAAAAAAATTTATTTCCTTTTCCCTTTAACCCAAAAAGGGTTTTTAAAAATTTTAAAAAAACCCAAAAATTTTTTTCCCCAAAAAAATTTTTTGGGAAAAAATTTTTTTTTTTTCCCGGAAAAGGTTTTAAAAACCCCCCTTTTAAAGGGAAAAAAAAAAGGAAAAAAAACCCAAAAAATTTTGAAAAAAAAAAATTTTTTTTTCGGTTTAAAATTTTTTCCTTTTTAAGGGAAAACCCCCGGGAAAAAAAACCCCCCCCCAAAGGGGGGAAAAAAAAAAAAAATTTTTTTTCCCAACTGCAAACCCAAAAAAGGGGGTTTTTTTTTTTTTCTTTTTTTAAAAAAAGGGGAAAAACCCAAAAAAAAAATTTTTTTTTTTAAAAAATTTTTTTTTTTTTTTCCCCCAAAACCTTCCCAATTTTAAAAAAACCCCCCCCCAAAAAAAAAAAAAAATTTTTTTCGAAAAGGTTTAAAAATAAAAAAAACCCCCCCCCCCCAAAAAAATTTTTGGGGGGGGGGAAAAAAAAAACAAAAAAAAAATTTTTAAAATTTTTTTGGGGGGTTTTTTTTTTTGGACGTTTTTTTTTTAAAAAATTTTCCCCAAAAAAAAACCCCCCCAAAAAA